>NC_054385.1:30757347-31357347 GCF_017654675.1 Xenopus laevis
ATATTCGACTGTCGAAGTTAAATCCTTCGATTTCGAATATCGTAGTCGAAGGATTTAGCGCTATTCGTTCGATCGAACGGATTTTAATCCATCGATCGAACGATTTTTGTTCGAACAAAAAATGTTTAGGAAGCCTATGGGGACCTTCCCCATAGGCTATCATTGACCTCGGTAGCTTTTAGGTGGCGAACTAGGGGGTCGAAGTTTTTTTCATAAAGAGACTGTACTTCGACTATCGAATGGTCGAATAGTCGAGCGATTTTTAGTTCGAATCGTTAGATTCGAAGTCGTAGTCGAAGGTCGAAGTAGCCCATTCGATGGTCGAAGTAGCTGAAAAAAAACATTTGAAATTAAAAGATTTTTTCCTCTATTCCTTCACTCTAAGCTAAGTAAATGGGCCCCTAAATGTGCAGCCTTACAGATCATTTTTTTTACATGGGGTCAGTGACCCCCATTTGAAAGCTGGAAAGAGTCAGACCTAAAAGGCAAATAAAAAAAATTATGAAGACCAACTGAACAGTTGCTTAGACCTGACCATTCTAACCTACTAAAAGTTAACTTTGTGAATGCTACACAAGATGATGCTGTATTAGTGCTACGTTCCCAACGTTAGACTGCTAATGAGGAAACCTTACTTGGCCTGAGATATAGCTTTTGTTTCCCTTTGAAGCACTGAAACTCTCTGAAACAATAGTGGCATGCATTATTAGATGTTCCCCAATGTGCCAGTACAGGATGTGGGAACTGGGGCTCAGCTTGTCTCCAGGTAAAAGGGATGCAAAGGGTTTACTTACCCAGCTCACTGGCCTCTGCTGATTGTTACTCCTAGGGAGCGATTGTTTCAATTAGCAACTGGATTAGCAACCTGTCCATCACAACAGAGAAACACGTTCTTATAATAATGCTGTCTAGACTAAAGAGCAAGGGGAACTTGTAAAATCCCAGCTGGCAAACAGGCTGCTTGTCCTCAGTCTTGAAGGCGCTTGATTTGGGAGCCTGCTTAAATAAGTAAATAGGGAATACATTAAGTGGGGAAAAATTAGAGTCAACTGCAATGCTAGAACCGTGGCCAGCTGAGAAAGCTCAGAACTATTCAGATCAGTGCCAGCCCTGATTTCACTCTTTCGCTGCCACCAATTACTGTAGAACAGATGCCTGGGTGCCACTAATAGTAACGGTTATTTAGCCTGTCTGGTGTCCAAAAACAAATACATGTATTGCTGTTGAATTAAAGAGTGGAAGGGACTGAAATAGGACAGGGAAGTTTGGGTTTCACAATACGGGTCATCAATGGAATGTTTTGTAATTCACAGTAGGGTTCATGTACAGTTGGGTCATGGGTAAAAAAATTAGAAAAGTGGCACTAGGTGCTCTGTAATGTGGGAGAGTCTATGGAGTCTATTTGAAGCAGTACTTGAATGTCAAAGGACTGTATAATGTCCTGCATTGATTACATGGGTAGACATGATACACTGATAAACTGTTGAACCTACCTATAGGTACAGAAGTAGAAACATTTTTTATTGATTGTTGGATTATAAAAACTCATCCCTTGACCTCAGCTGTGTTTTCCTAATAGGACATAATGGGGCTGATTAACTACTATAGGTGCTAATTATCACAAGTGCAGATATTACAAAATCATATCAAATCTAAATGATGATTGGTTACCATGGGTAGCTGCACGGATGCATTTAGTAAATGAGGCTGTTAATTCATTCATGTTCTAACTGGTCTTCTTCATAGGTCCTGGGGCAGACATTTCTCCTCACCATAAAAGCTTAATTCATTAGGCCCAAGACAGACCTAAGGTGGCAAGTTTACTTCTAGGAAATTACTGCAATTACTACCAGGGAGCAGTAGTTACAGGGCCCTATATAAGGTGCATTAAGTGCTGGTATAAGGTAAAATGATAAATAGAAGCATGTAAAGACTTGGCTGCTATACCTTGTTAATGCAGTAATCGGAAAAGACCTTGATTCATTGTGACAAATTGCTTTATCTCCTCTAAAAACGAAATTAGTAACATTATGAAGTACATGATCATCTGTATTTCTGGAGCAAATTGAAAAGGATATACAGATGATTGTGCATCTATATTAACAAAAAAAATGTATCAATGTGATCTCGCTTCTACACTGACCATGCCACTTGAGGGTTATGTAACATCATGCTAAGTTTGCATAACCAAAAAGCAATTACCCTTACTGATACAGCCAGGTATGGGATCCGGAAACCCATTATCTATAAAGCTCAGAATTACGGAAAGGCTGCCTCCCATAGACTCATTTTTTTTATCAGTACCTTGTACTTAATCCAACTAAGATACAATTAATCCTTATTGGAAGCAAAACCAGCCTATTGGGTTTATTTAATGTTTAAATCATTTTCTAGTAGACTTAAGGTATGAAGATCCAAATTACAGAAAGATCCGTTATCCAGAAAACCATAGATTCGGAGCATTCTGGATAACAGGTCCTATACAGTATAGGACTTGTTATCAAGAAATCTGTTATCCAAAAAGCTGAGAATGACAGGAAGGCTATCTCCTATAGACACAATTTTAAACAAATA
Source organism: Xenopus laevis (assembly GCF_017654675.1). Lineage (NCBI taxonomy): Eukaryota > Metazoa > Chordata > Amphibia > Anura > Pipidae > Xenopus > Xenopus laevis. Next base: position 30,759,922 of record NC_054385.1, read on the forward strand.
ATTATAATTTTTAGAAATTATTAGTTTTTTCTCTGTAATAATAGAACAGTGCATTGTACCGATTCTTAACTAAGCCGCAAATAATCCTTATTGGAGTGAAACAATTTAATTTTTAAATGATGTTCAGTAGACATAGAATATGGAGATCCAAATTACATAAGATTCCTTATCGGGAAGCCCTCAGGTCCCAAACATTCTGGAAAACAGTTCCCTGTAGTACCTAACTTGCAACCTCAAAGTGCTGTTAGAGTATTTTATTCTTAGATACTCACTAAAGGTTATCTTTTCTATAGCAGCCCAATATACGCTTGGGCAACTGGGTACAAAGAAAGGTCCAACAAAAATTTAAAAGACATGGAAATGGACATATTTTGAAGTGTCTTCAGTGCCAGTGCCTCCTGATTGGTACATGAAGACCAGTCACTACCTATAGATGGAGCCACCATGAAGTGCTAATACTCATGGTGGCTCCATCTGTAATGTAGGGACTAATCATTAGTTGGCCTTTAAAATGTAGTTCTTCTTTTATATTTTCTTATATATCAAATATGTGGCCTCAGAGGCATTTTGAACTAAGATGGTGCCTGTTGTGTTAGTTAAAAAAAACCCTCACTGAGGAAGGGCCATGCGGTCCCGAAACGTTTGATCGTTTGTTAAGTGTTATGAAGCACCATTGAATAAATTTGGGATCAGCCCGTTTGCTGCAAGCACAGGTATTGGCATTCTTCTTTACTTAGTTAAAAAAAACCCTACCAATCAGTATTCAAGTTAGACTTGGCTTTTAATTTAAGTGTATGCCAATACAGTTTGGCTACTGGGGGTACTGTGGTCCATCTGTAGGTTGCTCCACAACTGCCAGGGCTCTGTTGCACAGGGCTTCGGGGGGAAAAGTGGATTTCTGATGGCAGCCCAATATCTGTGGCCCAAAGCATTAAGCTAGAAGTATCTGTTCCCTTCTACTGTATCTCTCAGCCGCCAGTAATGACTGATGAATGGGTGTATAAAATTTGCAACTTAGCATTAAGATCAATGAAATTAAACTCAAATTATTCTGAGTTCTGTGAGAGCTAAACTGTGATATATGGGGCTGGTAATGTTAAGGATGAGCGAAGTACGCTCTAAAATGAATGAGACATCACAGGCAATGTCTGTTCTCTGTCTGCGCCAATGGATTTTCATTTGCCTTTTATTTTTCTGAACAAATGTTCCCCTGTTAATGCTTAGGAAAAAAAAAAGATATCAAGTAATAGTTCATTTAATTCTGCTCTTTTATTTTAACAGATGATACCAATTGTTTTAAAGAGAACCCGACATGCTAAGATTGGTGTGCTGCTGTTACAGGAGGTGAAGAAAAAGGCGTTGGCTGTCCAGGTATTGGTCCTACACATAATATAGTACCCCCTCTTGTAAAATAAGGATATTAAAAGTTACAGAGGAGTTGGTTCCATGACCATATAAAAACACAAGGCCAAAGGCAGTGTGTTGTAATACAGGTCATGGAACTCCGAGGTGGCTTCTAATATCCTTATATTTTGCAACAGGGGGTACTTTATTTATTTTAATACACAAGTTTCAGTGAGTCATGTGACAGAAATGACATCACTAAGCTCCGATTATAACCAATGAGATCACTAAGCACTGTTTATAAGGATATACAGAATATTTATTTGTGTATTATATCTTTGAGTAAACTCACCCCTGGTGGTCTAGTGGGGGGCCGTCAGGGACACCCGGCACACCACCGGCGTGGACGCCTGCCTCTCTCTTCACGCGCTGATGCGTGTCTTCGTTATGCGGGTTGACTGCTTCCGGGTTTTGGCGCAGCTTGATGTGGCGTCATAGTGCTTCGAGTAAACATTCAAATATTTAAAGAGCTGTTGTCCACTGTATCATTGCCTAACCTAGGTCTATTTTGATTTTTCCTGTGCTTGCCCAGAATTCTCTCCTTGGTCCTGGCGGCATTTGAGTAGTGGAGGGCTCCTCCCGAAGTGAAAGGCTGTTGTTAAAGGCAGAACAGTGAGCCATGACTGGGACCTTGGGGTTTACTCTGGGTTTGGGAGACCATTATCTACTATATATACAGTAGGTATACATATATTTATGTAGTGCTATTTAGCAGCTGTATCACTTATTGGTACAGAGGACATTACTTTACTTTGTGCGTTACAAAGCCCTGCAATTTCCAGTAGAGCATATATTACACAGGAATCTTTCTCTACAGTGGGCCCTCACTGTAGGATGAATGGTTTCCTCTATCACTCCACACTTTACAGATGTTCAATGACTTGGGGGTCAGTGGTTCTTTTAAACAAAAGTTAACTGTGCTGAGTCAGATGTTACTTCTTTACAGAATTTCAGTAGTACCCTTGATGGTATTAGGCACAGGCAGGACACTAGTAACAGCTACAAAAAGTTTCAGGCCCCCTCATTGCCACACTGGTATAAAGAAAAGTAGCATTGTACAGCAGAACCTGTGGCCATTCCGAGCCTTCCTCTCCCCCCATGGGGTCTGCTGTATGATAGTTATGCCACTGCTGCTCCTCTTGGAATGTCTCTATTTTTCAACATGACCTCTTGAGTCCCTATGCTGTCACATAACATCTTGGGTACTAAACCCTTGGCTCTCCTTGTTGGAGACTCTGGCTGCTCTGCTAACTGCCCTCAGCCTGACTATCACTCATAATAGGATCAAATCTCACTCTAGCTATTCCTATCTACCTCCTGAGATAGGCCTCCTATGTCAGGCTCTCTAGACCTACCCACCTCCTTCAGTAAGTGGGACTCAAAGAGACATAACCACATGGGTGCTATCCTTTTTAAAGGCTGAGGATACCTGACACCTCTAACCAATAAAGAAATAGCAGAAAAGGTTTAACCTGGAAATGGTAATTGCTCCCCAACCCAACTCTGAACAGATCCAACTCTATGCTGAATTTGTCCTTCTTACTCTACTTTAAGTAAAGGGGGGACAAAACCTATACCTTTGTACAGGGCTGGTCCTATCACATGTGGGGCCCAATTGGGACCATGTTGGCGGGGCCCCTAGACAAAGTGTTGCTGGCTACTGACACACCAAGTATTTAGGAAAATAAGGGCATACAGGCACAAAATAGAAAGGAAAGGGGCAGACAAGGTAACATAATAGGGGCACACAGGGTAAGAGAGAGAGGGAGGAAATAGGAGAGTGGACTGGGCCAATTAGTTTGGGGCTGGGCCGATTCAGCTTGGGAGCAGGCTTGGTTGGATTGGGGGCAGGCAGGGCCTATCAAGGTTGGAGGAAAGCTGGGCCTATGAGAGTTGGGGGCAGGCTAGACCTATTGATTTGGGGATGGGCTGGACTCTCAAAGTTGGGGGCAGGCCAGGCAGCATCATGTGCTGAGGGAAATATTATCTGTGCTGCCCTGTGGTGCGGGGCCCCCCAGAGGTGCGGGGCCCAATTGGGCCCAATTGGTCCAATTGGCCTAAGGCCGGCCCTGCCTTTGTACATACAGACTGAAAACACTTTTCTCCTCTCAAGAAAACATCTAGGAGATGACTTCTAATTCTTTGGAACCACGCTGATTCCCATGTAGCTTGAAGTTTAATAGTAGTGAAATTGCCCCTGTGTTAAATAAATGTATCCCTTATCCCTGTTTATGTATGAGATTATCTATTAAAATTAGAACGTGGATATCCCCATTGAAGTCAGTTGTGCATCCTTCAAACCATTGTTTCCATTGGCATGTCAGTATAATTCTGACAAACTGGCACATGGTGTGCACATTGCATGCTTTGTATCATCTCACTTCAAATCCGTCTTCTGGTCCTGTTGGTATTCAGATGTTTGTTGTTTGGCAGCAATGTGCCATGGAAGGGAATAGGATATTCAGAGAATGTGTATTGTTTAAAACAGTCAGACAACAACGTAGGAATCTAATACTGCTATAATTGAAGTTCTACTGCTTTAGATAGCAGTACATAGTCTAATTATAACATCCACAGTATCCATATTCGTAAGGTGTTCCCAAAAATACTAACTGTGTGTCTTTTCATGTGAGCATTCTACATTTGCAGTGTGTATAAAAAGATCCACGTGTTGGCTTCTCTCTGCTAATTGCTAGGGTTTGTTGGGTGAGTTATAGATCATAGACCCATTTGAACTTCTACAATCCTCAGTCTAAAGATTTTGGGAGTTTTAGGAGTCGAAGGACAACACCATCTGGATGGTCACCAATTGCTCATCCCTGAATCAAAGACACACTAAGCATAAAATCAATAGTGATAAAGGTATTATGTTCATCCCAAAGGACTTTCCTTTCCTTCTGTAAGATTGAGGTCACATGGACAACTAGGTATGAAACTTTATTATGTAGTTATCTCTGCTTAGGAGCAAGCTGCATCAGTGCTACTTTCTGGGCTGGTGGTAGGCATAGCAGGCAAGCTCTCATTACATCAGCAAATGGTCATAAGTAAATGTTGTGAAGCCACATTTCCATTTTTAGGGAAAAATTGCCTCCAAAGGAAAATCTACAGCGACAAGAGCGCATCTCGTTGCAGCTTAGCATTAGACATAGGAAAACAAGACAGGTCTTCACTCAAAGCTTACAAATCTCATGAACAACATCTGGCTCCATCCTGTTGCAGATTCATCACTGTATATAGGAGCCATTGTTTATATAAATATATATATATAAATAAATATATACATTTATTTGGTTGTGGACACTCCACATGAATTACCCATTTGGGATATATCCTGCTTGAACTCAATTGGTATCTCAGGATAAAAACAGTGTCAGTTTCAGATACAGTGCCCCCAGAACATATGGCAGGATAAAAACAGCGTCAGTTTCATATATAGTGCCCCCAGAATGCATGCCAGGATAAATACAATGTCAATTTCATATATGGTGCCCAGAACACATGGCAGGATAAATACAGTGTTAGTTTCATATAAAGTGCCCCCCAAAATACATGGCAGGATAAATACAGCATCAGTTTCATATATAGTGCCCCCAGAACACATGGCAGGATAAATACAATGTCAGTTTCATATACAGTGCCCCCAGAACACATGGCAGGATAAAAACAGCGGCAGTTTCATATATAGTGCCCCCAGAACACATGGCAGGATAAATACAGTGTTAGTTTCATATATAGTGCCCCCCAAAATACATGGCAGGATAAATACAGCATCAGTTTCATATATACAGCTGTAGTGCCCCCAGAACACATGGCAGGATAAATACAGTGTCAGTTTCATATATAGTGCCTGCAGAACACATGGCAGGATAAATACAGCATCAGTTTCATATATAGTGCCCCCAGAACACATGGCAGGATAAATACAGCGTCAGTTTCATATATAGTGCCCCCAGAACACATGGCAGGATAAATACAGCGTCAGTTTCATATACAGTGCCCCCAGAACACATGGCAGGATAAATACAGCGTCAGTTTCATATATAGTGCCCCCAGAACACATGGCAGGATAAATACAGCATCAGTTTCATATATAGTGCCCCCAGAACACATGGCAGGATAAATACAGCATCAGTTTCATATATAGTGCCCCCAGAACACATGGCAGGATAAATACAATGTCAGTTTCATATACAGTGCCCCCAGAACACATGGCAGGATAAAAACAGTGGCAGTTTCATATATAGTGCCTCCAGAACACATGCCAGGAAAAAAACAATGACAGTTTCATATATGGTGCCCCAGAACACATGGCAGGATAAATACAGTGTTAGTTTCATATATATAGGGCCCTAGAACACATGTCAGGATAAATACGTCAGTTTCATATATGCTGACCCCAGAGCACATGGCAGAATAAATACAGTGCCAACTTCATATATAATGCCTCCATAACACATGGTAGTATATACACTGTACAGTGCCAATTTCATGGTAATGCCTCCATCCTTTTTGTTGTTGGGAAGTAGATTTGTGCCTGATGTTTGTTTTTCAATAAAATCTTCTAAAATGAATTTTAGGTGTACCCATGCTCTTTTATCATTGTGGATGCATCTACAGCCCATTGAAGCAGGATACTAATGAAGTGTCATAGGTAGGAACACAGCATCCCCTAAAATTTGCTAATAGAAAACATGAAATCATAGCGTGCACTTGCATTTCCATGTAGCATTAACTTATTTGAGGTTGCAGAGCATGCAAACCCTCTGTAGCTACTGAATACATAAACTCACTGCTCTTCAATTATTGGGAATATCACAGTAGATCCTAGATATGGAAAGGTTTGATTACCTCATTATAATACGCCCCCCCCCACAACAAAGTTCATTACACATGTGTATCAACATTACCTGGACATCTGTAATATAAATCCCCAGCACCAGAAAGATAGTAATCCCCCTGAAATATGACCTTGCTCATGTTGAATGCATCTCAGCAGATCTGCCCATTAATGCACCTGTTCTACAAGGACTTTTGAAATCTGATGAGTGGCCATACAAGTATTATTTGAAACAAAGCAGAGAAGCACTAATACAGGCTATACAGAACAAACTACAGCAAGGTTAACATAGAATACATTGTTCATTTTTGGATGTTCCTGTTTCTACAGTATATCTGTGTAGCGTAGCATGCCAAGGGTATCCTATTCTGTTATTTACGTCAGTACTAAACCCATTACTCCCAGGAGAGATAGTTAACATGTTGCAGGTCTATGAAAACAATCAATGACCTTAGTCAACCACATGCAAACAAATGTATATCTTGTAATGAATTTGGATCTGGGACTATCATAACTAACTGCTGCCACACAACTTCACAGTAAACTCTTGGGTACCTGAGCCTACTAAAAATACTTTTGACGCTTTAAAATTAGAACCCATTAGAGATGCAAAATTAAATGTGCTTGTGAATATATAATCTGTGCTTTGTGATGCACAAGAATTAAGCTCAATACCATCAACTCACCAGCATACACACTTGCACTTTCACCTATTACCTATATAAGCCACAAGTAGCAATTACTAGAGCTCTTCAGCTGGTAGAGATATGTTGAAAATCACCTAATGTGACTTTTAAATAGCTAAAAGGTCCTCATTCAAGAGCAGTGATCCCCAACATGTGGATCTCAAACAACAGATTGCTCACCAACCCCTTGAATGTTGCTCTCAGTGGCCTCAAAGCAGTTGATTATTTTTGCATTTCAGGCTTGGAGGCAAGCTTTGGTTCCATAAAAACAGGTGTACTGCCAAACTCCTGTAGGCTGCCAATCCACATAGGGGCTATCAAATACCCAACCACAGTCCTTATTTTGCATTGCAAGGGACTTTTTAGATGTTTGCGTTGCTTCCCAACTCTTTTAACATTTCAATATGGCTCATGGGTAAAAAAAAAGGTCGAAATCATCCTCCATGGATGCTCCAGAAATGGTATGGTATGACCCTCATTAGCTTGAGCAGAAGGAACAGGGTCGGACTGGCCCAGCGGGACACCAGGAAAAAACCCAGTGGGCCCGACCCTCATCAGGGAGCAAAGAATTAGTCTAGACATCCTGCAGGCAGGAACTGACCTCAAATGCACAGCAATAAATAAAGAGCTGTATCATCCAGGACTGATCTCAGCACAGTGGTCCAGCTCACACTGTTAAAATAAAAGGAAAAACCTAAGCTACACTATTTCCCTTGATTGGATCCCATTGTCACAACCGCAGGGCAGATCTTAAAACATAAGCCTACCTAGTTCCATATACTGAGGGCACCAATGGCACAATAAAAACTAGTGCGTAAATGTTGCATTGTGCCTACAATCACAGGTTATTTGCGACAAAAGCCACACTCTGGAATTTCCTTCATATACTTTTTTAAGTGTTCTGTGCAGTGCATTTGTGCTTGGTCTGAGCCTCAGGGTAACCTGTTGGAATGAAAACATCTGTCATCTTTAAATATTTTTTCAGGGGTGTTCATGCATAAGCTCTTTAGAAAATCAGATTCGGTTATACACTTCCAATGCTGTACTAACCACCTCCGCACCATCTTGGTGGTCTTGACATGGCTGTTTGATTTATCAGTGCGTCTATCTTGAGCCTTTTTAGTTTTTATTTTTCCAGAGCTGCCTTTTCACATTGTCACATCTGTCCATGAAGGACGGTAGCCAATCTATAGAACATCAATTTGTTTTCATTGTTGATACACTATTGGGGTCCACTCCACAATGAAGTACAGAGATTTGTGTTCCATTATAACAGTACTGGCTGCGTTCTGTATTGGTGTAGTCATAAGGGGTGGAGGTAGGTATTAAAGTATGTCCCTCTCCCAAAGTTGTGCTTACCATTAAATGTTAAACTATTAGGGGGTCGTCCTCCTGCCAACTACCTGTCCCCATTCAGAAATGGCGATGTGCAATTTAGAGCGAGCCAGTGGGTGCATCGCATTATGGAACCTTGTCCTTATTGTCTGTCCTGTGCACTCTGCATCTCTCCCCAGCTTTTCAATCCACTGCAGGGTGCAAAGAGCTCATAAGGCCCTGCCACTAGTGCTTTGAGAATGAGTACTTTTGCACATATTAGCACTCTTTACTGTACTTTAGGCAGGGGAATAAATATGTTTCCTAACTGAATGAGCGAAGGCAAAACAGGAGAAGAAGCCCCTCATTCAGTTTATTCTAATGAATTTCCCTATACTTCTTTGAAACCTAAACAGAGAGCAAACTAAACCCAGAATCGGATCTGAGGAACTAATAACACAACATGAACACTCATTTGGCAGCTGTAGGCAATGTGCTTAAGCTGTGAGCAGAGACATTAACTAACCCCATGTCATCCGGGTAATAAAGATCCAGTCTACATAGTAATATGAAATAACTCAAAAATTCCCTGAGTGGATCGTTATCACCCCAATGATGGGGTTATTTAGCATTGATGTTAATTACGAATAATGGTTTTATGTGATAAAACCTTGCATTATCTCTGATTTAACCTCCTCCTATGTTGAAATTGCCCTAGGATGGTTTAATGTCCACTGCAGGCTTCCATAGTTGGCCATGTGCTAAAGTACTACACAATCTCCAATTTGCCAGAGTGAAGAGAGAGTGAGCTGGGAGCTTCCAAAGAATGCAAATACCATTCAGCAGGTAATTCCTGGATAAAAATGTATTCTGATGAGTTGTGCAACCACATGTCTGTGAGTATTCTGTTTAGTATCTATTTTATATTGCTTGCCTTGGTGTATGAGATCATAGAGAGATTGTATGCAATATACTAAACAATAGACACTTATTCCAAAGATTTTATTATTTACTGTATGACAGACTAAAGGTGGTACAGGTGTGGGACCTGTTATTTAGAATGCTTGGGACCTGGGGTTTTCCAAATATGGGATCTTTCTGTAATTTGGATCTCCATACCTTGTCTACTAAAAAATCATTTAAATATTTAAAATGATAAAGATTAATTATATCTTAGTTGGGAACAAGTATAAGGTAATGTTTTCTTATTACAGAGAAAAATAACATAATATTTAAAAATTTGATTACAGGTATGAGATCCGTTATCTGGAAACTTGTTATCCAGATAACTCCAAATTATTGGAAAGGCCATCTCCCATAGACTCCATTTTATCCAAATAATCCAGATTTTCAAAAATGATTTCCTTTTTGCATGATTTTCTAGCAGACTTAAAGTATGCAGATCCAAATTACAGAAAGATCTGTTATCCAGAAAACCCCAGGTCTGGATATGGGAGATGGCCTTCCAGTAATCTGGAACTTTCTGGATAATAGGTTTCCTGGATAATGATCAAAAGTCCAAATCCTGTGCCGCAGCGGCACTTAAGCATTTGCCCGTGCCGAGGACAGGAATTGGAGGTCAGGAGGGGGCCCTTGGGGACTTCCTTTTGCAGCCCCGGTGGGCCCCCAAGGCTCCAGTCCGACCCCGCCGAGGCTGGTGCTCTGATGAGAAGAAAACTTCCAGCGATCATCTTCCGGATTTTTCTATCCTCAAATTTCCTGGGGCAGACGCATGTGCAGTAGAACGAAACCAGAAGCCGATCGATCCATGGTGCTCTATGGAAGAACCATTGCCGGGCCAAGTTGACTTGGCCTCGCGCCTGCACAGAAGAAGGAAGCGTGAGTGCACATGCGCAGAAGACATCGCCAGAGACGGTGAAGCAAGAGTGCGCATGTGCCAAAGAACGCACACTCGAGAGAACAGATGCCGCAAGTTCCGAACTAGCGGAAGGTGTAAAGAGGTACGTGCCTGGCGCCCCTCTGCCTTTGCGCCCTAGGCACGTGCCTCTTCTGCCTACCCCTAGTTCCAGCCCTGGGAAGAACCATGGGCCAGTGCAATTTTCTGCTGATAGGGGCACTGGCCCGAGGTTTCAGGTAAATAAATAGGGGTGCCTAACTTTTGGCACCTCCAAGTTAGAAGACCTTTCCTTCTCCTTTAAGGGTAGAACTCCACGGGCGATTTTAAGTGCGATAGCATCTGACGTGACGCCTGCAATTCATCTCAGCACGTCGGAACGGAAGCTATCGCACTTAAAATCGCCTGTGGAGTTCTACACTTAGTCTACTAGAATATCATGTAAACATTAAATAAACCCAATAGGCTGGTTTAGCTTCCAATAAGGATTAATTATATCTTAGTTGGGATCAAGTACAAGGTAATGTTGTATTATTACAGAGAAAAAGGAAATCATTTTAAACAATTATTTGAATAAGATGAAGTCTAAGGGAGAAGGCCATTCCAAAATTCGGAGCTTTCTGGATAATGGGTTTCTGGATAACAGATCCAGTACCTGTACATTATACAGGTTACAAGGGTTTGTTCACACAAAATATAACATTTTTTCTCTGCAGCTATTTCTGCTTTAGCTCATATAATCCATAACTCGGGTTCTATAAGTCTAAATCCACAGCCAGTAGATGAGATATGATGACATCACATGACAGACTGCATTTTTATGATGTGATATAAATGCAATGTAGTTGGTCTGATTTGCAAGAAATTCCTTGAAACAGGAAATTACTTTTTTTGTAAAAAAATTTAAGGTAAGAAGAAGGTCAGGAGTTTTAGAGGTACGGAGCCAACACTGGTGACATAATCACACATTGTAAACGGTATTGCCAAACTGGAATTAAGTTTATAGGAGTTAATGGGGATTTTGGTGGGGTGTTACAGTTTGTATATGCTACTCTCTGCTATAAAGGGTAATCAGGACAGTGGCTTAGTTTTGTGGACCCTTAATAAACCTTCTTTGGAGACAAAGAAACCGAAAATCACTTTTGCCTCAGACTGGTGTTGCTCTTCCACCAATAAAAATCCAAACTGGTCTGGGTATTTAGCTGGGGTATTTCTTGCACAGGTTTAGGCCCCCACCCAAGTACCCCAAGCCAATTTGTTTCTTGTGAAACAGGTGCACCAACCGAAAGGTTAGCATTTTTACTCACTTGGATGTCACTAAAAAAATGTGGCTGCCGATGGCTTTAGTTTTCTTTGTCCTTAAAACCTTTTCTATTTATTTTCCTTGCCAAAATTAGAGAAACTTTTGGCATGCCTCAAAGCATCACATAAACCCATACCTCCCAACTGTCCCGTTTCCTACCAGCTCAGCCCGCAGTTCCGGGTTTCTTCCTGAAATATCCTGACTTTCTCTTTGATCTCCTGCACTGACTTGAGAAAACATATACAAAGTTTATGAAACTTAATTAAAATAAGAGGCTTTTTTGGCATAGAGCCCAGAACAGTCAGCAGATGCACTTAGATACCTTTTTAACATGAGAAGCAAAGATACAATTGTAACTATTTAAGTTAAGCAGGTCTCTTGGGAGAACTGAGCAGCTAAAAGGGCAATTCACTTTCATTAGCAAAACTATTATAACACATAAAGCATTGCACTAAACTCCCAGAAATGTGGTCAAACTTTCATAACCTGCCAAACTTTTTAAATTTGCCTTTCTAACTAAATTTTTCAAATGTTGGGAGGTGTGCATAAACCCTCATTTCTCAATACTCTGCCCTACAGGTGGTCCCAGATGACCACCATGTAACCTAGGGTTGCCACTGGACAGCCACTTTTCACCCAGGCAGCCCTTCCAAAAACCGTGCTGTCTGGGTTAAAGGCAGACCGGTGGCAACCCCAATGGAATCTTCTGAAAGATTAAGTGGCTTTGTGGACTCTGCTCCAAGTTTGAGACACTGTAGGGAGGTACAATAACAACTAGATATGTATAGATACAAATACATACTAATATGTATTTTTAATAATGCGCAAATAGGGCTGATTTGCCCTAAGAAATTCTGCACCATCTATAATAGTTGTTTTTTTTTTTTGATACTCTGTATGCACATAAAAAAAGTGAAAAATAAATCACATGATGTCAGTGATGGCATTCCTATGGATGTTTTTGCTTTGAGAAAATATAAAAAAATTCAACTGAGACAACTTTACTAGTTGCAATAAATAGCCCGGGTAAGTGAGTTGGATTTTGAACCACAAATTAATCTTTTAGTGATGTTGTGTGTCCCTAACTTTTCTTGAGCATACGAGGCATAAGTGTAGGGTGGGGAAGCTCAACATAGGATCTGCTGCCTCATACAACAGATACAGATACCAACCAGTGACTGGTGCCGAGGCATTTGTGAAATGCTCTTTTCAACTGTTGACATTTTTCTATCCAGTACAGATTCAGAACCAGTTTGGGCACAAAATCAGTTCCAATGTATTTTTAATGATTAAATACTATATGCTCAACACAGCAAAACAAATTTAATTACAACTTGTATTTTCCTGCTTGTTTATATTGTCCTTTTAGCTCCTGATAGATTAATGCATTTGGTTTACACCTAGCTAAAAATGAGTGCTGCCATGGACAGCAATAGCAATTCTAGCATATAATATGTTTTAATAACATATAATTTTAGAACCTGGAGGATAAACTTAATTTCAAGTTTGCTCAAAATACTTTTTTTACTGTAGACCTATTTTAAGATAATCAGAATTTTCGCAAATATCTTTTAAGTAAGGAGTCCCCTGTGCTGTAGAAATACCTATTAAAATATATTACCCAAAGTAATTTGACTCCTTTTAAAACTGTTTTCATACTCATATTGGAAAGAATAAAAAAAGTTTGGCAAGAATGGAGCAAGCTTGATGATCTAATCCTATGCAAAGTGTCCAGTGAATTAATAGGTGGAAAATGTGCAGTATTAATTTTCTGTTTGGTGCTTATGTTATGCTACAAAATTAGGGACATTGAAAAGGTTTAAAAAAAGGCACTAAAAATTGGAGTTTATTACTACAGGTAAGGGACCTGTTATCCAGAATGCCTGGAACCTGGTGATTTCCGGATAACAGATCTTGCAGTAATTTGCATCTCCATGCCTTAAGTCTACTAGAAAATCATATAAACATTAAATAAACGCAACAGGCCTGTTTTGCTTCCAATAAGGATTAATTATATCTTAGTTTGGATTAAGTACAAGATACTGTTTTATAATTACAGAGAAGAGCTAATAATTTTTTTAAAGTTTGGATTATTTGAATTAAATGGAGTCTATGGTAGATGGCATTTCCATAATGAAAGATGTAAGTTAGGTTGAAAAAAGACACACGTCCATAAAGTTCAACCTTTCAACTATTTTAACCTTCCTAACTGCTAGTTGATCCAGAGAAAGGCAAAAAAAGCCAATTTGAAGCCTTTCAAATTTGCCTCAGAGGGGGACTCCAAAATCCAAAAATCGAACTAGTCCCTGGATCAACTTTTACTATGATCTATCTTTCATAACCCTGTAAAAAGCGATCAAACACCTTCTCAAAGCTATCTAATGTATCAGCCTGTACAACTGATTCAGGGAGAGAATTCCCTTTCCCTTCACAGCTCTCACTGTAAAAAACCCCTTCCGAATATTTAGGTGGAACCTCCTTTCTTCTAATTGAAATGGGTGACCTTCCATCAGCTGGAAAGACCTACTGGTAAATAAAGCATTAGAAAGATTATTATAGGATCCCCTTATATATTTATACATAGTTATCATATCACCCCTTAAGCGCCTCTTCTCCAGTGTGAACATCCCCAATTTGGCCAGTCTTTCCTCAAAGCTAAGACTTTCCATACCTTTCACCAGCTTAGTTGCCCTTCTCTGTACCCTCTCTAATACAATAACATCCTGTTTGAGTGAGACCAAAACTGTACAGCATATTCTAGATGGGGCCTTACCAGTGCTCTATACAGTGGAAGAATGACCCCCTCCTCTCATGAATCTATGCCGCTTTTAATACAACTCAATACCTTACTTGCCCTTGATGCTACTGAATGCATTGCTTGCTACAGCCAAGTTTATCATCTACAAAGACTCCAAGGTCCTTTTCCATTATGGATTTGCCTAGTGCAGTACCATTAAGGGTATAAGTAGCTTGGATATTTTCACATCCCAGGTGCATGTCTTTACATTTAATAACATTGAATCTCATTTGCCACTTACGGTACCTGCCCCTCCTCCTTTTCTATTGCCTCTGTCCCTCCAAAACAAAGTATAGCCACTGATATTAACTGCCCAGTCATGTAACTCATTCAGCCATGTTTCGGACACACCAATCACATCACCAGCACCTCCAGCTCTCCCATTTTACCAGTCAGACTCCTTGCATTTGCAAATATACATTTAATACTGGTACCATAATAAACATATGGCATGTGGTCCTCCCTCACCTTAACAGTACCCCCAAATCTCCTCCCCATTTTCCCTTCCTTTGCCCGCTTCCTCATCTAACCTGTCTTCCATGGAATCCTTTACTGAATCCTCCATCCCATGCCTAGTTTAAAATTTCCTCCAACCCTCAAGCCATCTTTTCCCCCTAAACAGCTGTGCCGTCATCATTGAGGTGCAGCCCATCCCTAGCAAAGAGCCGATTAAGAAATCTGCCCAGCTCTCCGAAAAACCCAAAACCCTCCTCCCTACATCAATCTCTCAGCCATGCATCAATCTCCCTAAGCTCCCTCTGTCTTCTTAACGTTGCACGTGGCACAGGTAATATCTGAGAAAATTGCCTTGGAAGTCCGTGCCCTAAGCTTAGTTCTTTTTTAAATCTTTCTTGAGGATTTTACCACCTCCTCTAACTTTGTCATTGGTACCTATGTGTACCAAGAACGCCGGGTCTTCCCCAGCCCCTCCCAATCATCTGTCCACTCATTCCACCATATGCTGAACCCTAGCACCAGGCAAGCTGCAGACATGAAGGGTAATTGCGGCAGATTATCCACCTTTCTAAGAATCCCCTATAAGTAGAACCTGCCTTTCCTTCTTTGCACTCCCCCCACCACCTGTATTAGAGCCACTGCCTCCCAGGGTGCTCTGAGAATCAGCCTGCTGCATACACACCAGAGCTGTCCTCCCTTGCATCTTAAGCCTAAATGGTGAATCTGTTGCTGTGGACCAGCCCCCCTGCCCTTCTGTTCCCTACTTCCCCTCCTGACTGTCACAAACCTATCTCCCTTTTTACCCTCCACTGCCCCTTCTCCACCCGCACTACACAGGCCCCTGCCAGTGGTTGCCCTTGTGAGCCTCCTTTCTCCCCCTAGTTTGCAGCTGCCCTCAGTGCTGCAAGTTCCCCCCTTAGAATCTGCAGTTCAGATTCCAAGATGAAAACCCACCGACATCTCTCACATGTAAATACTGCATGTAACTGCTACTCCAACACCACATATATGTAAAAAGACACACACTGAGTAATACCAGCAAAACCACTTGCACTCATATTTTCACTGGGTACTAAAAGTCTCCCAAGTGCAATGCCTCAAAAACATCTTTTTGGTTTTAAATGCCTTAAAGGTTTTTAATGCTGCTTAACACTTAATTCACATGCAACACTTGCTTAGCAGCTCCCACACTCGCTGTGTAGTCACAAACTTATTGAGGTTTCAAACCAAAGAACACAAAGCCTGGTCAGAATTTACCCGATTAACTCCTCCCCCTTATTTAGCAGGCAGAGGGAACAAAGAAAAAAATGCTGTTGGCTACCAGCAGTAAATAACAATTCCTTATTAACCTTAAAAAATGTTCCCCTTAGAGACTATATCCCAGACAATATAAATGTACTAAATGTATCTCCCAGCTTACCCCAAAAAGAAGGTGCATCGGCTCAGGAGCCGCCTGATAAATTGGTCCCTGGAGTGAATGGAGAAAAGCAGGGTGGGCTATAGTGATGTGCGGGCTGACCCAATACCCACGGAACCACCTTCAAATGACGGCATCGGGGTTTCGGTTTTATAGCTTTGCGTCTGCTCGCCACGCCCCTTTTGTGACGTCATTGGCAGGTCTATAAAAGGACCCCGGAAGCGCGGGTGCGGGCGGGCGCGGGCTGCAGCAGGGCGGGTTAGGGTCGGGTGTGGGTCAGGAAACCCCCCCTGGAGACCTCCTTGTGCTAGAGGAGGGTGGGTTGCCAGTGGACACCAGCATATGCTGGAAGGAGGGGGGGGGGTGTGTGATCTTCAAGGCTGTAATTGTTGGATATATTGTATTTCTGTGATCACCAATGTGGGTGTTGAATTGGGACTGCTAATCCTAGGTGATGCAAGTATGCTGAATTGGATTGATTTGTTCCTAATAAAAGCCAGTCAAGCTGCATTGAACTCTTAAAGGTGGTGTCAGACTCCATTTCTGTGCTCAAACTGTGCTGTGGCTAGGGTCTCACAATACCTGTATATTAGTACTTAGGTGTCTGTTTACTAAAGGTCATTAAGTTGCAGATAATACTCATTAATGCTGCACATTCCAAGCTCCTGGAGACTACCACTACCACACTACCACCTTCTTGATGAAGAATGAGCTCTTCCATCTTATTGGAAACTGCAGAAAGATTTTCTTGAAATTAAATTCAGTGTCCTCAAGTTAACATTGCAAATTGTATTCTATTAAACACTTGCCCCAGTAGTAACATTGTCAATTACAACCTTTCCAAAGGATCCTTAAACAACAGTCTTCACCGACATACACAATTATTTGTCTAGAAATCATTTCTGTCCCTATTTAAAGGTTTCCAATACTTTTCAAGTTCTTAAGCTACAGTAATTCATTTAAAAAGGAAACACAAAACTGTATTAAAGTTAACTTCAACTCAACCTGTGGGTTTCTTATGTGTAGTCTTCTTGATGAATATGAAACCCAAACTTATGAGCTTCGTCATAACGTGTTGATTAAAAGGTAAATGCATTAAAATCAGCTTTGTTTCCCTATGTCTAAGCCATTAGGGAGTTTAGGGAGTGGCAAACACTTCCAAACTCACTTGGTGTCTGGTTAACTAATATTGCATTCTGATTAATATGAAATATTATCTAATCTCAAGCTTGGCTCAATAGTAGGATGCCTTAAATATTGCTGCTGTAATTGGTTTATTGTTATTGCATTAAATGCATAGGCACTTCTGGGACCTGGATTTTTATCTGCATAGAAAAAGACCTTGGGAAGTTTTTGAGTTCTCCTTACGTAAGCAAAGGGAGGCTCTGGGGAATGACATAACTGGGTCGGGTAATGAAAAGTCAAAGAAAAATGGTTCTGTGCAACTCAAATCTTCCTCGCTACACATATGGCTTAGGGTAAAAGGCCCCTTGATACTTGAAGTTTACTTGAAGTTTGGGAAGTTTGGGTCAGCTAGTGATTCTAGGTAGGGGGACATACTGGGTGGCAGGTGTGGGTTGGGTTTCTGGGCAGCGGGTCTGGGTTGGGCATGGGTCTGCCTGATTGGACCTGTGCAGGACTCTAGTTACAGGGGGTGTTGGGGGGGGGAAGATTAAAAGTGAAAGGTTTTAATGTTCTATTTACACATTCCTCTAAAGCATGGATATGTCTCTATCAATATAGGAGATGACTGCTGTTTCTTAACTCATAATGTCTCATTGTACGTACAATTTTTGAATTACTTACTTTGCCACAGAATTGAAATGATTACTTTTCAGAAAGAATTTAGTCTCTAGAGTGTTTTCCTATTCATACTGCAAATGGTTTAAGAGGTTTGCGATGTGGTAACAAGTTTAGTACCTGCTTTTTGTTTTATTATTTGATTTAGTTCGATGTCTCACCCTTTGTATGCTGCAAAATGACTTTTATGGTCTGTCTTTATAGACCTATAACTGATTTCTGTAGTACCTTGCCAAAGAATGCTTTAAGATTGCTCCTCGTGAGACCTACTGTAAGCAGTGATATATTGCCATGTAAAGGTAAAGGTAATCACAGAAGTGAATCCTAGTTTTACTTACAGTAATTGTTGAGTAGTATACAGAAATGTATTTAGTTTTGGATTAGCTGTAGCTAGATATTCATGCAGATAAATGAGTCTTCCCAGAGTCCCCAGCCTGTTGAAATACTGAGACAATACATTCGTGGGTGAATACTTGATGCATTTTAAAATTCATCTGCTAGTGTGTTCGCTTAAATTACTCCGGGGACATTATTGCTCAAACTTTGGGTAAAACATTGCTATTGCTTTAGTTTCTGACACTAGTATCTGTTTTAATAAATGTTTCTTAAAATAAAAAAATAGTGCCAACAGTGTGTTATCCTATTGGACTTTCTGATGATGACTATCATAGATGACTATAGTATGTACGTCAAAAGGAAGAATAAATTGGCACTAGAAATAAAGTGTCCCACTATTTTTTAGCTTAAAGTATTTCCTGTGCATGGCAAAATAGTCTGATTTTAGTACTCGGTAGAAGCCGGGTTATGTCACTCCTTGGTCACTTTTCCAACTGTGATCCAGTCAGGAGAAGGAAAAGCAGAACACTGTTCTGATGTTTCTCTGCTCAGGAAGCTGAGCCACAAAAACTGTTCTGTTACAAAATTCATTTTATTAGCAGATCAAAAACACATTAATTTCTTGTAAACTAAAAAAAACATATTGCTCTGAATAATTTTTGAAGGTTTACATTTTCTGGACACTTTGTCTTTCATTGTGATATACAGTGATCTCATTAAGGACCTCATTTATGTTGCAGAGAAAAATTACAATGTACATTTTTTGCCACAATGGGGGAGAATTTCATATTAACTGTCTGCAGTTTCCAAAAAAAAACATAACTTCCTCTAGGTTTGAAGCCACATATAAAGGGCCTATGCAAGTGCTGTTTGTATGGCATTATGATCTGAGCCCACTAATAGTCCAACATGAGATTGAGACAATCATGTTGGGATTTGGTTCAATATTGCTGAGGTTGAGGGGTGAAGCTCACCCTTGGCCCATGGATGGAGTTTGCACCAAACAGGACACCCATTTGATCAGATTATTAGGGCAAGTGAAAAAAAATTGGATCAGTGTAACCTTTCCAAAACCCTCTACAAGTCTACCCAGAGAGAGTAAAATTATTCCACCGTCAATACCATTAGATGTCAACTTCCAAAAACCGCCACAGTAAGCTAATATGAAAAGGCACATAAAATTCTTCCTACTTTTTGCTGGGAGAGGCCCAGTTTAGAAATAAATGTAAACAACCAAAACCACTGCAAAAAACTGGTCACCCTGTCCCCAAAGACCAAATAATGAATGCATCCAATAATGTCTCAAAATCACAGAAAGGAGACATTAGCTACATTAGGGTATTAAGATATAAGTTTACAATTTCTCACTCCCCACTGATTATGTCAGTTCAATTTACCCAGCACTGTAAAATAAGAATTTAATCTTTAAAAATGGTAGCTCAAAGCTGTCAAAAAGTTGATCTTTCCCACAATATATAGTTTCACGTTCTAAAAAGACTGTGTCGCAAAGGATTCAGTTCATCGTACACACTAAATCCATAGTGATTGTTTTGGAAGTATATGTACAATATGTGTTTGTGTGTGTGTGTCGAAATAATTATTCCATGTAGGCATTCATATTTTGTCTGGATAGATATGTCTGGGTGCAGTCCAATTCATAGATTAAATGGTCCTGTCAGCAGGGTACTGTTTCACACAGGACTTATGGTGAATCATAGCAAGTTTATTTGCAGCAAAACTGATGTTTTTTGGGATAGGCTGGGGATTCAGCAGAAGCAGCAGTTTCTGTTGTGTGTCGGCTATTTGCGGAAAAACCTTGATTTCCCGACCAAGTGGGTGGTGGTGCCAACACGCTGCAGGAGTAGTGACAGCCAAATATTCAAATATTTTGGGAAAAGAAATTAAGATTTTGTGTTTCCTGGGCAATCAATCCCATGAGTGAGTCACTTCAGGCATTGCTGCTGGTAGTTCGTTTGTGTGTTTTGTGTGTTGTTGGATATTTGGTTGGGCTGTGGGTAGAGGTTGGGTGTGGATCTGCCAAAACAGGCTCATGCAGGTTTCCAACATACATTCAATTAAAATAAGACACTTGCCTTCATTCCATAAAAGGATGTGTGTGACGTGTGCGTTACACAGAAACCCCTGTCTTAAGTCCTTGCATGCAATAGCTACCACACGGAAACTGAAGTAGCACAGGTGACTTTGTACAACAGATGTATTGCATATATGCAGGGCCGGGGGGAGGGAGGTGAGAGCGGCAGAGGGAGCATGACAACCCAGACTAGGGGTAGGCACAAAACGATTTAACAGATACCTGCTCAGTCTCCCACCCATCGTTACGCCCTAGGCAGCTGCCACTTCTGCCTACCCCTAGTTCCGGATATGCATATATGTGCCGTCATGACTAGGGAAAAATGGCCAGACAAAACTAGATTACTTGACCAGTGCTGTAGCTTAGCAATGTCATTACCTTTTACTCATTCCTAGGCTAAAGCAAATGTCCCATGGAGTGGAGGAACCACTCATTTGGCACCCTACTGACCTCTCACTGCAAACATGGTAGTCCGCAGAAGTACATGTTTGGGACAGAACCATTTTGAAGCCAGGTGACTAATCTGCCTGGTACCAGAGGATCTCTTTGTGGGCCTCAGTCTGGAGCAATTTCAATCAGCCTCTTCTTATTTCCACCATAATCCTTTATAACATCTAAAACATTTGCCACCGTCTCATCTAATTATTGTGATACTTATCTCTGGATTTCAGGTTCTCTGGTGGGCCCTAGTAGGCCCAGCCCAATACTATATCCCAATGTCCCACATGTGCTACAGTCTGATAACCTGCACCATCCATTTGGGTATGCACAGACTCACATCCTTGCCTTGGTGGCAAAAGCTGCTTGGCCCAGCTCTGCTGAATAGCTAGGTAAAGAGTCTCTAAAATATCCTAAGAATGTTGAGGCACATTGTGAGAATGTGCTAAAAGAGCTTGTAAGCAATACACATACCTAGCTTTCTACCATATCATTGACTGCTAACACTTGTACTGTTATGGCTAGGAAAAATAGATGTTTATATTCATTGTTATTTTATATAAATATGTAATCCTTTCTATATACTACAATTTATTTGTGCAAGGGCATATTTTACATAGTTAAGGTGGGTTAGAAAAGTCAAGTTCTGCACCTCCAAATGAAACCCAGTACATATACATACTTCTACAGACCTATCTATGCACTCACAAATATAAACCATATATACTGGTACCTATACTAACTGTAGATCTTAAGATCACAATATCCTTGGATATAATTCTTGTTCAAGAAATTGTCCAAGCCCCTCTTAAAGGCATTAATAGAATCTGTCAACACAACGCCACCCTACATGACATTCCACAATCTCACTCCCCTCACAACCTATGCTGCTTTATATGAAAGTTCCTCTAGTGTAAAGGGTGTGATCTTTGCTATGATAAAGATCTGTATATAATGTCCTATGTACTTGTATAGAGTAATCATGTCCCTTTACAAGCACCTTTTCTTCTGAGAAACTGACCCCAACCCTCATAGTTTAAATCTTCCACCCCTCTAACCAGTTTAGTTGAATGTCTCTACACTCTCTCCAGCTCAGTAATATCCTTCTTAGAGGAAAACTTTACCCCCAAAATGAATATTTGAGCAACATAAAAAATATTGCCCTTTTACATCTCTTGCCTTGAACCACCATTTAGTGATGGTCTGTGTGCTTCCTCAGAGATCATGACCAGAAATACTGCAGCTCTAACTGGAAGAAGTATGGAAGTATGCAAAACAGTAGTTTATTTGCTTTAGTAGCCATTGAATTACACAGCCTAGTACATACCTCCCAACACTTTGGAAGTAAAAAGAGGGACAAAATTTTTTTTTTTACGCACATAGCGCAGCAATTTTTTGACCACACCACTTTTTGTGGCCAAACCCCCTAATTACCATGTTTGTTTTACAAAATTTGTCAGGTTATGAAAGTTTGAAAATATTTCTCCTTATCTAAACTGTGTTTTTGTGTCTCAGAATTGTTACAAAGTATCTTATTTGCACCTGTTAGGTGTTCTGGGCTCTCTGCTAAAAGCCAATAAAGTGAGAAACTTTGTTTCTTTTTCTGGCTGTTCAGTGCAGAGAAAAGAGGGACTTTCCAGTACAAATGAGGGACTGCAGGTTGAGCTGTCAAAAGAGGGACTGTCCCTCCGAAAAAGGGACAGTTGGGAGGTATGCTAGTATTACATTGCTTGTTATCCACAAAATTCCTCAGATCCATCTCACAGATCACATCCACGGTCTATGTACCTATGCATCGGTAGCTATATTTTTAAGATTGGGTCTATAAAAGAATGAAGCCTTCATTAGCTGGTTCCTCATTTATGAAGACAGATGAACAACAGTTCAGAATCCCTGCTTTTTACCTGCACTCACCAACCTATGACCTCCCTCTGATAAGAGTCCCACCCCTTCTTGCTTCATTTTTTTTCTATTTACAAAATGTATTTAAAAAAAAAAGGATTAATTTTACTCCTCATTACAATAACCTTTTCTACCTCTATTTTAGATTGTCTGATGCTTTTTGCATGCTTTATTGCATATTCAGCTGTCAGAATAAACTTGAATTCCCTAAAAGCACTAACCCTTCTTCCCAACCATAAAGGTTTGTTTCTTGCTTATGAGTGGAATATACTATTTTATCAAACAAGGGAAAGTTGTGCTCGCCACTTATTTTTAAAAACATTAAGTGGGGTGCAATGAGGTTGTGACCACAAAATTCAAGCGGCAAATACAAGAGTCCTCTGCACTCAACCTATTATCAATATATTAAGGACATTGAAACATTTTGTGACACAAGCTACAAAAATGCCTTACCCTTTAAACAAAACAGGGATTGTTTGTCCATATATTGCAATATATTTAAGCTGGCCAACTACGTCAAAGTCATCCCATATCTGGCCAGTCCTATGCTCAATTTTCATCTGATTCATGATCCCACTGGTGGCCAATAAAAGCGCAACCAAGTTTGGGGCTTTACTTTGAAAGCAGCAAGATAATTACAGATAAAACTTAGTCCCTTTATAAAATGTATAATGAAGCAACCAAGTTTGTATAATGAAGCAACCAAGTTTGGGGCTTTACTTTGAAAGCAGCAAGATAATTACAGATAAAACTTAGTCCCTTTATAAAATGTATAAAGGGACTAAGTTTTATCTGTAATTATCTTGCTGCTTTCAAAGTAAAGCCCCAAACTTGGTTGCGCTTTTATTGGCCACCAGTGGGATCATCTGACTTTAACTGGAAAGGGTGGGAGCTACAACGTGGAGCTGGCCACTGCTCCTGTATAAATTATAACAAACACGGGAAAGTTGTGCTCAATACTTATTTTTAAAAACACATCCGTTGTGGCCAGTTGCAACACTCAACTTGCATCTGAATCATTAAGAATTCTATTGTTTCATTATACATTTTATAAAGGGACTAAAATGTATAATGAAGCGATACCTTAAATATATATCACAATCCCTGTTTTGTTTAAAGGGTAAGGCAGTTGTAGTAGCTTAAGGCACAAAATGTTTCAATATCCTTAATATATTGATAATGGGTTGAGTGCAGAGGACCTTTTGTTTTTGTACATATATATATATATATATATATCTCGCTGCCATGTCTTGTACATAAACCAAATTTTGGAAAGGACGGTGGCTATAATAACAGCATGCTGAATGTGTACCCAGTAGTTAAAATGCCCTCTGAAAAGCCTGGCTGTCAGATCAGTGCCCTACTGAGACTAGAATCTTGAGTACTTTGGCTCAGGCTGTTCCACACGATACCTTCCCACTTTAGATTGTCAAGCCTCTAGAATTTTTGTCCACATTTCTTTCATTGAGGTCAGACTTCCAGAGCGGCATCAAAAGGGAGGGATTGTGTGTGTGTTATCGTAAGATGTCCAACAACTGTTCTATGCTTGTTTACCTGCATCTCTCTCTTTCTAAGGGCAAAACAAGTCAAGATTTTTTGTAAACCAAGTAGCAGTGCAAGCTATTTACTGAAAAAAACATAAGAAAAAAAACCAAACATGTAAAAATATAACTCATAACAGGTGAATTGGACTAAAGACAGCAGACCCAACAGCTGTTGGGGTGAGGGGATGGATATCGGGGACCACCTTTGTGTCATGATTGATGCCCCATTTTGTAGTTATTTTTATAGAGGGTGATCATTTTCTCTACAGTTGTGGGGAAGCTAAACGTTTTTTCGGTTTATCCCAGTAAATTCTGCTTTTGCTGCTCATTATTTATAATAAATAGTTATCACATTATACAGACATGTCCAAAAGCATAGTTCATATCATATTTCATTTTACTCTGAGCTTTTTGGAATAAGCCGTGGAACTTTCCCCATAACAAATTATGATGTGTCTCGGGCTACTTATCCAAAGTCTTCAGGTTAGGATAACATCACCCTGCATGTGTGACAAACAGGCAATGACAGATTGGGGCATTGTATATTGCATTATGCATCCAAATAAGTTTTATTGATGCAACTATTATAATTTACCCCAAATTATTTCTACATATTTAAATATGTATACTATATATTTCTACTTTTGGCCATACAATCACACAATGCATATTAAAGAAGCATAAAAACTCCAGTTTGTAGTAAACTTGAGGGTGCTAAAAGACAATGCAGATTATTTTCCACTGGAAAGAGTAATTCTAAATACCCCAAAGTCAACAAAAGAACACAAAGGCCAATTACTGCCTCCCATTGTATTCCAAGTTGTAAAAAATCCATAATATAGCACATTTGGCTGGATGTGTCATGCCAGAACATGGAGCAAAACCATACTACTACCTTGAGACGTTAGGAAGAAAATATTGTTGACACAAGTACAGTAAAGATGTAAAGACTTGTACAATGCACATTGTGATCAGTATGGCTGGACGTAGCAGAGTGAAGTGGTTTGTTGATAATTGCCTCACTTGTACATACAACAAATGGCAAGGGTAGCAGTTGAACAGTAGCCTCCTTGTGACCACCTAGTTAGCACCCTGCTGGTGCCTTTAGTAAGTATGCGGCAAGCGAATGCTGGCATAGGATCTATTTTCCAGAATGCTTGGGACCTGTGGGGTTTTCTGTAATGTGGATCTCCATTACATGTCTGCAAAAAAACATTTAAACATTAAATAAATCCAACAGGTTATTCTCCCACCAATAGTGGGAAGTGTTAATACGGTTTTAGTGCCTGTGGAAAACTCATTTTATTATTTAAAAAGGCTAGCTACTGAGTTATTCAAGAAATTGTGCATTACAATATGCTGGCCTTGGGTTTATAAAAATTGTCAAATATATGTGATAAATGCAAGATATTTATATTTCCTCTTTCTCAGAAGTATTTCAGTTGGGCTTAAGAGTCAGGACTTAATCAGGATTCAAACTCTGGTCCATGTGATAAGCTGGAGGCTTTTGGAGTTTGCTGCTGTTGATAATCATGCTAAATATACTATAGGGCTTTGCCCTTGATCTTCTTCATCTAATTACCTGGTTTGACCCTGGCCTTCTATTTGGAATTGCTTGTTGCCTGTCCAGTGCTTCGTGTTATTTTTAGCTTGACTCAACTACTGGTTGGTTATAAGGACTTGCATACCATAATTTGTATCTCCTGAAATGAGTACAGGAGATTCTGGACTTGAGCTGTAGTTTCAGAGGGGTATTTTTGAAATTATTTTATGCAACAAACACTCTCTATTTTATTATTCCATTTGAGATGAAAATGATTATTCCTGCCTTGAGTTTTTGACATTTCACTTTGCTTTTCAAGTTTCCAGAGGAACTTATGGACCAGGTAAATTAATATTACCCAAAACCAAGTAAAGGCAAGCATCCAAATAGATATTCCAGTACAGGGAGGAGAGACTTCTTATTTCTTCTAATGCTGAATATTTTATGTTAAATCTATGAGCCAGATTTCTGTTTATGTTTTGGCTTTCTAATTTTGCATTATAACTAATTTAAACTTAAAACCCTGATTTAAAACAATATTCTATACTAATATTGGCACAGCTCTACATTGTACTGAACTGGCATACCTTCCCCCAAGTCTGTGTCTGACAGACCTCCTCTACAAACTTGTCAAAGTCAAAGCACACTTACTACACCAATTTAGTGCTGCTCTTACCCTATAATCTAAAAATCAAAAAGTCAACTTACTACACAAAATACTTTTCCTAGCTAGTGCTGTTTCTACTCTAAAAGCTAGTAAAGCTAGCTAAAAGTCAGAGCCTACTTACTGCACAAAGCATGGTTTCTTCTCTACAAACTAGTAGTCAAAGATCACTTACACAAACTGCTGTTCCAATCTAGTGTTGCTCTTCCACTAGAAACACTAATAAAAACTTACTACACAATGCATTGTTCCTAGCTAGTGATGTTCTTTCAAAGGCCATCTATTACACAAAGTACAGTTCATCTAGAAACTAGAAGGCAAAGCCCACTCACTACACAAAGAGCTGCTCCTAGCTAGTGCTTTTTCTACTCTGAAACTAGAAGTTAAAGCTCACTTACTATACAAACCTTAGTCCTTCCTCTTTAAACCAGAAGTCAAAGCCTGCTTGCTACACAAAGTGTTGTCTCGCTAGTTCTCTTCCTCCTCTTAAACAAGATGTCAAAACTTCAGTTACTACACAAAATACTGTTCTTTGCTAGTGCTCTACACAGTTATTGAACTCGGTTCTTCCTTTCTTTACTCTGACTCCAGTGTTTCCTTGATACCCTTCTTCTTCCTTTCCAGCTTTCCACCTACTTCCCGTCCGTCCTCCTAAACCCCACCCCCCAGAATATTTATACATAGTTTTCCTTCTCTGTTTTAAGATTGTGTATGGGATAGTTGATACAGCTCTGATCCCAGCGAGTAACCCAAAGTCCCAGCCATGTCGACAGATTTATTGTCTTGGAAAGGAACATGATGAGGAGCCTGGCACTTAGGGAATCCTAGCGAGAAACTTGATGAGACATTATTTATAGCCTATGCGGGATTTTGTGCTGCTCTCATATTTTTCCTGGTACACACACATTAACCTATCAGTACCACAAATAAAATATTTGTGATGTGAGGAGTTTGCCATAAGGATCTGCGTTCTGTTTCATGCCGTGAATATCATTATGTGTTTTTATAATCAACACACCTCTCTACAACATCTTTTGACATGGTATATTTTTTTCCATGACACTTAGTAGAATATTTCAGGCATATAACTTAATTTGAGCACAAGTGGTCTCCTCCCTGGCCAGTCATTTGCAGCATTATATCACTCAGTAAGTAGATCGTGAAGTTAATATTAATGCTTAAACATTTTACACAGCTCAGTCACTCAACAGTTTCGCTTTCCCTTTTGGAACCCTCTCTGTGCCAACAAACTGAAGATATCCATACTAAAACTACACAACTGCTGCCATAGTAATTACCTGCTATGTAAAATGAAAGTTGTAGGAAAGGAATTTTCTTAAAGGGAAATTCAAATGTGTTATAGTTTTAATTGTGTTCCCTTAAACAGACTGCAAAGCATAAATGCAAAACTTTCTAATACAAGGGATGTTCCCACCAGTGCAGAAACCAACCAAAATGTGTCTTTATTATTCTACCCAGTATTAGTAAATTAACCCCAAAGCATGCATGCATTTTTGAATGTGGGTGCAAACTACCCTATTGCCAGACATTTTATTTGATACAGTATATACTACATATATTATATTAATCTAAAGATTTTTTAAAAATACTGAACATAAAGTACATATGCACATATAAGAACCCCTGAACAATAATGACCATAATTTTATCTTATTTAATGTATGTTGGAAAAAGCAACTGGGGCAACAAAGGCTCTAAATTTCTAAATTTTCATTTGTTAAGCTGGCCATAGATGTTGAGATTTTTAAAAGATCAGATCCTGATCGTGAGACCACGATCTTCTCAGAACGATCGTACGATCGTACGAATCTACCATCAACTAAAAAGACCAATTTGCCAGGAAAACAAAGGGGAGCTGCCTGCTTGGCCCTGCAAACATAGAGAGATTGCACTGGGACCGACAAAGATTTTTTGACCTGGCCGATCAATTTCCCGACAGATGTCGGCCGAAAAATCGTAAGATGTACAATCGTTCGAATACCACTAACCGCACGATAATTTCGAAGGATTGGTCGGGCTTCCCTAAAATCGGTCGTTAGGCAAGAAGAATCGTCGCGTCTATGGGGACCTTTAGACTGGGGTTGTCAATTGGTTGTCATTTAAAAAGATTTTACATCATTACTGTTCTCAATGTAGAAATAAATGTAAGAGCTTTAAAGACCACAATGTAGCGTCATTCAGACTTAGGGCGAAATTTATTAAGTTGCGTATTTAATTTTCGCAATAAAATACGTAACAAAACACACAAAATCTCTAATTGATAAAAGTAAACTCTCAAACTCCGTACACATCAAATAACTTACCATCTGATTCAATCTCCACGTATTTCAGAACTTGAGTAATGGAACACATTTATTTTTTTGTGGGGGGCACTGATTTATTTGCGATATAACTAAACGCTACAACTAAAAATCTAAACAAAAATTTGCACTACAACTAAAAATCTAAAAAAACTAAAAGCGTATTATTATACCTGTTTGCGCATGGGCATAATCGTCATTTATCCACTTACGCTACTAAAACACGTGGTCTGCAAACTGCATTCGATACACATGGGCATCGCTATGCTACGCATACGCTATGCTACACATACGCTATGCTACGCATACGCTATGATACGCATACGCAGTATCCAAATTCGATTGATAATGAATCAATGGATATTTTTTAAACACAAAATCAAACAGTAACGAAAGAGTTTCATACATATTTAAATACGCATCTTCATAAATTTCGCCCTTAAGGAAGTTAAAAAGAACGAAAAGGAAAGTATTTAAACTCCACAAGTGAGAGGGGACAGAAGCCTGTTTTAAAGAAAATAAATACTATAACATGAGTTGTAAAACAGCAATCAGGAAGTTAAGAAAATGAGGAACTGATTGTGGCACAGACTAAGACTAACTCCCCAATTCTTTTTGTATGTGAATAAGTTTAAGCTATGTATCCTTAATGTGCTTAATCAGTTCTTTTCTTCAGTGTATATAATAGAGGAGCAAGATCAGATACATAGGCACAAAGGTGGCTCAGCTCATTTATGTCAGTGGCTGACACAGGAACAGTAGATAACCGTTTACTCAAAATGAATGTAAATTATTTATTAGTGCAGCACTGGGCTAGTGCCCTAGATGACCGTTCGGCCTCTTTACCTACCCCACCCCCCATGAGAGCATGCACGGGAATGGCTGAATGGGATGCTGCTCTCTAGGCATGTGCCTCTTTTGCCTACTCTTAGTTGTGGCCCTGCACCAGTGCCTGATAGAAAACACTCTACTTAGAGAGCTTAGTTTAGTTTTATTTCTGATTTTCCCAGGCTTTCATCTTGGAGGATATTGAAGGAAAGCTAATCTCAGCCTGGTAATTATAGGCTTGTATGTTTGACACTTGGTGGGCAAGTTATATGAAGGCTTGTTAAGGGATCTCTTTCAAGATAATGTTCTGGAGAATGGTATTATAAGTAATAATCAGCATGGCTTTATGAAGTATATGTCCTGACAAACTTGATTTAAGTCAGAAGTTGAAAAGTGGGGTTACAGTTAATGTGATCCGTTTGGATTTTGCAAAAGGATTTGATACAGCACCATATAAATGACTTCTTTTGGCCATAGTAATATTGTTTATAAATGTGTGGGAAGCACTGCGTATCTTGACAGCGCTATATAAATAAATGATGATGATGATGATTAAGGCACAGGCTCTAAATGGGCCATTGATCACACTGGGCACCTAGACTATAGATTAAGGGTGATCAGTGTGTATGATCAGTGGCCCATTTAGATTTTTCGAATTATTATTCATAGTATGTTTTAATATATATTTTTATTTGCCCTGCTGGGTCCTGTCGGGTGCACCTGCTGGGAGAAGAAGTCAGTCAAGACGCTTGCATGTGTGCACCCCGATGCATGCAGATCTAGTGACATCACTTGTGCATGCCAAACCTGACCCAGTGTAGAGAGTTCATGTGCAGTCATGCCTGGATCTGCATGCATCTGGACCCAGCAGTAGGCTAGGGGCCCTACATATCCTTAATCTGCCACTGTGTAAATGAATAGGAAATTAGCTAAAGGATTGTGTACAGTGGGTGGTTCTCAATGGCTCATGCTCTACTTGGAGTAGGGTTCTTAGAAGGGCCCCACAGGGTTCTGTATTGGATCCAGTTTCATTTAATTTGATGATTAATATCTTGGGGTGAGCATTGTAAGTAATGTATCATTGTTTGCAGATGACACACAACTATGTATATCAGTTAATGTTATTCAATCCAGGATGTTCAAAGCAATGATGGAGTGCTCAACCACTGTGCTTTATCCACTTGGATCAGGTGCTGAACAGTATAATAACCCAACTGCTGTGGGTCCAAAATCATACATTAAGTCCAATAAACTGCAGCACACTCGATTGTTGATTCAAATCAGTGTCATCGTGTTTTTATTTGGCTCGCACCAAAGTAGTCCACGCAGGGCCTCTTATCAAGCTTACATCCATACACCTTAAGCTGTGTTAAATAGTGTCTAGTGGGGGAAGTGGAGGTTGGGGAGAGAGGGGAAAAAAGGGGGAGAGGATACAGATCATGTGTCAATTATTTCCACCCATCTTTTTACAATGTCCATTTGCAAATAACAGAGTGACCATACATATATACAAAATAAGTTCATGTCTGATGTGTCCTTGGGTCCATTCATCATGCAGCATAAGAATAATAATAAAAAGGTGATACGGTTCGTATTGTGTATATTGCTAATTAATTACCTTTGAAGCAGATTGTGTTCTACATGTGTTCCAAGATCTATGTGTTTCTGCAGAAGGTAAAATCAGCACTCAGTACATTCCGATTTTCAAACAGTGCTTAATAACCTTTGAAAAAATACATGTTAGTGTATAAATGGCAATAAAATTGCTAAACGTATTCACAAAAAAGTGTATCGATACACTAGTTACAATCAGATAAACAAAGCAGGAGTATAGTCTTTATTTAACCCCCTAGGCCAAATTGTATCCAACCTGTGTATCCACTGCACTTCCAACTTGTGTAGTAATGCTAGTCTGTCACCCCATCTTCTAAGTGGTTCTACAGAATCAATCACTTGGAATTTAAGTTGACTACAGTGTGTCCTGCTTGCTTGAAATGGGCTGGTACTAGTAATGTGGTCAGCCCTGTGCGTATAGTCGACTTGTGTTTTGAGATTCTGTCCTTCACTTTCTGGGTTGTTTCGCCCACGTACACCAATCCACATGGACATTTTAATAGGTAAATGACATATGACGAGTCACAGGTATAATATTGTCTAATGTTATATTTTTTACCTGAATGTGGATGATAGGCATCTCCTTTCGTCACAGAATTGCATTGTGCGCAATCCAGGATGTGGTATTCTTGTAACAGGACTGTCACACTGGATGTGGCAGATGGGATTCCGTGTTACTAAATGTAGGGTAATGCACCTGGGATGTGCAAGCTACCTGTACCCTAAATGGGACTATAATGGGCAAATCCATAGTAGAGAAGGACCTAAGGGTACTTGTGCATAATAAACTTACCTGTAGATTTGCAGGAGGAGAGAGACATTTTTCTACTTTACATTGGCAAGGTCCCATCGAGAATATGCAATGCAGTTTTGGTTTTTAGTGCTGAAAGTGAAAGTGGATATTATTGATTTATAGAGAGTCCAAAGAAAGGAAACTAGGTTGGTAAAGAGCAGGGATATTTTCAGTTAGACTTTTCCAGACTGAATGGGATACAATAAATATATATATATATACCACATATTAAATTCTCTAATACTTTTTTATTTTATTTTTAGTTACTGAGAATAGCTCTTAGTACAAAGTTGATCCAGGGACTGCTCTTATTGCCATCTTGGGAGTCAGGAAGAATTTTTTTCCCCCTTTGAGGCAGATTGGAGAGGTTTCAGATGGAATTTTTTGCTTTCCTCTGGATCAGCTAGCTGCAGTTAGGCAGGTTTTATAAAGACCTAAATGGTTGAACTTGATGGACGTGTCTTTTTTCAAACTAAGTTAATATGTTAAATTTTGCTGCAATTATTTATAGATTATGCCTCTGCTAAAGCAATATTTTATATATACAATACACTATTTACTAAACATATATACATTTCTTTCATTTTCTTTCCATCGTTTTCTTTCATCTTTTATATTTATATTATTGCATTGAGGCAGGAGGAAAGTTCTCTGCTTTTCTGAACTATATGAGTCGCATAAATAAAAATGCTGAGTACATGTAAGTCAGACTTTATATAAAGGTTGTAATTTAAGTAATCTTTTCTGGTCTCCTTAGTGGTTTATTATTATTGAGTACATTTTAGTCTTTTTAAGCAATGTCTTTGTGAATACCCGCATATTCATTAAATGGTTGTTATACTCTACATTCTATATATAATTAGGTTTTATCATATATTTATTTTCCAATAAAGAAATATTATACTATAATATTCACACACGGAATTGCTAAGCATTTCGTTGAACAGACAATCAGTAGCTCCGTTGGTAGGGGACCAAATGCTCAAAATCAACCCTCATTCACTTGCCAGTTTCTCTCAAGCATGGGTGTCCTCGCTTAACTGTGATTTTTTTTGCTTAGGATTAGTGACTGAATTGGGAGTCACCCCTTGGGCCATTGCCTTAAATATAACAACCTTTGCTCTGCTTAAAAAAAAAAGCAATCCACTTCCAGCTCAGAAACAGCAAGTTGTAGCCATGCTTCCTGAGTATTTCTTAAGGATAAATGAGACAGAAGCTTGGAGCCCGGGCTGTCACCGGCAGTAGTGATCCACTTTAAAGCATTAGTGTGTTCTTCATTAGCATTAGTTAATAATTCATTATTATCGATGTTGTCAGAATGGCCGTTGATTAAGTAATATAGTTAATATAGGTGTAATATTTGTTTAAGGGAAAATATGTGGTTCATAAGCCTAGTCGGGATAACTGGCAAGTAGAAAATATAGTTTCATATATATTTTAAATTTTTTTTTAAAAAAAGACGCATGTACTGTAAAATTGCTCAGAAACCTGTCCAGAAAATCAGAAAACTCTGAATTACAGCTTCCATAGACTCCATTTTAATCAAATCATTCAAATTGTTTAAAATAATCTCCTTTTTCTCTGCAATAATAAGACATTACATTGTACTTGAATCCTTATTGAAGACAAAAGAATTTTATAGGGTTTATTTAATGTTTAAATTTTAGTAGACTTAATGCATGGAGAAAAATTATGGAAAGATCCCTTATCTGCATGAGCATTCTGGATAATCCTTCCCATACCTGTATTGGCTGTTTTTAAACTGCTAATATCATAACAGTATCTAGTAGTGATAATCATGTTCCTCCTCTGTTTAGGGAGAAGGTTAAGCAGAAACCCCAGACCAACACACAGAGGGGCGGTACATAGCATATAAAAGTCGTCCCGTAAGTGCCTGGAACCTGCCCAAGAAACATGGCATTCCTGTGTTTTTCAAACCAAGTAACACCCTGAGGCAGAAGTGGTATATTCAAAAGACCCAACACCAAAGCACAATCATAGTAATGTCTTATATGCGGTACAATGTAGTGAAGCGTGCACAGTTATATACATCGGGGAGACTAAACAACCACGTAGTAAATTAATGGTTCATCATAGGAGGACCAGCTCCTCAGCACAAAACTTTCTACACCTAAAGGAAAAGGATCCAAAATGTGCACATTTTACACTGAGAGGACAGATGGATTAAAAAAAAAAAAGACGTGAAGGAGGCCATTTATGCCAAACTGGAACTGGCACAACAATCCCTACACGGTAGATGGGGCCTATGACACTGCTTGTCATCAACATACCAAAACACTTTAACATCCTTTTCCCAATTTACACCTTCACTTATGTCATTTGAAAAATTCACACTTGCCTCAATGAGATTCATGGTACCATAAAATGTTCCCTTGGCACTGACATGCCAGTGACTCCTAAGGGCTAACGTCTTCCCCACCAGCAGAAAAAATGGAGAAAACAACATTCCATCGGTCCAATCTGATGTAGACTCAAGCCAACTCCTGGGGTGTTTCTTTTTTCCATCTCTCTTGCTTTGATCAGATGTTAGAATTTGTTGATATAGTTATGAAATGATCAGTTCCACTATAATATGTGCAACAGAACTAACACACAAACCAACTGTAGCTAAAGCATATTCAAATGGATGTTTCCACTCTAATTGAATCTTTACAAAATTTTTCGAGGTCAACACTGGTGGGTGCAATCGTTGCATTCTGTGCTTACTAGTATTCCCAAGCTTGCAAGTCTGAATAACACACAAGTTAGGGAGAGGGAGAAGAGGGAATTGCAAGTCATTCTGGAGCTCAAAACAATGTGCTTTACTTGCAATGTGCACAGAAGTTTGACTTTGCACCCTCACAAACAATGTTACACCATGTATCCAATACGAGGAATCTATAAGTTTTTCTATAAGCTCTATCTGTTCAGTTCATCACACATTTCCCGTGTTTTCAGTTAGCTCACCGTTCTAATGTAGTGGTTCAGGTGCAATATTCCCCGAACCCTGCTCTTATTGGTGCCCCAAACAAAAGGGGAGAAAAAGACCTTATGTCCACAATATTTCTTGCATGTAAAGTTTTCAGATAGGCTTACCCTTTCGGTAATGTGACCCGGGTGCTGCCGCCCCGAGTCCGTCGCTAAGGAAACAATCAGCCGTGTAGAATCCCAAAGTATGGGAGCGCACTTCCAGGGTCAAAGATTGGTCGCTTCAACTTTTCAGTAAAAAATTACTTTTATTTAAACATTGGTTAAAAAAGAATTACATCAGTTTATGGTCTGACGCGTTTCGTATAGACATACTTCATCGGAGACCTGTCGCGTCAGACCATAAACTGATGTAATTCTTTTTTAACCAATGTTTAAATAAAAGTAATTTTTTACTGAAAAGTTGAAGCGACCAATCTGTGACCATGGAAGTGCGCTCCCATACTTTGGGATTCTACATGACTTTGCACCCTGCCCTGTAAATTATATACAATTGTATACCCATTGAAGGGGTTGTTCACAAAACACTTTTTTTTTTTAGTTGTTTTAAGATTGGTTACCAGAAATATAGACTTTTTCTTTCCCATTTTATACTTTTTTTCCCCCCAAAATTGACGTTTAAATTTTAATGTCCCTGTTAGTGATGTGCGGGTCGGGTGGGTTCGGGCCGACCTTGCACGCCTTGTTGCACTTGTTAGGTGGGTGCCGACTTCCGGATTCGCCTTTTATAGACGATGCGTCTGCCCGCCCCTTTTGTGATGTCATCGGCGGGGTAGCTCGGGTCTATAAAAGGAACCCGGAAATGCGGATGCGGGCCAAAGGAGGGCGGGTTAGGATTGGGGAAATCCCGACCCACACATCAGTAGTCCCTGTCTCTGGTGTTTCAGTCTGGAAGCTCAGTAATTCAGACGCACACTCTAAACTGTTACAATTTTGCAACATTAAGTTGATACATTTCTCAGCAGCATCTGTGGATTATAAGCAACTATTTAATGAAACTCAGGTATTCTGCTCAGCAGGGACAAAGATAAGAAATGCATTAACTAATGCAGTTATCTTCAACCTTGGCGTATCAGTTTAGAACAGTTTACAGGGTCGGTGACCCCCCCCGACCTGCTTCAGAAAGAAATAAGAAAGTAAAAAATTAACCTTTAAACATCAAAATTTGAAAAAAGACTTTGTTTCTGGTGAACAATCGGAAACCAACTGAACTGAAAAATGTGTTCGAAATTGAACAACCCCATAAAAACTTTCGCCCCAGTACCGAATTCAGATAAAACCAAACATTTTGGAAAATCAGAATTGTTTTAAAGAAATCATTGATTCCTTTAAAGTTTGCTGCAGAACTGTATACTTCCAGTACTGCATAACATTCTTAATAAATAAATATGTTACAGCATTTATATTGTCCACATATAGCTGAGGCTCATTTGCTAAATAGCTAAATTTGCAACTGTACAGCAATGCATATTAAGTAGCCTCTTATTAATCATATTTATCATACTGTATGTGTGCGTTTATTACTATACTTGCAGCTGGCTGGACAAGGCTAATCACTGATTGGTTGTAGTGGGTTACTGCCTGGATGCAAATAAACCAATTGTTTCTAAATTAGCTTTTATGTGTATTTTATTATTATTATTATTATTATTATTATTATTATTATTACTGTTGTTGTTATTATTATTATTATTATTATTATTATTATTATTATTATTATTATTGGTATTATTATTGGTATTATTATTATTATTATTATTATTATTATTATTATTATTATTATTATTGGTATTATTGGTATTTATTTGTATATCTGTCCATAAAAGAGCTATTCTTGGCATAGCATACATGTCATCTAACTATTCCTGGCCTTTTTTATGGAATAAAAGCATCTAATTAACCAGCACAAAATATAATAGAGTTAAACATGTATCATCAAAAATGTCTGCCCACCATGAGAACTTTTTGGCATGTAGCATAAAAATATCTAGTGGTCTAGTGGACGAAACACTTTGGTTAATATCCACTTGCTCACATGGCATTCATTTGGATGTATTCAATTAATATAGATGCCATGGTCTCCCATGTGAGAGCTGCAAAGCTTGTAGCATTAAAAACTGTGCTTTGGCTTCTGCTGTTTTAAATTGTTATTAACCCACACTATATATTTGCTGGCAAAATCAATTTTAAAAAAACATTTACAGCATCTGAATTGATGTGGATACATTTACATTTTGTAAATCCCATATATGTCCACTTTAGACCTGTGTTTTTTTTATTAATTAGCTGGCCCGTGATCACGACTATTGGTTGGCTTATTTTCAGTGTATATTCAATTTGCGTCTTCATACGTTGGTTTCTGAATTCTGATGGAAGTTATAGAACATAAAAATACAGCTTTGAAGGGAGCCAGGCTGTCTAAACATGTTTTGCAAGAAATGTATAAGCTCTACAATTAATATGTCGGTTATCATTTTCTTAATCAATATGGAGTGCAAGCCTTCTAGTAATGTCATGCCGCCCCTCCTTCCAACTCAGACAATGCACTTGTATAAAACAGACCAAACGGCTAGAAGCCATTCCTGTTATCAATAAGTAGCATAAAGAACCAGTGTGTGCCTAATGAATTATCTATATCTTGTAGGAAAAGGGGTGATGAATTCAGTCGGACGCAGTGGGTTGCTGCAAAAACTGTGTTCTTTATTTTAACACAACATGTTTCGAGCTGTGCTCTTTGTCAAGTGTGACAAAAATGGTTGCCTATGGGGAACAGAGCTCTGTTGGGTTTAAGTCTTACTGAAACAGTGGAATTCTGTTTCCCAACTCCTCATTCTTTTACTAATTTTGATCAAGAGATTCATCTAATCCAGGATCAGTCCAATCCCAGAACTTTATCTTCCTCCTCGCTGACTTTGACCAGCAAGTTAGCTTTTTCAAGTGTAGTGAACACCCCCAAAAACATTATCATCTTTGGAAAGGCCCAACAAACACTATCACAGCATAGGTTTGGTGTGTGTTGGGCTCCCTTATTCTGTGTTTTCGATTTGCCATGATACGTCTGGATGTAACACGCCAAATCAAGATTACATTGGCACATAAAAGTTGGGTGCTCCTAAAATACAGTAGTTTAATATTGTAAAAGCAATGCTGTTCTGCATCAGTTAGCTGCTTACCATCCAGACTATCATTTCACTGATAATCACACATGGCCAACCGAGATAGGATTAAACATAAAATATAAAGACTATACCCTATAGAAAAAAGTTGTCATTGAATGCCAACTGTAAACCTAATTAGTGTCCATTGTACATTCACACATTACCAATAAGTAACTTTCTTACGTTGTACCTATGGATCAGTGAATATCTATCCACCCAAGTCCATTTATAGCCCAGAGCCCTTTGTGTTTTGCCATACAATCAGCTCCTTCAGTGGCATGGATGATGGGCACCAGTGCAGCACTGATTTAAATACGTGCATTACTGCTTGGTTATCTATTGTTGTCTCCATGTATTTGGTGCACAACTCGGGCAATGTGCGAAAGCACTTGCATGTGCATAATCCATTCTGCTGTAAAGAATTTCATGTTATTAAGCAGCATGGCATCAAAACAGCATTAAAACATGATATCCTATAATTTTCATCTACCATAGAAT
This sequence comes from Xenopus laevis, assembly GCF_017654675.1. Lineage (NCBI taxonomy): Eukaryota > Metazoa > Chordata > Amphibia > Anura > Pipidae > Xenopus > Xenopus laevis. Next base: position 30,798,510 of record NC_054385.1, read on the forward strand.
TAATCCTGCAGAGTGTAAGTGGGTAGTAGTATTATTTTCATAAATTTCAATATGTGCTAAAACAGTGACTGTAAGAAAAGCATTCCATACAGCATTCATTAGTTACTTATGCCAGTACGTGCTCACCTCTCCCCTTATTAGTACTAAGGACCTTGGAGCCTACCCAGTCTGCTTAGATGAATCCCGCACAAGTGCACCTATTGATGCAGTAGAACACTGGAGCAGCCACCACCTTGCAGTTGGCCATAAAACCAGGGTTCTCACTGCGGATGCAGAGCACTGGAAATAATGCAATAATGAAATTGCAACTGGTGTAACACCCCATCGAGACAAGAATTGCACTTTGCACACAGCACTTGCAGTCATAAGCTGAGTGCGACTGTATAATTTGATATATAATAAATTGGTAGTAACCATATTAACAAGCATAACAGTCCTTGACATCTCTAGATAACTATGTTGAAGTACACTACAGGGTCTCAAATTTCTACTTGGCCTATATGTAGTAATAGGCTCCTATCATTATCTGTTCATATCTTTACCTTGTAGCAAAATATACCAGTGTTTGCTTACAAGCAAATCACTGATTGCTATCAATTCATTTTTAATGTCTTCCTTTCCTTCTTCTAGATTTGCTGTAATATATCACTTATATATGTTATATCACTTATCATTATAATTGTATTTGTTGTCTTTTCACGCTCATTGAATCTCTTTTACAGGTATGGGACATGTTATTCAGAATGCTCGGGACCTGGTCCTAGATAATGGATCTTTCCCTAATTTGGATCTTCATACCTTGTCTACTAGAAAATCATGTAAACATTAAATAAAACCAATAGGCTGGTTTTGCTTCCAATAAGGATTAATAATATCTTCAAATACAAGGTACTGTTTAATCATTACAGAGAAAAAAAAATCATTGTTAAAAATCTGGATTATTTGCATAAAATGGAGTCTATGGGAGACCGTAATTCTGAGCTTTCTGGATGACAGGTTTCTGGATAACAGATCACAAACCTGTACAAAGAGTTGACTTGTATTTTAAGTAACATAAACAGATATTTTAGTGATTTTTTTTTTTCTTTTTTCTTTTCATTCTCCATTATGCAAGCATTAATACATAATGGTTCTAACATGAAGTGACTTATGGATTGTGGGCCTTTGGACTTCATAGAATGGACATCTAGAATATGTGATGGGAAAAGATTAAATTGAAATAAAATAAGTGTCCAATATAATTTGATTTTAAGACAAATCCTTAATATTTAAAATAATGAAATGCAAATTAAGTACAGAATTAACTGCACCGGGGCGTAAGGTCAAGGAGGAGATACACCGTGTAATCTGTTCCTCATAAATTAAAGGATATAATTGTGAAATTTGCCTCTTTATCTTTTATTATTTACTTCCCACATGGAACGAGGAGTTTAGCAACCGTTATATCAGAAAACATTGATCTGTAAGTTGTAATTTCTGTGTAGTAATGCATTCAGTTTCATTACAATTTCAATAGATGACTATGTAGATTAGCCTGAACTTCTTTTAATTAATTAGCCAGGTAAAGTCAGACCAGGGATCTCCGCAATATTTCCCACACATATATATATATATATATATATATATATATATATATATATCCAAAGCACAACAATATACTGACGCACTCTGAACTTATTATATAAAAAAAATTGCCTAAGTCTTAATTTGTTGGTCAATGTTTCTCTGGACAAATGTCTGAGGAAGACACCCCTCTGTGGTGCTGAAACATTGACCAATGAAGTAAGACTTTTGTCATTTTTTAAATATAAAAAGTTAAGAGTGCGTCAGTATATTGTTGTCATTCCAAGAGATGGAAACAGGGCCATGGAAATGACAGCAGAAGCAGGAAGCAGATGAAGAAAAAGGAAGATTTAAGCATAAGTAAATATAGATTTTTTTAAAGCATTTGGAGTGCCAAAAAGCCTAGAGCAGTAGCTCTTCTTCTCTGCTGTTGTAGATCAAATACAAATGTCTCCTTCAATTCCTATAATTGCTAAAATACCTGCTCAAATCTGATGTTGCCACCAGATCATGATAAATAGCACATCCCTAGGCTTCCTGAACCAAAGCTCCATACAATGTATAAGTCTTCCTTCTCTACACAAAAAGTTGAAGGACCTGCTTCAGTGTTTTTCTTGCTGGCCAATTTTGATTTATTTACGAATGTAGAACCCTCTTCTGTGTCTCATCTGCCCTCATCTAAGTGTTCCTTATACCCTACAATGCTCCTCTGTGGTTGCCTGTGCATTAGTGATGTGTGGGTCGACAAATTATCGGAGCCTAACCCGCCACTCCTCTTCTTCTTTATTTTAAATGGATACTGTCATGGGGAAAAAAAGTTTTTTTCCAAAATACATCAGTTACAGTAATAGTGCTGCTCCAGCAGAAGTCTGCACTGAAATCCAATTCTCAAAAGAGCAAACAGATTTCTTTATATTCAATTTTGAAATCTGACATGGGGCTAGATATTGTCAGTTTCCCAGCTGCCCCAGTCATGTGACTTGTGCTTCACTTTAGGATGGAACTACTTTCTGGCAGGCTGTTATTTCTACAACTTAATGTAACTTAATGTAACTTAATGTAACTGAATCAGTCTCAGTGGAACTTGGCTTTTACTATTGAGTGCTGTTCTTAGATCTTCCAGGAAGCTGTTATCTTGTGTTAGGGAGCTGCTATCTCGTTACCTTCCCATTGTTCTGTTGTTAGGCTGCTGTGGGGGGATAGGGGTGATATACTCCAACTTGCAGTAAAGAGTTTATCGGAGCACACTCCACATGACTGAGGGCAGCTGGGAAATTGACAATATGTCTAGATCCATGTCAGATTTCAAAATTGAATATAACTAAATCTCTTTGCTCTTTTGAAAAATGTATTTGAAAATGGATGCGTTTTGAAAAAAAACATGTTTTCCCTTTTAAGGATGTAATAATTTCCAAGTTATAGAAAGCCAAGAAGGTTATAGATGATGAACCTTGTAAGATAACAAGCTTTTGTCTCCTCTTGCCCATTTACAATCCTATTAGGGAAGACTAAAAATGTGACCTACAGATAAGATTTTACTAAGAGGTAGATAGAGGAGACAATGTAAGTTTTGTATTGCACTAGGAGTTATAGTGTCTCTCCTTAAAGGGGTTGTTCACCTTCCAAAACTTTTTTCAGATCAGCTGTTTCACCAGAAATAAAGATTTTCCACTTACTTTCTATTTTCTATTTATGATTGTTTTTCTAATGCAGGTATGGGACCTGTTATCCAGAATGCTTGGGACCTGGGGTGTGCTGGATAGGGGTCTTTCAGGAATTTGAATCTCTATAAATTAAGGGGTTATTTATCAAAAGTCGAATGTTAGTTTGTTTTATACCTTGAATGAACTTGAATGAGTTCACAACTCGAATGGTTTCCTATTTAAGAAAATACTCAAATGGGAAAAATTCTGCGAGTTCAAGTTGCGAAATCCCAAAACTTGAATTTATAGAGAAACTTGAATCTCTTGATCGAATTTATGGTTAAAACCCTCCAAAAAAAAAACAAAAGCTTGAACATCATGAAGGCTATTAACATCTTCAAATGGTTCAAGGGACCACTGCCATTGACTTCTACATGACCTCGACAGGTTTTGGATGGTGCATTTTCAGATTTGAGCTATTTCCAGGGTCGGGGTATAATACAGTAAATGTCTAAAAATTCTAGTTTTTTTTTAACCTGAAATTGTGAGTATGGACCAAAAAAATCAACTTAAAAACTTGAATTTTCATGGAAAACATAAAACGAACCTTAATAAATAACCCCTTAAATCTACTAAGAGATCATTTAAACATTAGATATACCCAATAGGACTGGACTTAAATAAGGATTCATTATATCTTAGTTGGGATAAAGTACAAGGTACTGTTTCATTATTACAGAGAAAAAGAAAAGAAATAACTTTTAAAATTGTAATTTATTTGATTAAACTGGAGTCTGTGGGAGATGGCTTTCCTGCAATTTTGAGCTTTCTGTATAATGGGTTTCCAGGTAACGGATCCCATTCCTGTACTGAAGTTTAACGTTTCCCTTGTCACCTTCATAGGTCTTTCTGAAGCAGCTTTGGGATAGGGTCACCGAACTGTTCTAAATGGATACATTTCTTATATTTGGCCCTGCTGAGCTGAATCTCTGAGATTCATTAAATGGATGGTTCACCTTTAAGTTTACTTTTAGTATGTTATAGAATGACCAATTCTAAGCAACTTTTCAATTGGTCTTCATTGTTTATTGTTTATAGTTGTGCTTCTGACTCTTTCCAACTTTCAAATAGGGGTCACTGACCCCATCTATAAAACAAATGCCCTGTTATTGTTATTGCTACTTTTGATTACTCATCTTTCTATTTAGCCCCTCTCCTATTCATATTCCAGTCTGATTCAAATGAGTGCATGGTTGATAGGATAAGTTGGGCCCTAGCAACCAGATTGCTGACATTGCAAACTGGAGAGCTGCTGAATAAAAAGCTAAATAAGTCAAAAACCACAAATAATAAAAAATGAAAACCAATGACAAATTGTCTCAGAATATCACTCTCTACATCATACTAAAAGTTAACTCAAGGGTGAACAACCCCTTTAAGGGCAGCTTGATAATATTTGCTAACATTCCACAGATCCTGCTGAGAAATATATCCATTAATGTAGCAAATTGTAACGGTTCAGAATTACTGAGCTGCCAGACTGAACCACCAGAGACAGGAGTATTAAACTTAAATTTTGGAAAAAATGGTAACAAATGGTAAGCAATAGGAAAAAAAGTCTTTATTTCTAGTGAGCAATCTGAAAGCAGCTAAATAAAAAATAAAAAAAACTTGGGAAGGCGAACAGCTCCTGTAATCATTATGAAAAACTGGTACGTACCCTAATAAGGACTGAGCAGTTCCCGCCAGGTGATCTGAATAGTCTTTTGCAACATTTGCTGTTTCTTCCTGACCCAACCTGAGTTATTTATATCTCTGTTTTTTCCTTCAGCGGTCAGTGACTTTGTTGACTGTGACTTTGCCCTTGAAATGGCCATTGTTGGTTCTTCGTCCTGCCCTTTGGCTACTGATGGCAGACGTTGAGTGAGCTGCTGTCAAAACCCCATGGCTCCACAAGCAACAGCAGATACCTTGTTGTGGCACAGAGCCCTGCTCGCTGGTGCTAGCCCACAATGTATTTCTAACACTTGGGAGGACTCAATATGCTCCCTAGAAAAATGGAGTCCGATAAGTGAGACATTAAGATAACCTGGTCCTTTATAGCTGAATTTAATTTATTTCTGCTGTTTATTTAGCTTGGCTGAATACTCTTGCTTTTATTTTTGAAGCTGCCATTTCATTTCACCTCTCAGTTAAGGCTGTAACACAGATCCTCTGTCCTGGAACTGTAACCTTTGAAAATGCTTCCTATTTGCTTATAGCTGGAGCTCTCAGTTCTGATGCCTCCTCTTCTAAGGAGAATTTAATCTCAGAAAAGTATAAAAGTACCAGCCCAAGGCCACCACAGCCCTTTAGAAATGAAGGTCTGTGCACTGGAAAAATACCTCTGCCTGCACGGTCACTTTTTGGAGAAAAAGTATTGATGACTTACTACTGTATCAGAAACTAACATACAGTATATTGCCAGAGGCTTCCCCCCCAAAAAAAATATGCAGTGTCCTGACCCTCAAAAATAGAAGAAGGCGGGGGTTGCTGTAGACAACTTTGGGGTACATTTATCAAAGACTAAAGTTAGAGATCGCCACGGTCCACTAGTGAAATTCTGCCACTTTCCATTTATTTCTATGGGTTTTTGAAAGGCATATTTATCAAAGGATGAACTTTCACTTTCACCCATTGATAAATACTCTTTTGAAAATCCCATAGAAATGGAGAGTGGCGGAACTTCACTCTTTGATAAATATACCCCTTTGAAGGCCTGTATTACCACTGTTATAGGGATGCTGGGCTACTACTGTAAGTATAGAATATAGGTTTCATTTCTTTATAGTCATTTTTTTTCTTTATTATTGGCCCCCCAACACGTTATTCTTTGTTATCTAGTGCCTATTTGTGCCCTGGATCTCTTGCATCTTTTATTTCTGCATTCAATTAAATTGCACTCATGTCCTTGCTAGGCTTTGTGTCTTTAACTGAGATCTCTACCCAAAAACATTTTTGCATAGTGCAATAAAATATAATCCTCAGCAACTTTCCAATATACATTCAAGAACATTTTTTAAATGGGGTTTTTAAACGACTGTATTTGTAAATGCCGCTTGAAATGAAAGCAGTGTTTTCTGTTCGGTGCTTCTGACTCTTGTTTCAAGAGTTTGACACAGGGGCAATATTAATATTAATATTAATTTAAATGTCCTCCTTCCAACAATGGGTTTGTTAGTTTTAGCAGCTGCTGCTTCCTACTGAGCTGCGTTCAAACAGATAATTCTTCATCTCAGAATCCCCTTAGAGTACCCCTTTTGGTTTATTTGTAACTTTCTAATTTGTAGCAACAAATGAATAACCTTGCATCTTACCACACGGCATTTCTCAAGGCATGAATTTGTGCAATCTGTGAGCTGATGCAGTGTATATATATATATATATATATATATATATATATATATATATATATATATATATATATATATATATATATATAGACTTTCTCTTTTGTGATTACTATAGGTTTCAATTCCAATTCAATTGGAAAAGGAAATGAAAATTAAACAATTGCTGAGCCTATCCACTGCTAATTGAGTGTGCATAACACTCAGAAATGAGCTGTATAAAGACATATTTGAAAGTGAATCAATTATGTCCTAGGCTGATATATCTACAAATCTTTTTATTATTGCAAACATATGCTATGTCTCGTCCAAAAATCACAATTTCATAATGAACTATGGGGCCAAAGGGCGAAGTGACTAACGCTAGCGACATTTCGCCAGAAATCCCATCTTCAGGGACATCGCCAATTTACTAACAGGTGTAGGCGCCAATTCTCTATCGAACAGGACCATTGCTATGGTTTTTTGCACTCTATCACCAGGCGGCTTTACAATCTGGCGAATGGTTGTTACTCCGCAAATTAAGTAAAGTGCGAATTTCACTGAACTTTACCTCTTTCGTCAGAGTTAACTCCGCCACCTTAGACCAGGCGAACTGCTAAAATGAAGCTACATTTTCCTCAATCTTATGTTGGTTACATCATATCCTGTCTGCCGGAAATGCATTAAAGTAGTAAAAACACTGGCGACTTGTCCTTTTTTTAAGCAGGATTGCCTGCAATAGTCTTAACTATTAAACTTTTTTGGCTTAACATTTTTCTCCAGACATTTGAGGGGCATGGAACATTCGTTTTAGGTTGGGCTCATGTTTAGAGCATTAGAGGATCACTTTTGTCTTTATTCAGGTTCCTTGGACATTTGTAATAAAAAGTTGCCACTTCAAGCATTTGTACTAACATCTCTAATAAAGACGCTCATATGGCTTTAATGTGCCCCCCCTATTTAAATTGACTTAAGTGTAAGAGGACTAATGAGGTTTCAATAGGCAGAAACGATCGCTAGCGTAATTTCGCTTTGAAATGCTGCACTGCCGAAGTAACACTAGCAAAATGTCGCCAGTGTTCGGCGCTCAGGACACTACTTTGCATTCTAGTGAATTTGCGCAGTGATGAGAAATTTTCGCCTGGCGATATGGCACAAAATGTGGAAAATCGTTCGTTGGTGACAATCGCCCTTTAGTGAATCTGCCCCTATGTGGGTTCCTATGTGAATAGGAGCATTCTATGGTTATGTCATGAGCACTCCCATACAAATATGGCTATTTCTGGGGTTTGGGGTGGTGGCTGCAGAGCTCAATACTTTCATTGCCCCTGCCTCTAAATATTAGGTTAAGGAACACAGTTTGCCCTATAATGTGTTAAAAAAAGACATTTCTACAAAGAAAAATGAAACATGAGGTCAACTGAAGCAGGTTCACTCAATACAGCCTAATAATTCAGAGTCACATATTCAGAGTCTGTTTCAATTTTGTTAGATCCCATCCGTGCAAGGTACTGGAATATGGGGGTAGGAAGTAGAAAGCAGTGAAGCAGAGAAAAACGCTTGGCATAGTGAGGAGTGATTTGCATGTCTTCGCACATAAAACATCTCATGTTTTTTTATTTTAAGGCTGTACTATGTATATAGCATGAGGCAATGGCAAAACTATAGACCAGGGATCCCCAAACCTTTTTACCCCGTGAGCCACATTCAAATGTAAAAAGAGACTGGGAGCAAATCAAGCATAAATATAGTTCTAGGGGGGTTCTTAAGGGCTGTGATTTGATATTTATTTGCCCCTATGGGGACTGGGAGCCTAAAGGAGAATCTGTTTGGCAGTACACTTGGTTTTTATGCAACCAAAATTTGCCTCCAAGGAATTAAAAATATACACCTGCTTTGAGGCCACTGAGAGCAACATCCTAGAGCTTAGTGAGTACCTTGTTTTGGAAACACCGCTATATAAGAAGCAGACCCCTTGGTTGCAAATAACCCCCCCCAGCTGCTCTCCTGCCTGCGGGGGAAGGGGGGCAGCTCACACTATTTATACCACTGGAATGAGGCATGTGAGCTTTACTCTGCACATTTTATAGGGTTTTAAGTATTTCTGGCCTCTTGTACATTTCCAGATTAATCTTGGCCTTCCTCTTATTTGGGTCCCCTTGCAGCCTGCCTCCAAAACTAGTTTGGGCAGTCTTTAGTCTTTCATTCTGTTTAGATGGCAAATCCATCCGAGGGGCACCATCTCTTAGTTCATGTCATATATGTGAGAATCACATTCATATTTTGCTTGATACTAAAGAAATGAAGCTTAAAAACAGTCCTTCATGGTCAACCTTTCCAAAATCTTCCGACACTTAATACAATTGATAGAAAACCAACCCAAAGTAAGGCAAATCCCATTACAGCCTCATAAGAGTAACATTACCTACCGTAGGCGAAATTTGATATCTATATTTGAATCTATAATAGGCAGAGATTCATACTCCTATATGGGGAAAAGTGGTTAGTGATGGGCGAATCCTACTTTTTTTTTACTCATCTGTCTATTCTATTCTGGCCCTACCCTATTTATATTCAAGTCTCTCATACAAATCAATACATGGTTGCCAGGGTAATTTAGGAGCAATAGGCACATTTTAAATTAATTGAGGACCCTTTGAAGTTTTCTTGCTGGAACTTTGAATTTATACAGTTTAAAAATGTGTTTGTTTAATGCTGGAGCTTGCCATACTTTAAGACAAGTTTCCACCAAAATAAATCAAGAAAGGCTTTAAGCATAAATACATTCCAAAAAATATAAACTCTTTTGAATTACAGCTATACCCATAATCCTACAGTTTGTTGTTGCAATCACATAGGTTGTTAAAGCAATGAAATGCCAGTTTCCCTGCTTGGCCTGCTGCATGCTACAGAAAACAGCAACCCAGTTTTAGTGTACACTCCAAATCTATACATACCTAATGATTTTAAGTGGTACATTGTAAAAATCAAAGCTGCAGATGTTACTATAGATAAAAAACAGACAGACCTTTCCAACACACCCCATCTCTTTCACTTGAGTTATTTGCACTACACCTTTAAAGCATTTAGATGCAGGCAGAGCCTTCCGCTGTCTTTGGGGTATAAAGGATGATGGTCGAGAAGAACATCAGTATCTTTTAAATTCAAAGGCCTTGTAATGAATGCCAGGTTTCTGATTGGTTGCTGGCCATTTTCAAAGCATTTCCTGGAAGATTTTACAAAGTGCTGCCAAAACACATCTCATCTGCATTTTCATTAGCTGTACTTCTGCCATTAATCCCCCCCGAAATGGAACAGGTACATTGCATTATTCCAAATTTTCTTAATTTGGGTACCAAAAAAAAAGTGAGTGCAAGATTTCTGGGCTATTAAGAGAACATTTAGACATAGGTTTATGATGTCTGGTCTCTATTTACTCCTGTCTTAAAGTACAATACACCTAGTGAATAATTTAGTACCATTGCTCTTGTAGACCCAAGTCTGCTGTTAGGTTAAATGATCTGTTATACCCCCACCCAACCCCAATTTATTTTGGTCATTAATTTTAGAGAACGTTTAATGCCAAGCTAAGCAAATTTCTTCCTTCCCCTCTCCCACAGTTTGCATTTAGAAATGCTATGTTACTAATGCTATTACTTCAGTGATATTAATAGTTCTGTTCTTCTGAGTCCTGTTTTTAATAGGCTATCTAGTATGCATGCACTATTTTTTCAAGTAAAAAAAACTGTTGTTTATTAAATATTGTAAATCAAAAGAAATGATTGTAATTGTGGGGTGAATTTCGGTTTTTAACCTTCAATGACATTTTCCCTTTCGTATCTGAAACAAGTCAATAAATATCCTCTACGACATAAGTAGTGACATCATATTAAGTTACCATAAGTCTTTAACTTTTTATTTGTGTGTTTGTTTTTCCAAAAAGTGTAGTTGTATCATACTATATTATAGTGTTGTCCATTTTTTGAGTTTATTTATGAGCCAGATTGTATTAGCATAGAATTTACCGGCAGAATAATACAGTGTCCAACTAATTCAGGGCTGCCATCAGAAACCTACTTTTTCATTCCCCCCCCACTGAAATATATTAAATATTCATGTTTACTTCTTTATGCATGAACTCTCCTTTGGAAAGTTTGACTTTTTCTGTTAAGCCCCCTTTTTTTATTAATAAGCCAAAACAAGTTATAATGTAAGACACTGGGGAGTGTAAGTGCAAGAGCATGCCCTCTAGTTCTCATTTACTAAGCACTTGTAGACGCCCAACTACCCCCCCCCCCGCTGGCTGCTTTCACAAGATTTTGGGTAAGTGCCTATTAGCTCTTCTGATTACACCTGAAAGTGCAGCTTTAAGGTCAGTTAAGGTGAGATTTGGGGAAATCTTATTTGATCTTATATTCTCAGCTGAATTACTAATATAGCAATATTGTCCAATACTTGTAACCTTGTTATTAGCTAAGAAGGACCCTGAACAATGGTTGGACCTCCACATGAAGCTTGACAGACCTACACTTACCTATGTTCATGCAGATTACATGTACAGTCTAGTTTTGCCATGGGTCTGCATCCCAGTGTGTTTTCTAAGATGTCACTTATGCCCCGGAGGAAGCCGTGTAATACGGTGAAACGCGTCGGGCAGGTGGCATAGGTGGACGGTGGGCGATTAGCTCCCAATTGTTCCCCACGTAGCTAGGCAGAATTTTCGCTGGGGAATGACTGGAAGGGAGGTTTTGGGAAGGGCCACAGAAGCATGGCGGATACTTTAAGATTTTAGTGGTCAGGCTGTTAAGATAACGCTGACTACACGATTTGTCCACCAATCCATCCTATGCCTGGTTTTTAAATGTGTGTTTTTTAGGGACATGGTCCCGGACTTCCATACACTTATAATGGAGTCAGATTTGGCATTATCTTTGTGGGTGCGTGGGTGTTTTTAACTCACTTGGATTAAAAGTTACGTTTTATGTTATCTTTCACAAACTCTATATAATAATTTATCTGAACTGGTTAGCTTGGAGTTTACAGGGTTAAAAAAATCCTCTACTTTCCCTGTTTCTCTGGTGGTTGTTTAGATTATTACGGTACTGAACATTTTCCTGATTTTTTTTTTTATTTTTTTTTTAGACCATGAATTATCTTCATTACCCTCGTTTGGACAGTTTCTGTTATATGAACATCTTTCTGTAGGAAGTGTCTTCAAAATGTCAAATTAAAGGTGAGGCCTCACTAGTTACCTATAAAGTTTTACTTAACGTCTACTGCTAATACCAATTCTTATGCAACCTAGTATTTAATGTGCCTGCTCTACCACTTTTATTGCATTGTTTTGTTACTTTTAAGCCATATTTAATTATAATTCCAAGATTCCTCTATGTGTCATTGCCATAAAATAACAATTCAGTCTCTCTTCTGATGATATCACATTTAAAAAGTCAGATGAGTCCAGAGGCCATAAATATCGTAAAGAGGTGCAACATGAGTCTTGGCCCATCTCAAACATGCCAACACTATACTCATCCAGGTATTAGGGTGGGAATATAAGGGGGAAAACGGAAGAAGTAGAAGAGCATTTCATCATTAAATCCCATTCCAATGCAGACCTCATACTGTAAGTATTGCATAACAATATTCTGCCTTGACTTGGCTACAGGCATGAAGCACTGCTTGTATTACTAGCTATTCTGAGCCTTTATCCTTTCTTTATAGTGAACTGTAAAATAGTGTGTACTTACCTATTCAGGGCTGGTTTGGGACATCATACAGTATATAAAAGTAAGGAGAACTTGTCCAAGAGTTATCATTACATTATCTAATTATCTAATACTAATATTATATAATGCGTTTTGATGTATCCAGTAATCCCCCACGTGTGCCTTCTGTCTATTTTTGTTTAAAGATGATCATGAGAATCGCTGTATACTCAAAATACAGAAAACATGAGGCAAATTCACGAATGTTCACCTGCAAAGGCTTCGGCACATTTTATGCCACTTTGCTAGCCGTTAATTCGCTACCACTATGCTAAATCACTAAAATGCGAATTTGCGTCTCGGCAGCCAAATGCTGGTGAAATTTTGTTAACGTTAATTCATCAGTACACGCAATTCATAGTGGACTTTCACTAACATTAGTTTCTACCTAGTTAAACTTCGTTAGTACACTTACGGAAATTTGAAAAGGGCGGGTACATGTAGGTCGTTTATATGACTTTATTAGTGTTGTTGGTGCAAATGCTTGAAGTGGCCACTAATTATTACACATGTCCAAGGAAGCAAAATAGACAAAAGAGATTCTGTAATGATAACAAAAACTCAAAGAACAGGTGCCAAAGGCCAATGTATGCACTACCATAGTTAATGAAGTTGCAATAAATTATGCAAACAGGCAAAAAACTAGTGTGAGGAGGAGGATGATATACTCACGATTCACCCCAGTCCACAAGTGCAAATCCAGGAAATAGCAATAGGAAATATCCAGGAAATAATTGGAGTCCCTCCAAAAATAAGGTAGTTAAAATAGTTAAAAATACAAAAATATTTATTAGGACATAGTGGATCCTCTAATGCCCTCGACATGAGCCCACCCTAAAACAAATGTTGCATGCCCCTGAAATGGTTAAAAAAAGTTAAAACAAACATTTTTACTTTCAAATACAAATCACACTTTAAAATATGAAAAAATGCCAGCGTTTTTTTTTTCCTTTCATTTTTATGACTTTTTGGCATACAGGATATGATGTCATTGACATAAGATTGAGGAGGATGTATTCTTCATATTATCAGTTCGCCAGGTCTAAACTGGCAAACGAAAGGGGTAACGTAATGGAAAATGTGCACTTGAATTTGTGGAGCAACGATCGTTTGCCTGAATGAAAATAAACCTGGTGAAAGGGCGCAAAACTTCACTAGCGATGTACTCTTTCACTAGTCCTCTATGCCTGTTAGTAAATTGACGATCTCCCTGCGGATTGGATTTCTGGTGAATTGTCACTAGCGAGGGCCACTTTGCCCTTTAGTAAACCTGCCCCCATGTGTTTTTTGAGTACCTGACTTCTCTTATATGATTGGAGTATAGGTTTTTTGTGCACCCCTTTCTGATGGTTTGGGGCTGGGGCACCTGGACCACACTAATAACTTGACTTAACTTATTTATTATTGTTTATGGAATAACTGTAATCAAATGCAGTGGATATCTGTTTCTTGGATACAGCGAAAGCCTTTGATACAGTAACAGTGGCAGGCTAACATATAATGGATACAGGGGAAATGATCTATTCATGGGTTGATGACTGGTTGAATAAAAAGTGCAGAGGCTTGGTATAACTAGGGAGTTCTGTTCCCCAAGCCTCTACTCTTTATTTGGTTTGCTAACGATGCAGTATGGAGCAGCACGATTCACCTAAAGGCATTGGTTTTGTTACGGATGGAAAATAGAATAACATGTTGATAAAGCATAGGGTTTGTTTGGCAGATGCAGTGAATATGTTATTAACTAAAGTTTAGAAATAAGAAGGGCATCGGTTCAGGGAGAAATTACTAGGAAGGATTCTTTTTTTTAAATAAAATTTAACCCCAGTCATCCATGTAATGCAGGGTTGTGCTTGAAGTACATTTTAATTTTTTAGTTTGAATGTTCAATGTACATACATGACTCTGTGGCTTCACTGTTGTGGTTCTACCAAGAGCATATTAAACAATTCCTTTCAGTCATAAGCATGGTTTCCTACTGAATGAGATGAGTTTGATAAGATGTGAGGGAGAATTTACTTGACCTACATGAACACCCGTGGAACATCACCTGGAACATCAGCTGACAGCCGGTCCTGATGCCCAACCTCACTAATGCTCATGTGACTGAAAGGAGTCAAGTTCTACCAGCAATGGTCCAACATCTAGTAGAAATTCTTCCCAGAATAGGCTGTTCAAAAAGAAGGACCAATTTCATATTAATCTCTTTGATGTGGGAAAGAGATGTTGACCAGGCATTTGTCCAGATGCTTTTGGACATACAATATATTTATTAATGCAATTCCCCACAAGCCAGGCCATGTGCCCAGAAATTACAATTTATTAAGACTTGAACAACCTTTCTTTAGGCTCTTTTGTTCTTTTCTTGTTTAACATCTTCCCACACAAGGACTTTGCTGTGGGGGACGCATGTGCCTATCTGTGCTGCTTGATGCGGGCAGAAATTTGTTTGCCCACATCTAAAGGAGAGTTTCTTTTTATATTTGGATGACTATTGCTTCAATGAAATTTTAAAGCCTCGGCATGGCAAAAAGTGGAATTTAATACAGCTGCTTTTGGGCAAAAGCAAAAAACAAACAATTAAAAGTTTCATTTGTAATTTCGTTTTAATTCTCATCTACCACAAAAAGGAGGATGAGTTTATCCACTTGTTTGTTTGGAGAGATATTCTTGCTTGGGAATAAACATGGGAGTCAGGGCACCTGGGCGCTGTAGTTTCAGCTGAAGTAGATGTATGGTGGGCAGTGCTTGAGGCTACTGGAGAAAGCTTTGGGAAAGACTAAATGAAACTGTTTTAGAAGAAAGGTTAATTTTAATTCTGTACAGCTGTTATTGCTACGTCTGTTGGAGATTTACTAACTGACATCTTTTTGGGCTATATGAAAAATACAATTATGTTTAAACAGATTGGTTGTGTGTAGCCTCATTTTGTTTTATATTCTTCTTGCCTAAAGGGAAAGCAAAGTCATAAAGACCATGAAGCATGGTGTGAGTTATTTGAGAAAGTTCGCAAATTAATAAGATGGAAATGCTGTTAGGTCTTGTATACTTGGATAAATATTTTCCAACAAAACCCAGGGATAACACTTCCCCTCTTAATATAGTACTTAATGTAAGACGATAGGCGACCTACAGATTCTCTGATCCCTTACCTTCACATGCAAGTGGGAGTGCAACTCCTGGGTTCATGGTCTGTAGTGTAACCCAAACCTGCCAATTTTAAAAGTGTTAACACTCACATAGTTTTGCCTAGTTCTGCTGTGACTATTACATGATTTTTACTCACCTGTAGACAATCATATCTTAAGAGAAACTTTTATTTTGTAAATTTTGTAAAATGTATTTTATGATACACAAAAAAAAAAACATTTCATGACACATACATGTATACATCTTAATATCGTATCAGTCAATATGGTTAATCTTTAGCCGATGGAAATCACTTGACATTTTAATACAGAAAAAATATGAAAAGTGCAAAACATAGTCTATATCATAGTCTGACTTGCTTGCCGGGGGACAGGGATTTTTCCCGGTGGGCGCTGGGTTCATTAGGCCTCTTATGTACCTTGTGTTTTCATTTATTCCCAGCAGTAAGAAACATAGGAAATAATTAGTTTAGCAGTTTCTGATGGGATCAGGGATAAGACAAACTTAATTTGGAGCTACAGCCCCCCTGGGCTTGTGGCGGTAGCTCCAGTGTTTTCCAAAGCAGGTTTTGTCAGTATGTGGACCAGACTGTGGTAACCCTGGAGCTACCATATAAATCCACTGTGGAGATCCTGTACCTACTACTAGGACCAGGGTGGTGGTAAGTATTAATAATAATAATACTATGGGGCAAATCCAGTAAGCGAAAATTCGCCTGGCGTTAGAGTGCGAAGTTGTGCTACAGTCTTATCACATTCGCTAGCGTAATTACGCCAGCGCCCGTTAGTGGCGAAGTGGTGAAATGAAGTAACGCTGGCAAATTTTCACCAGCTTTAGCCACTTCACCCTTTAGTAAATCCTGTTATATGAGTTTGTGCCAGCATGGTTTTATGCGTAATAGATCTTGCCAGACTAACTTAATTTCTTTTTATGAGAAGGTAAGTAGAGACCTCGATTCTGGGATGGCAGTGGATGTGATTTACTTAGACTTTGCTAAAGATTTCATACAGTGCCACACAGAAGGTTACTGGTTAAATTAAGGAATGTTGGCCTGGAACATAGTATTTGTACCTGGATAGAGAACTGGCTAAAAGATAGACTACAAAGAGTGGTGGTAAATAGAACATTTTCTAATTGGACCAGTGTTGTTAGTGGAGTACCGCAGGGCTCTGTACTAGGTCCCTTGCTTTTCCACTTGTTTATTAATGACCTGGAGGTGGGCATTGAAAGTACTGTTTTTATTTTTGCAGATGATACTAAATTGTGCAGAACTATAGGTTCCATGCAGGATGCAGTTGGGGAACTGGGCAGCAAACTCCAAAATGAGGTTCAATGTTGATAAATGCAACGTTATGCACTTATATTATGCAAAAATAATATAAATGCAGTATATTGGGAGTTTCCTTAAATGAGAAGGATCTAGGGGTTTTTGTAGATAACACGTTGTCTAATTCTGGGCAAAGTCATTCTGTGGCTACTAAAGCAAATAAAGTTCTGTCTTGCATAAAAAAGGGCATTAACTCAAGGGATGAAAACATAATTATGCCTCTTTATAGGTCCCTGCTAAGGCCTCATCTGGAGTATGCAGTGCAGTTTTGGACTCCAGTCCTTAAGAGGGTTATAAATGAGCTGGAGAGAGTGCAGAGACATGCAACTAAACTGGTTAGAGGGACGGAAGACTTATATTATGAGGGTAGACTGTCAAGGTTGGGGTTGTTTTCTCTGGGAAAAAAAAAAGGCATTTGCGAGAGGAAATGATTACACTTTACAAGTACATTAGAGGACATTATAGACAAACTGCAGGGGACCTTTCTAACCATAAAGAGGATCACCATACCAGAGGCCACCCCTTCAGACTAGAAGAAAAGAACTTTCATTTGAAGCAACGTAGGGGGTTCTTCACAGTCAGGACAGTGAGGTTGTGGAATGCACTGCCGGGTGATATTGTGATGCTGATTCAGTTAATGCCTTTAAGAATGGCTTGGATGATTTCTTGGACAGACATAATATCAAAGGCTATTGTGATATAAACTCTATAGTTAGTATAGATATGGGTATATAGAATTTATGTGAAAGTATGGAGGGGTATGTGTATGGATGCTGGGTTTTCATTTGGAGGGGTTGAACTTGATGGACTTTGTCCTTTTTCAACCCAATTTAACTATGTAACTATGTAACTACAGGGTTTCCACATCGAGTTTCGTCAATAGTCATATTAAACTGATGCCCAGTCAATCAGTTGCAAACGTTGTTTTTGAACACACAACCCCCACTCTGAAAATACTTAATGCAACTTCTACACAGTTTGCATCAAAAGGTGAGCTCCGTTGTGACTCTTTTCACAATTTGCCCGCAAACAGAAGCACAACTGCTATAATCATATCATTCTTAAAATAAGCGGCATAATGCTTGGGGTCATTTAGAACCCACACAAACATCTGTTTTTTATTCTGCCTGTTCTTTATTCTGAAAATTCCACCAAGTGCACCTATTGATGTAAAGGAACCTGGGAGCTACTGCCTCTCTAGAAGGTGGCAATAACTCATGGGTTCCCACAGCGTCCTGAGTCAATTTCTGCAGTAAAAGTGCAACTTAGAAATCGGTTGCAGACATTATTTCAATACCAAATGTGATTCCAGGTGATTCCAACCAAAAAGAATGTTTTCAGTACAATCTTGGCTGATGCTTATCAAAGCGCATATGCAGGTCTTGTTTTAACATTTTAACAAAGCAGACCCTATGGGGGAATGTAATTAAACGCAAGCATTATTTAAAATGACGTCTTTGCAAATGTGTAGCACTGTTCGCAATGTAACAGTCGCTGGTGAATATTACATTGTACATTTTCTCTCTCTCTAACATCTGCTCTGGAGTTTCGGTAAATATTTTGTCGCTAAAAAGACTTTACACTTGCGAAATTTAATTACATTACACTACTGGGGTTATTTATTAAACTCCGAATGCAAAAATCGCGAAAAGATGTGATTTTTTTAAAATAAAATCTGACGAATTTTTCGGAATTTATTAAACCCTGAGGATGGAAAAGTCTGGATCTTAAAATCCCAGACGTGTCAAGGTTGCATATAAGTCAATGGGAGAAGTGAGCTGGGCTTATGTGCAATACCCCGAAGATTTTGGAGTTTTCGGGTGAAAGTTCAAAAAAAATGGCGAAATTCGTGAAAATCGGATGAAAAAAATCAAGAAAAATCGCGAAAATCTGAATTTTTTTTCCCGCAAAGCAAATTTTCGGGAAAATGTAATAATAACTAAGCGTTAAAAAACGGAGCAGATTTGATCGGGGTCTGTAGCAAAAAATATTGAGATACATTCGGACTGCGATAAATAACCACCTACGACTGTTCAAAAAACATTTGTTCGCAAACTTTTCGATAAAGTCGTTATCTTTCATCAGTCAAAAAGGTTGTAAACATGGTCGCTAACGTTCGCAAGCATCTTTGCGCAGGTTTTTTGCGCTAGTGAAACATATTACTTCCCCCCAATTGTCCTTTCAATGCTGGAATTATGGGAAATGTGTTGCATTGTGGGTAAATGACCCCTTATGTTGGTGCTTAATGTATAGGAAACACCCTGTGATTTTTATTTTGAGTGGACAGGGTCCACCTAATAAACAACTTGTGTAATATTTTGTGCCTTTTCTTTCTAACTCGGCCAGTGCTGTATTTCAATATTCGTTAATCTTAATGAAGACTCACGCAAAATTCAAAATGTCACATAGAATACTCTGGCAGATAGAGTAGCTTAACGTTTGTAGGAACTGTTAATCTGGCTCCCCCCTTCAGAAGACATTTGCCCTGGCTGATAACAGAATGCATGTTAATGAGGATTAACACGTTGCAAATGAAGCTGTTACTTGCCTACAGATTTAGTACAGCTCATCGCCAGCGTGGAACAATGTGCATGAAGCAGAGCTGGAAAATAGGTTTATTATATTAACAACAGAACTCTGCAATGTTATGCTATATAGGATCAACTGTTATCCAATTTATCTAAATTATAATCAATAGTACAGAGACAGGGTCAGTCTGTGGGTCCCTCAGCGGCACATTAGTCACCTCAGGCCATTACCCGCCCCAGCCACAATTCCCCTCCGTCCCCATGTGCCTACCTGTTTTCCTGCTGGGGACCTGGTGCCGTAGAGAGATCGGTTGGTATCGCCAATAGCGAGTCTGGGCTGTCAGTGCCCACCAGGTTTTGATGCCAGTATCCTGTCGGCCGAGTCCGACTCATACAGAGATATAAACCATTAAAACCTCAAAGGGCCTGTCTGAACTACAGGTATATGTAGCTGTTGAAACAGGGGTGACAACCAGTGGTGTAATAATTTGGGGTGCAGGGTGCAGTAGTTCCCAAGAAAAAGGGGCAAACTTTCCATATGTTCTACCAGATGTATACATGTGCTGGGGGAATGGGAGGATCACAGGTTATGCTTAGTGGATGGGGGCCACAAATATTTTTAGTTGCTGAGGGAGGTCCTGAGGAAGTTACTTTAGGCACCAGGTGACTGCCGTACTCTACAGAGCAGTATGCACAGGCCCCATGTAATATGAATTGCAATTTTTTTTTGCTTAAATGATGACCTCAAAATCTTAACATAGGTTGTCTCTTTGGCCATGGTGTCTTGATGGATTCTGTTAGAAGGTATATTAAAGGAGTTGTTCACCTTGAGGTTAACACGTGAAGGCCTATTTATCAAAGGTCGGAGTTTTTGAAACCATGGCTAAACTCACAAAATATAAAACTATCCATGCCATGGATTTTTTTTTAAAAGATTTTAATGGAGAATAATGCACTAAAAATCCAAATACCTCTAAAATCTCAAAAAATTTGACTTTTTGGACATTTCCCAGCAAAAATAAATCCGAAAATTTACTTAAAACGGTCCAATAGGATCAGCACAGCTCCCACTGACTTCTATAGGACCTCAACAACTTTTACCTGACAAAGTTTTGTATTGGTGGTTTCTAATACATCTCAAATTTTTAGAGCTTTTTTTTTTAACCCACAAATTTTTTAGAGATTCGTGGAAAAAAATCTAAATTTGTTAATAAATGATCCCCTTATTATGTAATTGAATGTCCCATTCTCAGCCGCTTTCATATTGTCATAATTTTTTTGATCTTTTATAGCTTTTTTAAATATTTGCATTTCTCTCTTTACTCTTTCCAGCTTCAGCTAATTGCACTGTGAGAGTACATTATTTAATCTCTCTATATTCAGGCCCACTCCTTTTGATTTACCAGTCTCTCATTCTGGGGCTGGGGCCTGGTTACTGGGTCAAATTGATTCCTAGCAACCAGCTGCTGAAATTCCAAACTAGAGAGCAACTGAACCAGAAGCTTAATAATTCAAAAACCATCAGAAGACCAGTTGCAAATTGTCTCAGAATATCACTTCTTTGCATCATACTAAAACTTAATTTAAAGGTAAACAACCCCTGAAAAGCTTTAATGCACTCACATTACTGTCTAATGCTTGCACTTGATTTGTAGTTATAACATAGGACCCTACAGTATTTAAGCTCACTGTCTCATCAGTGCAAGTCTCATTGGGGAGTCCTAACCACTGGCTAAAGGTCCACGCATTTTTATGCAGCATTGCAAATATATAAAGGGAATGTGCACCAATATTCTGATTTATAGTTGCCATTAATTATAGCAACAAAAAAGAGCATATTTACATGTGCAAGCGAAGTTACTTGGGGGTGCAGGTCACGGTTTTCAATATTCTCCAAGCAGATTCCAGGATACATTAAAAGAGGAATATAGAGCCTGTAGTTCAAACTGGTAATTACTCACACAGCCCTCGTCCTTTATAAAGACCACAGTGGAGGCTCTTTACATTCTTGATTTAATTTATATTCTATTTCATCCTCTCTGTGTTTTGAAGTTTACTATAGTAATATTGATGCTGTACTTGGTACAGCTGGAATGTGATGCAACAGGAACATCTGTCTTTCAACTGTTCAAAATAAAGTTGTGGGTGGTATAAACCTCGTCCCGCTTCTGAATGGGACCTTCATACATAGAACAAATGTATACCATATGAGATTACTGGAAGGTACCTGGGTTTATTTAATTTTTTTTTCTGTATTTCTACGTATCTGAGAAAGGTACTGGAGGTATCCTACAGTAATATCCTAGGTTTTCCAAGCCTGTCAATCTTGAGCCAACATATTTAAATTACACCTAAGAATGTAGCTTTGACAGACGACTGCAGATATATCTGAATTCCTTTTGAGATAATGTGGCTACACCCAAATGTGGAAAGAGATTTTACATGCCTTCTTTAAGCATGTTTTTGCAGAGCTCTGCAAAAGTTATGTTGGATTTGTAGGCTTTTTATATGATAGAAGAAAATGGTTGCTGTCTCTGTGCTGCTTTATTAATTTTTTTATCTTTCACAAGATCAAGGCTTTTACTTTGACCCCACTATACCAGTACCAGCAATGACTGGAGCAACACCATTCTACATAGAAAATATTTACAGCTACATATAAAAATAAATAATTGGAACTAATCAATTTTAGGTATACCCTATGCCAATGATCTCCAACCAGTGGCTCGTGAACAACATGTTGCTCACCAACCCCTTGGATGTTATTCCCAGTGGCCTCAAAGTAGGTGCTTATTTTTAAACCCAGGCTTGCAGACAAGTTTTTGTTGCATAAAAACCAGGTGTATTGCCAAACAGACTCTCCTGCTGGCCAGTCCACATGGGTGCTACCAAATACCCAATCAAAGCTTTCATTTGGCACCCCAGGGACTTTTTCCATGCTTGTTTTGCTCCCCCCAACTCTTTTTATGTTTAAATGTGGCTCATGGGTAAAAAAGGTTGGGGAATCCTACCCTATAGGGATTGGCGAATTTGACCCGTTTCATTTCGGCAAAAATTCTCCGCCGGCGAAATGTCGCAGATGCCCATTAAAGTCTATGGGCGAAATGTTTTGGACGCATGTACAAGTCTATGGGCGTCATTTTTGCGGCGAAACAAGCCGAAATCCCCACTACCCTATGCTAAAGGAGGCAAAAGGTGGAGTGCCATTTCATCTCAAACAAAATCCTATATCATAATTTCAACTATTTACCACTTTTCACAGTTTTCGTAGACTACATTTCTTGACTAATGCATTGGTCCCTTAAGTAAATCCTGCTCAGTTTTGGCTTTTATATACAGTGTTGGGGTTCACCATAGCCAAAGCAAGTTGGGACCACCATTAATGTTGGGTAAGAGGGTATTTTGACAAGATGGAAGTTGAGTCTAGAGATACAGAATAATTTTTTGATTGGGGATTAATTAATTAATCTCCTTGGGATATTATTGGACATAAACGGTCAAAGAAAAGTCCCCATTTACACCGAATAATTTTGGTTGGTGGCCTAATAGTTGCTGTTTTAATGTTACAAGAGAATCTCCTATATGTTTATCCCTTGCAAAGAGACATGGCTTTTTCCAATGCAACTTCAGGCTGTACTTTTGTTGTTTCTTCTGTAACATCACCCTTTCTATACAAGTTCCTATTATAATGCAGACACAATAAGGAGATGATCACCATCTGTCTCCAGAACCCTTAAATAACGATGCATATAACTGTTTTATGGTATATTAACTATGTGGGTCTTTTTTTGTACTAAGGAAGGCGAAAAACGTGGCCAATCTTCTCAACAAGTCCCTTCTGACATCTGAGGAGCAATCAGAATTATTCCTAGGGTCAATATACTATAATAAATAAAGCTATAGAGAAAAGTAGTGGTACAGAAGTATAATTTGTGATTATAGCTATACAAAGTACTAAAAATATACCATTTCCATTTTCATGTGTTTCCGTGATGTGCTCCCTTGCTGTTTTCCTGTGGCCTTCCTTTTGCTCTTCATCTAGGCTATTGGGGTGAATTCTGAACTGTAATCCTGGAAGGTGAAGAAACTAATTTAAAAAAAAAAACTTGGAAAAAGACACCTGGAAATAGGTTTTCTTCATTAACTGATACACAAATGGTAATCTTATCCATACTCTTCTCAATTGCATAGTTTAAATATTCTGTTGCAGGCACGTTTATTGCATTGTTATAGGATATTTTCTGGCCAGAAACGTTCAGGCAGCGCAGAGCCATGACAAATGGTGAATTAACCTGAAACTCATACTGTGTCAGACTCAGTGCCGTGCCCAGGTTGCTCCTCTAAGTTTGACATTTGAACATTTTTCATGAGCTACTCCTACAAGAGAGAAGTGCTGGAAGGGTGCCCCAAGCATAAATGTAGCCTCTTCACATATGTATGTAACTGGGTGTGATATTGACGCATGCTAGAAAGGGTTCATAATGTGGAACCTTATCTCCGCCGGATCTTAGCAGTAGTAAATTGAAGCTCTTAGCTTTTTTGGCATTACAGGAAATAATTGCAACATGATGTTCACACTGAGTCACAGGGACTAGAAGCTAAATTCCAAACACTTGTGCAACCAATTGAAAGGGGCAATACACATGTTCAACATGAGTTCAATGAACAGTGTTGAACATACTTTGTTCATCTGTTGTTTTAATTCATTAATAAATATGGTTTTTGTTATTTATTGACCCCAAGGTTGGAGTTGTTTTGGGTAAAAAAAAAAAGGCGCTTGCGAGGGGACATGATTACACTTTACAAGTACATTAGAGGACATTATAGACAAATAGCAGGGGACCTTTTTACCCATAAAGAGAATCACTGCACCAGAGGCCACCCCTTTAGACTAGTAGAAAAGAACTTTCATTTGAAGCAACGTAGGGGGTTCTTCACAGTCAGGACAGTGAGGTTGTGGAATGCACTGCCGGGTGATGTTGTGATGCTGATTCAGTTAATGACTATAAGAATGACTTGGATGATTTCTTAGACAGACATAATATCAAATGCTATTGTGATACTAAACTCTATATGTCAGGGAGCCGGGAGCCCCCTCTGGGGAGTAGTCCGGATCTAGGAGGAAGCCCCTCAGGAGGGATCAGGATCGTGGTATCCAGGGATTAAGCAGAAAGGGTAATCGGGTTCAGGCTACAGGTCACAAGGCAGGCAGAATATAATCAAAGTCCAAAGTCCAGGCAGGGGGTCAATAGCAGGCAGAGAATCAGCGAAGTCCAGGTCCAGGCAAAGGGTCACAACAAGGAATCAGGCAGATATAAGTAGGGAAAACAGCAAGGGAACCCAGGAAACTCTCAGGGAACAGAATCCTATTTTCGGGCGCCATCTTGGCGTCTCAGGCGTCCTTTTATGTTTGAATTTGGCGCCCTTGCGCCAGCGTCAGCGCGCCTGCGACCGTCGCGCCGCGCTGACGTCACGGCGCCGGCGTCGGAACCCACGTGGGTTGACTGGGCGCCGCCATCTTGAATTCTTCGCCGCCGGGAGCGGACGCGACTCCTCGCGCTCCCGGCGGTCTTGACACTATAGTTTGATAGATATGGGTATATATAATTTATGTGAAAGTATGGAGGGGTGTGTGTATTGATGCTGGGTTTCATTTGGAAGGGTTGAACTTGATGGAGTTTGTCTTTTTTCATCCCGATTTAAGTATGTATGTAACTATGTAAACAGAGCAACTGAAGCTATTGTACTCCATGTTTCGTCCTTACAAGGTAGATCATTAGATTCAAGGAGGTGATGATGAGTGATTCACCACACACTAGGGGCATAAAATGAGTTGTTCTCGTTTTAAGGAAACCCTTCTTTGTAAAATGCTATATTTGTTTGACTCTATAATAAGGAGTGACGGGTTTTTAGTTACTACTGCCCTTTCAGTGCAGAAACATGGCTGTATATTGATCTTGTCAGAATCAATTATTCAGAAATTACCTTAAAGCTATAGTGGGTTAACTAAGGCTTTTTTTCTGGATACCACAAACAACCTTTAATAAGTGTTGCTTATGAACCACATATTGTATAGGGATGTAAAATCTGTACTGAAGTTATTTTTGGTAAACCTACACACACATAGGTGCAGATTTACTAAGCTCGAGTGAATAGTTCCAATAAAAAAATATTCAAATTTCGAAGTATTTTTTCGGGTACTTCGACCATCGAATTGGTCAAATTCAATCGAATTCGATCTAATCGAATCATTCGAAAGATTCAAAGGAAAAATCGTTAGACCATTCAACCATTCGATAATTGAAGTACTGTCTCTTTAAAAAAAACTTCGACTTCATACTTCGCCAGATTAAAGCTACCGAAGTCCAATGTTAGCCTATGGTGACCTTCCCCAGTTTTTTTTGGTCGAATAAAAATCCTTCGATCGATCTTTTAAAAACGTACGATTTTATCGAACGATTTCGATCGATATTCGAATTCGAAGGATTATCCTTCGAGGGTCAAATTCGAGGGTTTTAAATCTGCCCCATAGCATTCTATTTATTTGTAGAATTCTATTTATCAATGGTTCAAAGTTAGAATTAATCATTTGATATGGTTCGAAAAAGTCCCACAGGAATGAATAGAACATTGGTGGGTTTTTATTTATTAAGCTCTAAACTTACATTTTGATAAATCTGTCCCTAAATAAACCCATTAGGCTTTCGCTTCCAATAAGGATTAATTATATCTTAGTTTGGATCAAGTACAAGGCACTGTTTTATTATTACAGAGAAAAATGAAATAATTTTTCCATAGGAGATGGTCTTTCCTTAAAGATTCTAAAAGTCCCCAAAAAGACACTCTGGGATGTATTACTTAATAGAAGTGAAGTGGTAAATGCAGAAGAGGCTACTGTCTAGTATATAACTGGGGTTGCAAAAAAAAAAAATAGATGCCATATTCTGCTCCTATCCTGGCTTACTAGGTGCTGAAAGGGTGAGGGGGAATAGGAGCAGGTAAGCAAGAGGAATGGGGTGCCATGTGGGGGGCCGGGGGTCTGATGTGTAAAAAGAAGGGCGGTTATATTGTGCTGGTGAGGTAGGACAGGGGACACACATGTACCTCTTGGCACAGCTCTGATTCCAGCCTACCTACTTGATATTAATGTACCAGTAATTAAACTAAGTATAGCTGGGTTGGTCATGATAGGTGTATTTTTACAAAACCTCAATTGCCACAATTTCCACAAAATAATTACTCTGGACACCCATAATGTGCTAAGCAAGTCCTGTACCTTAAACCGATTAATAAGATCTTGTGCTTAGCAACTAATTCACTTGAATAAGCAAAACCCGTTAGCGATGGGCGAATCTGTGCCGTTTTGCTTCACCGGAAAATTAGCGAATGTATCAAAAATTTGCGAACCGCTTTGAAGTCAATGGGCAAGCGACAATTTTTATACATGCAGCAATTTTGTCCAAATACAGTAGTCAATGGTTGTCAACAACAATTTTTTTTTTCACAGTAGAATTTTCACTGCAGTTTCGCGAATTTATTCACTGGTGGCAAGACATGGTAATTCATCGCAAGTTTGTGCCTGGTGAATGAATTTGCCCATCACTAAAGCCCGTTGGTGTATGGCCAAACTTGCATGTGCGTAACAGCAGCATCTGTAACATTAAATGAGGCCCTGGTCTCATCGGTGGCATTTTGGGTCTTTCCTATGCAATACATATTATTTCTTTCCTTTTCTAAACTTGTAATCCTTCTTCAAAACACATTGGTTATCAGCCCACCTGCAAACTTTCGCAACGGTCCTCCTTAACAGTTCTCATCCTCACCAGTCTCTTCCAAGCCTTCCTCGCTCTTCATCTCTCTTTCACACATTCCATACTTATCAGTTCTCCTATAATGCTCCTCTTCTTTTCATCTTTCCTAGCAAGCATCACTCACTCCTCAGCCTTTCTGTAAACCTCCCTTTACTCCTTACCCAGCCTTATTTCCAGCAGAGGCACCTATATATAAACTCACGCCCTAAACATCGGTTGTGCTGGTCCATTTTATTCTGCATGCTAGCTATCCACTCACCATTACGCTACTAAAACTGAAAGGCAGGTGGCCTGCTATCATATGGTTAGCTGTTCTGATTCCAAAAATCTGCACATGGAAACGTAATCCTTGTAAGTGTATTTGATACCCTAATGTGTATTCGGGCATTTCAGCCGAGCACTGCTACGCTGTGTAACTTGAAGTCGGCATGATCAAAAAGTGATGTGTTCATTGGAAGGTCATATAGGAGCAATATCTCATAGCAAGCAAGACATTATTAATACAACTAGGCTTAACACGATGGTGTTTACAGCTATAACTGTTCTAATTTACAGGATAACACGTCAACTCCTTGTTTATCTTCCTATCATACAAACTCATTTTTAGAGTGCTCAAGCATGTTTGTAAACACTAAGAATGTACTTTACATTGGTGTAGCGTTGGGTGATTAATTATACATATTTGTCAAGGTCTATTGTGTATGCTATTTAAACAGTCCCTGGCCAAACCCAAATTACCCTCTAATTTGATTATGTAATAAGGCACTAAGTTTGCCCAGGAGCAGAAACCCATAGCAACCAATCAGCAGGTAGAATTTTATTACATCTGGGGGTAAATGTCAATTTACAGAACAACTAAAGGCAACACATATTTTTTCAGATGATGCCTTTTTTCGGGAATTTTGCTCAAATTTAATAGGCAGGTTAGGATTCAGTCTGGTTTTCAGCCAAATCCTAAAATTATGTACTTGTTGCATCCATATAATACAGTATTTCATTAGAAGCATAATGGATATTTAGGTTAAGATTTGCTAAAAGATTATAGGGGTCATTTACAAATTCAATTCCATCACAGAGAGTAACTGAGCATTCTGAATAACAGGTCCCATACCTGTACTGTTGTTATAGTCTGTTATTTGTTTGTGTTAGTCTGGCATCAAACAAATAATCAATATTTTCCACTACTCTAGAGATGGCATAGCCATAGACCATTCAAGTACAGTGGGATACATTGTAGAGAAATCCCATGACTGTCAACAGCAGCAACGTTTATTAACAGTGTTGGATCTTTCACCTCTGCTGTTGTTTTTGCCCCAGTTTCTACATTCAGCTATATCATCTCAAAAAAGCATTACACTGAGCAAGGTTTTAGAAGACAAACAATGGCATTAAACTAGCAATGTAAATTGCCATTGAACAATGATTTTGCTCGATAAGTATGTCCCTAAGACTCTCTACCATGAAATAGAATCTGCACAATTGAGAATTTTAAGTCATTTATGAGTTTGAGATTGAAAACATAATATTTTGATATACTATTGAAACCAATAAGCTGTGAAAGGAGGAAAAGTTTCATTATTTGCAAAACAGTGTGATGAAGGCAGGAGTTTCTATCCACACATGTCTGGCTCACACGTTGCATCCAACTGTATTGTGTCTTCTTAGTAGGAAATGCATTGTATGAAAGTATATTGTGATATTCAGCAGCCCATGGTTATTATTCATCTAGACCAGGAATCGCCAACCTTTTTTACCCATGAGCCATATTTAAATTTAAAAAGAGTTAGGGAGCAAAACAAGCATAAAAAAGGTCACTGGATATGCAAAATTAAGGGCTGTGATTGGCTATTTGGTAACCACTATGTGGACTGGTAGCCTACGGGCGGCTCTGTTTGGCAGTACACCTGTTTCTTATGTAACTAAAACTTGCCTCGCCAAGCTTGGAATTAAAAAACAAGCACCTGCTTTGAGACCACTAGGAGCAACATCCAAGGGATTGGTGAGCAACAAGTCGCTAGCGAGCCATTGGTTGGGGAACACTGATCTAGACCAAGGCCAAGCCCAGCCCAGTATTTGTCTGGCCATACAGTATTCAGGTTTGAATACCAAGCCAGTCAGTGACGTTAATAGACTCACCATATTCAATTCCCATAATCTTGCAGATAATGCATAATCTGACTGATTTGATTACATTTTTCTGAGCCATTAATGGGTACAATCGCCTTTTTTTTTTTCATTTGCTCAGATTTCTTGTAGGAGCATCCAGAGGCCAGCGTCGTCCTACGCCCCCCCCCCCTCATGCCCACAGCCGCATATATGACTCCAGGATCTCGCATGCTGGCATCAAACCCCCCCCCCCTCCAATCTCATGCAAGCACATCCATTGAGTTTACTTAAAGGTTTCAGGAAGCGCAGAAGTCTCCTGCAGACCTGCATTAGCCCTTCTCTTCTGCCAGATGCAAATCCTAAAAATATTAAACCTTTTTAAACCAATTATCTTCCATCTGCTATTAACCTTCTAGCCTGCCATTCAGTCTGTGGAAATAATTTATCATATCACAAGTAGATCTATTATTTGAACACTTGCCATGTAAATAAGCGCTGTTCTGCAAGCAGGCTTCACAGTGACTGATGTTATATGGACCATGAAAATAGCAAGCCTGTGTTGGTGCCAATAAACACAAAACAAATCTCTCTGTGAGCATTTGTTACACCTTAACGGAAATTAAAACATCAAGTCATACATACAGTATGTAGTTCAACCTATGCTATGCTTATTTTTCCCCTTATTAAATATCAGCTATTTCAGATGGAAACTGATATCTCTTCTCCTATGCAGATTAACAGAGCCCTTCTTTTTACAAGAAACCATACCCATTAAGTGCAAGTTATTTGTCTTGCACAAACTGAACAACTGATATGTTGATGCTATTGCACAATAATAGTGATAATCTTTGAATTACTGTCTATAGAAAGGCAAGCAGGGACAACAACCACAGTTGGGGGGTAGCATTAAAGTAAAGCAACACTATTGCTCCTACATTGTTATCTGTGAAGTGTAGCCACACTCTTATACTGTAGGTGGTTCAATTCTGGACGTTACCCCAAAATTGGACTAGGGGAGAAGTGTGAACTCATGCTGAGACTGAGAACCTTTTACTGTGTCATTGAAAGTAAATGTCAGTTTTCCAAGGGGCCATCTTTGAGCCAATGTAATTTTATTTGGATTATTCTAAATAAATAGATGGTTGCCAACTCAGTTAAAGGGACACTGTCATGGGAAAAACATTTTTTTTCAAAATGAATCAGTTAATAGTGCTGGACCAGCAGAATTCTGCACTGAAATCCATTTCTCAAAAGAGCAAACAGATTTTTTAATATTCAATTTTTAAATCTGACATGGGGCTAGACATATGGTCAATTTCCCAGCTGCCCCAAGTCATGTGACTTGTGCTCTGATAAACTTCAATCACTCTTTACTGCTGTACTGCAAGTCGGAGTGACATCACCCCCCTCCCTTTTTCCCCCCAGCAGCCAAACAAAAGAACAATGGGAAGGTAACCAGATATCAGCTCCCTAACACAAGATAACAGCTGCCTGGTAGATCCAAGAACAGCACTCAATAGTAAAAACCCATGTCCCACTGAGAGACATGCAGTTACATTGAGAAGGGAAAAACAGCAGCCTGCCAGAAAGCATTTCTCTCCTAAAGTGCAGGCACAAGTCACATGACTGGGGGCAGCTGGGAAATTGACAAAATGTCTAGCCCCATGTCAGATTTCAAAATTGAATATAAAAAAAATCTGTTTGCTCTTTTGAGAAATGGATTTCAGTGCAGAATTCTGCTGGAGTAGCACTATTAACTGATGCATTTTGAAAAAAACATATTTTCCGATGACAGGATCCCTTTAAAAATAACTGTATATGCTCATTTTTGTTCACCGATAACAAGTGCACTTTTTCAGTAACTTATGCAATCAAACCTTCATTATGGTTGATGTAGATTGGATTATAAGGACCCTAGGCAATGATGGGTGAATCTCCCCTGAAAAATTTGCAAAACGCATTGAAGTCAATGGGCATAAAAATCATTTTGACGCCCGACAATTTTCACACGAGCTACAACTTTTTTATACGCACAACTCTTTTGCTAAAATGCATTAAAGTCAATGGGTGTCTGAATAATTTTGACTCTCGACAATTTTGACTAGCAACAATTTTTTTTGTTGCGGTTATAATTTCCATGGCAAATTTTCGCCGACGTTTTGTGAAAACATTGTGGGCAGCGGAATGCGGAAATTCACCTTGAATGCATGCCTGCCAAATAAATTCGCCCATCGCAACTTCACGTAGGACTGCATCTTCATTTTTCTTGGGAAGATCTTAACATATGAGTCCCTATGCCAGTCCAGGCAGTACTCGGCAGCTTACTGTTGCCAACCTCTCTTATTTTCTCTTTTGGGTTTGTTTGTTATTTTTATTTGTTGACTTGCTTGCAGTGCTTTTGTCTTTTCATAGATATTGTTATAAGCTTAAAGGGGTCAAAATTATTTTGACGAGAGCGACAATTTTTATACGCGCGACTATTTTGTCCAAAAGCATTAGTCAATGGGCGTCCAAATAATTTTGACGCACAACAATATTATGCATACAATATTTTTTGGTCGCGCCTGATTTTTCGCCGATGAGTTTTCAATACCCTTTTCTCCTCTGGGGTCTAAGGAAAGATATTAAAATAAAATCAATGTACCGGTATTAGTCAACAATACAGCAGAAACAACAACACTGAATAATAGAATTAATTCTATGCAAGCTTGCAGATAAATGTACTTCAACAGAAAATGTGACACTTTACCTTTAAGTTGCATTCCATGGTTTTGAGAGTCATAACTATCTGTGTCCTGAACGACTGCTGAAAAAAAATGTTAATCACACAGAAAGGGAAGCAAGCAAAATGGATTTATTTCAGCTTGATGGGTTTTGTTTGGCACCCTTTTGCCAAATAGACTTCCAGCTACAAGTCCTGTCAAGGGTGAAACAAACTATTTGAGAATAACCATACTGTGCTAATTGCTTTGCCATATTTGAGGGTTTTCTTACAAAAGTGATTTGAACTCTTGGATCCTGCCGATATTACTTTCAGGCATTTACAGGAAAGAATGCAGCTTCAAAGGGCCACTAACACAGTAAGAATTACCACCAAAATAGGGCACTTTGGCAAAGACAGAAACCTGCCTGTTTTCTTTCATCCATCCCCATAAAATAACATACCAAGGAGAAAACTTAGTAGCTAGTATCCTTAAACCAGAGCTTTGGAACATTTTCCTATGTACAGTAGTGAGATGATCTCAAATAAAATAAAGCTGGCATCCAACAAAGTCAGTGGGGTCATTTATAAACTTTGTACAGCGCATATTTATTTGCTTTTGGTTGCATGTTTAATTTCTCACTGCTGTGTCCATCTTTCCTTGTCTTACGAATCATTCTGCGCTGTGTAACGTTTAAAAATGTTGTTCCCTTGAATAGGCTGGGGCCTACTTGTACAGCCCTGATCTAACACGGGAAGGCCAGCTCCCATAGACTCTATTTTAATCAAATCGTTCAAAATTTTAAAACCTACTTAATTTTTCCCTGTAATAATAAAACAGTAACTTTTTCTTGATCCCATCTAAGATATAATTAATCCTTATGTGAGTCAAAACAACCCTGTTTTTTTTTTTTTTGGATTAGATTTTTTAGCAGACTTAAGTATGGAGATCCAAATTATGGAAAGATTCCCTGTATTGAAAACCAAAGGTCCTATATATATTATATATATCAAAGTCCAAGGCTGCTGCACACACTTTTCACTTAGTTACAAGCCCTGGTGCTACCAGAGAATTGATATTATAGAATTTTATTGGATTGATGATTTGATCCTCACCTGGGACCTTTATCAAGATATCAAGAGAGGTCCCAGGTAAGGACTGAAACGTCAATCCAATAACAATAAGTTTTAACGAAAGTTCCCTGTGGGCACCAGTATATATATATATATATATATATATATATATATATATATATATATATATATATATATATATATATATATATATATATATATATATATATATATAACAAAAAAGTCCAGACCAATTTCAAGGTAAAGAAAAAAATGTATTTTACCAGTATACATGTAGTCATGCAAAACATGCAACGTTTCGGAGCTCCCGCCCCTTTGTCAAGCATCTATTCTCACAATGACATCATATCCTATTTAACCTGTCCCATAACATAGACACACCTACTTCTTACATGGTATTAATTATTTACCATACAAATAATAGTTCAATAGTTTCACTCATATCGTATTACATCAATATTATATAGGTATCACATAATTACAGTCATTACGCATAATGTGTCTAATTTTCATAGTATAGTACTGTCTTACTCTCACACCATTTACATAAATGCATAAAGATCATACTCTCTGTTAAGCCCTTTTGGATGTAGCGTCTGCAGGGTATGGATCCAAAATTTCTCCTTCTTTTGGAGCTGTAGGAGTCTGTTGCCCCCCCGTCGTGGGGGGGCAACAGACTCCAATACAAGAAATCTGAGGGATGCAGCGGTATGTCTGGCCAATTTGAAATGAGCTGGAACTGGTAATTTAACCATTTCCTTCCTGACTGTAGATTTATGTTGACTTATTCGATCTCTAATCGGCTGTATTGTTTCCCCTATGTATGCCAGCATACCTGGTCATTATGGACAAAAGTTATTATACAGGAAAAATATTGGGGCAGTTAAGTGATGAGAAGACTTATGTACGCTTGCAGAGAGATCCCACTAGTGAAATAGCAAGTTTGATACAAGATTTGGTGACACGGTATCATATGGAGGGGGTGATTAATGAGGATTTGAAGGAGTATTTGATACAACAATTTCCCTGTATACCGGTTTTTTATACCCTCCCCAAAGTACATAAGGATCCACAGTCTCCCCCAGGGCGCCCCATAGTTGCAGGGGTAAACTCAGTATTGGCTCCGTTAGCCATATTCCTGGATAAGGTTTTGGCCCCCTTTGTACCATTGGGTAAATCGTATGTTAAGGATACGTCGCATTTCTTGCGTTCATTACAAAACATAGATCTAGGTGAGGGGGAGATTATATTGGCTGCCTTTGATGTGTGTAGCCTCTATACATCAATACCTCATGATCTAGGAATGGAGGCCATACAGGTGGTGTTAGAGGCTTCCGAGTATGATGACATGCAGAGAAAGTTTTTCATGGAACTGTTAACACTGATATTACATAAAAACTATTTTCTGTTCCAGGACACTTTCTTCCTTCAATTACAGGGTACGGCGATGGGATCGAACGTCGCCCCTACTTACGCCAATTTGTTCATGAGTCAATTTGAGAACCATTATGTATACACACATGACCTGTTTAACAAACATTGTGTAAAGTGGTGGCGTTTCATAGATGATCTAATGGTCATCTGGAGGGGTGACGTTCAATCCCTGCTGGAATTCAAGACATATCTTGATAATTGTGTTTCAACGATTAAATTCACATTAGTACATAGCCATGAAATGGTGGTATTTTTGGATACTAAGGTCTATCGTAAGGGAACACAATTATGTACTGATCTATTTGTTAAGCCCACAGACCGCAATAATTTATTGAGATATGAGAGCGCACACCCGAGGGCTAACATCTCTTCTCTCCCCAGATCTCAGTTTCTAAGGGTGAGGCGTATAGTAACAGAGGAAGAGAGACTAAACACACGACTGGAAGAAATGACTACTAAATTTGAACAGAGGGGTTACCCTGATGAGATATTGAAGAGAGAAGTGTGCAGAGTGAGAGATCTAGATCGGCAATCTAGTATCCAAGAAAAAGCACAGAGGTCAGAGAGACAAACCAGAATCCCGTTTGTACATACGTATCATCCCTGCGCACGTAAAGTCCATCAGATTATATATAAGCATTGGCCACTTCTACGCAAAGCCTACCCAGGAATTAGAGAATTTGAGGAACCCCCACTGTTATCCTATAAGCGACCACAAAACTTGAGGGATAGATTGGTGAAGGCCGATTTAGGAACTTCACGTATCACCACACAGAGATTACTAGCCCCACTTAAAAATGGCATGTATCAATGTGGGAGATGTAATCAATGCTCGAGCGTAATACGCACTGATGTGTTTACACACCCACACTCAGGAAAAAAATTTGATATTCGTGGCCACTATACGTGTGATTCAGGATATGTGATATATATGATCAAATGCCCGTGTGGGCTGGCATACATAGGGGAAACAATACAGCCGATTAGAGATCGAATAAGTCAACATAAATCTACAGTCAGGAAGGAAATGGTTAAATTACCAGTTCCAGCTCATTTCAAATTGGCCAGACATACCGCTGCATCCCTCAGATTTCTTGTATTGGAGTCTGTTGCCCCCCCCACGACGGGGGGGCAACAGACTCCTACAGCTCCAAAAGAAGGAGAAATTTTGGATCCATACCCTGCAGACGCTACATCCAAAAGGGCTTAACAGAGAGTATGATCTTTATGCATTTATGTAAATGGTGTGAGAGTAAGACAGTACTATACTATGAAAATTAGACACATTATGCGTAATGACTGTAATTATGTGATACCTATATAATATTGACGTAATACGATATGAGTGAAACTATTGAACTATTATTTGTATGGTAAATAATTAATACCATGTAAGAAGTAGGTGTGTCTATGTTATGGGACAGGTTAAATAGGATATGATGTCATTGTGAGAATAGATGCTTGACAAAGGGGCGGGAGCTCCGAAACGTTGCATGTTTTGCATGACTACATGTATACTGGTAAAATACATTTTTTTCTTTACCTTGAAATTGGTCTGGACTTTTTTGTTATATATATATGATTTGTCCATGTAAGTGGACTAAGTCACGGACGGGTTTAGTGCTCCACTCTACTTTTGTACATATATATATATATATATGGATAACATTTTTTGCTAGGCATGGATTTGTTTTTTTAGAAAAACAATCATACCTTTTAACCATCCATTACTTGTTTTGTGGTTTCTTCATCTTCAGAAAACGGACATTTCTATATATCTGCTCCTTTTTGTGACATTGCTACAACCACCCCTCCCTCCAATTCACTGTATTTCCTCTCTTTCTTTATAAGTTATAAAATTCAAGGAGTTGATCAAAGGTCCCTTGTTTCAAGTGTAAGACATGTCAGAGGGCAGTATGGTTAATGTACTCAGGATAATAAAATATATGAGCTGAAACAGGAATGACACAAAGCATGATATCTGAAGCCAGTGGAGCATGTAGCTAATACTCTATAGGAAATAATCCGTTTAAACCTAGAACAGGATTTTAAATATACCAAAATTAACAGAGAAAGAGAAGAACAAAAAACATCTGCAATATCATTTCTTCAGCCTCCTAGACATGCTGATCGTTATTTCATTCTTTAATGTTTTAAAGATAATGGGAAATACTGTTCTCAAGAATTTTGTTTTCATTAAGAGATCGGTACTAGATCTGTACCTGCACAGTGGAAATTTCAGAAAGGTTCTAATAAGCATTTGTTATTAGCTTTATTGTTAAGATGTGGATAATTTTATCTATATTATCAGTTAAAGTTATCTATGAGAACTTCATTTATATGTGGGTAATTGGGTTTTTAATATGTTAATATGGCACATAGCTCTGGTTATACAGTTACACTTGGATTATTGTGAATGTTTGAAGCTACTCCATGTTTGGATCTTGCAAGGTAGACCTGTATGACTCATAGAACAAAGAATATCTTCAGTTACTCTGTTTGTCCTGCTTTGCTTAAGAAATAACAGGGAACCAAATATTTTTTTATGATTTAATCAATAGGCATGTTCAGCATAAGCCCAATTCATTGCACTCATGTTGAACAATGGGGGGAGGGGGGTATGCTGCCCCATATTTGCTTTGATTTGCTGTTTTGGTAACTTTCTGGTTTATACTATATACTTACCAGGGCTAAGAGTAAAAAGCAGCCCTGGCAAAAAAAAAATCAAAGTAGCCCACATATAAATGTGCAACATTGGTGACCAGGGCCCCGCCATAAAATTAAAAAAAAAACCCACTAATGGTCAGTCCCCCCAAGACCATCGGTGTTTAGAGGAAATTTACCTTTAAAATTTGCCAGGTGCTCTTCTTCCTCCGTGGCAACAGCAGCTTCTTCATTCTCATCTGCAGCTTCTGCTTCGGCTCCTTTCAGTAGCTTCGGTTCTTTTCAACGGCAGTTCATTTAGGAGACTCTGGTTCTTTTCAGTAGCTTCACTTCAGAATTTTTCGTTGTCTCCCTTTGGAGGCCCACTTAGCAATAAATAAACTGGCTCCTCTGGCATTTGCCTGAATGGGCAGATTGCCAGTCCAGGCCTGACGCTTATGGTGCATCAGTCCAGCCAATCACATGTTAGATTCCAAACTAGCGACCTGTAAAATCTACCTGCCATTTGGTTGTCACTTTGCCTTTCATTGCCTTAACCTATGGGTACCTGAGATAGATTTAAGGTCAAACACTAGTACTCTGCATTTTGGAAGTCTTCAAATATCTTTTATACAATACCAGTCAAGTGGCAGAAGCAGATAATGATAACAAATTAATCTTTGCTAAGATCTACTGTATTTCTGGAAGCGCTTCAATAACTTTGAACCTCTCCGACTTTTACTGCAACATTTAACCTGGCCTAACATTGTCGGGAACAGGGCAATTACTCCATCCATTCAATACCCAGGGCACAACTGTAATGAGGATACTATGAATGTGCTTTTGCTTTCCGGTCAATAGCATATTGATCTTTGGGTTATTTCCAGGTTGGTTACTATCGTCAAAGGAAAAAACATTATACGCTGATGAAATGATAGCATCCTCGTATAATAGCCATTAATAAGGGCCATTTCCTTTAATTAACTCCACCCCAAGCGATTTAAAAAAATCTTTTAACTTTCATATACAACTCACTGTTGTGACCCTTATCATCTCAAATGTGCCCTATCGGAAAATGCTTTCCTAGTCAATTGGATGTTTCTGCTTTTAAATGATTTATGAACGAGTCCAAGTTTTCAGTGGTTTATGAGCAAGACAAGATCAGGGGTACACTGATACAAGGCCACATCATTAGCACAGCTCTGAAAAGCAAGAGATCACAGATTTACCATATTTGCAGTTTGTACAGGGCCACAAAGTACCAAGTGGATTTGTGATGGTGGCTCTGTGTGTCTGGGTGGGTGTTAGTCTCTGTGTGCTATGAAGGACACAAACACTTAATACCAGTGTCTTTTTCATCTTAGAGTACAAATCTTTGAAGATCATATTGTGATTAACAAGCATTCATGACATTAAATAGGAATTAGATGTATCCTTGGGTTTGCTAGAGAGTAATCCTTTCCAGTAACATCTGAATATGACTTTGTTTTGCCAAGGCAACAATCTAAGGTTAATGATACCAACTCTTGCCTTTGGCTGAATATAAATGTAATGACTTTTAAATACTAGTGTTAATGAACAGCTATTTTTAAAAGAGGTTTCTCGTATGAGAAACGTCATTTGAAATATTGTAGACACGTAGCCATAGCCAAAGTTTAGATGGAATAGGGTGGTAACATCTTAAGGGCACCCAATGAAGGGTTAACATGGTTATATACAATTACAAGAGCTTACAATATTTGCAAAGACAAGTCCTAGTGTAAAGCTCTAAAATGGATGCAAAAATATTAAAATTAAATTAACAAAGGTACTTGAGCCTATAAATTCTCTTTAAAGGGCAAGGAAAGGTAGAATCACAGGGGTTTCCGAGTTGTTAGCCACTCCTCAGGTATTGTAGTTGCTTACCTGCTACCCTGAAAGGGGAATCTTCAAAACCTACAATACACCAGGGTATTTTTAAAAGAGCAACATGCTGCCATTGTGTTTGTGTCCCACGCACCCTTGTAACACATTAGGTCTGTCCATGCACAGTACAAATTTCTTTGATTTATTGTACTGTGAAAACTGCACCTGTTGCTTCAGCCATTGCTACACCCAGCTTCAATTGGTGTAGATTATGCCTCCTTGTGCACTCCTTGAACAGAAACTTGGGCTGGTGCATTGAGAGGTAAGTGACTAGAAAAACTGGGGATGCACCTAACAAATTGGAACCCCCCAATGATTTTGCTTTCCTTCTTCTTTAACACCTATTGGTGAGTGCCAATGCACAGGTTTAGCGTGCTCCACAGAATTAAACAAAAGGAGCAAAGTACATGGCACAAAAACCCAAGAGAAATCTGGATTAACACGGACTATGAGAAGGAGGCCTTACAACAAGGGTTCCTTTGCGGGATAAACCAACACAAAGAACTGACTGGCGTCCAGTGAATCACATGGTAATGTTTTTATTGACACCACATGCCAGAAGTGGCATCATTCCCACAGTATTGCAGTCAGAAAAGCTTGCTTGGGTGTGCCTTGCCCAAGGTAGGATTGGGTCAGCAAGGGTCCACCCTGGGCTAGATAACAGGTTTGGTGGAAATAAGGATGAGTCGTGGGATTTCTCTTAGGCTGGCTGAGACCCTCTACATTCTGGATCAACCATCTTGTGGTAGGCCAATCTAAACCTGGCCTTGCTATGTTAGAATTTATCTGTATAGGTCAAGATCTAGTCAAGAAAGATTGTCATTGAAAGTTGGAGTAGGGTGAAGAGAACATTTTTTGAAAAGGTGTCCTGATTTCTGCAGGTGGTGCATAGCTACACGGTCACACCTATTATACAGTCTCAGTTCACCGCTCAATTAATGTCACAATTTTTCCCTTACTTTTTAAGTAAAAAAAAAGATGAAGCAGAGGTATACAATTTTAACATGCCATGTCATCCTCTTTCTTTTCTGTTACAACATATTAACAGTGCATTTGCTTTTGTTTTTTCTGTTGTACTCAATTTGGTTTAGATTTGATGAACCCATGTTTCCCATCATCCAGGGCAAATGTGCCCTTTGCTTTAATAAATACAAAGCTAGAGTGGCTGACAAAAATTACAATGAAATTAGGTTCATATTTTCCAAATGTATCTCAAACTACTCAAGAAGCCAGATGCCAAAGCAACTTTACAGGGAAAGAAATACATTGATTTCAGATCCCCAAAAGGGGATTTTTACATTACTGGATCTGTCACTAATGTTAATAATGAAAGGAGTTTGTATGTTCACCATGTGTCTGCATGAGTTTAGCTTAAAGTAGTTTTTTTCCTTGCACTCTGGTATGTGTGTTGTTTGAAAATGAATCAAGGATTAAATCATGAACACTCTCAAGATGCATTAACTTATTTTGAATCACACCAATGAAATGGTCTTTCTAAGGTATTCAAAAACAAATTGTCAAACCAACCTTTCCGTCATTTTTGGCTCAGCTTTACATCCATATGAAGATAGTAGAAAAATTAGTAGTAAGTTAGGCTGAAAGAGACATCAGCTCTTCCAAAGGTCTCTCTAAAAGCCAATGCAGAAGAGGCTTTACACCACAGATTAGAAGCAACAGGCAATTTCTCACACTGTTTCAACATGGTACAGTGGGCACAGACAAGAAGAATGGGCTCCATTAACACATGCTTACATGTGTGAAGGAATGATGAAAAAAAGGCCCATGTGTAAGAGCCCTTAAAGGCCAAGAACAAAATATATGTTACAAACACACATAACCACTTACACTGGGAAAAAAATAAAATAAACAGAGTTACAACATGTTTGCCTGTTATAAGGACCATGCTAAAAATTATAAAAAGACAAAAAATATATTTATTTTCCTCAACAGGAAATTGCACATGGTGCCTTATCTGGTGCTAAAGTCCTCGGAGAACCTTCCATTGTTAGTTTTCTAGTTTGCAGAAGTTTCTTTGTGGTAACATTCAGGTTTTGATTTGAAATAGGAGGCTGTTTAAAAAAAGTTGCCAGTTCATTCAGTTGTATAAAAATTCCTACATTATTTAACTGAAGAATTTCAGGCTTCTTTATTGACTTTTTTTATTAGTATGGAATCAGTTTTACAGTCAGGATGATCCAAAAAATGTTTAAGAAAACAATGATGTCTTTAATGATTTACTGAGCAGAAAAAGATCACAAGCCTTTGGGACTTGTGTGGAGAGGTACAAACCCAAGTTCAAGCAATGTTTATAGAAATTGTTTGAAAAAATAAAAGGAGGGCATAGAAAATTCAAGAGAAAATATATTTATGTTAAATTGGATAACAGGAAAGGCATTGTGTAGCTGACTGTCCCTTTTTATTAACAACTCTTTGCTGGCAGAAGAATCCAGCAACTCAATGAAACCCAAAGTGAACAACACTTAAATGTATTTGGAGACTTGCCATTTGTGAATTGGCAATGGAGGAGTGAGCAAAGAACCTTATGATCCTTTCATACAGTGATCCTCAGATAGGACTGAGGGTAGTTTTAAAGTTTAATTATAGAGGTTAATGGATGCACATGGTTGCAGCTGTCACAGCGTGAAAAGACAGAGGAACGTTTGAGGATTACCAGAGGGATGCAGAGTGGAGGGTCTTGTTCATACACCAGGAGATATGTTCAAAATTCTACATGTATATTTAGCCAAACTTTAATGGGTTCCTCTTTACTATCCTATTCCACTTTCTGATAGAGTGTTTAACGAACATAGGTGTAAAATTGCACAAGTGCAGTTGCCGGTAGCAGCCAATCAGATGTTTGCTTTCAATTTCTAACTTTCTAACTAACTGCTCAAAACTGATTGCTGATTGGTTGCAATTCTAAAATTTGCGACCTATGTTCATAAGTCAGCCCAGAGCTGTTTTATTACTGGTTGACAGGAACTAGCAGGTTTCCGTATCGAAAATATCCAGACACATTTTTTACCTAAAAAAATCTGTCTTTCCTTTTGAAATGACATGTTCTCAGTTGGAACACAAACTGCTGAGTTCCAAACTGTTCCTGAAAGCAATGTCAGCACAGCAACTATTCAAACGAAATGTGGGTGAACAGAGGCAAACAAACCTCCAAAAACCACCATCCGCATTGCCAAGCGTCTTTTGGAGTGGTGTAAAGGTCACCACTACTGATAAATGGCAGTAAAATGGCATTCTACCATGCAGCAGTCTGGTGGAAAAATATGGGTTTGGCAAATGCCAGGAGAACAGTGGCTGAGGGCATTATGCTGACAATTTTTGGTGGAGGAGGAATAATGGTCTGTGACTGTTTAGTTGAAAAGGATACTGTCATGGAAAAACATGTTTTTTTTCTTCAATTAATAGTGGCTGCTCCAGCAGAATTCTGCACTGAAATCCATTTTTCAAAAGAGCAAACAGATTTTGTTATATTCAATTTTGAAATCTGACATGGGGCTAGACATATTTTCAATTTCCCAGCTGCCTCCAGTTATGTGACTAATGCTCTGATAAACTTCAATCACTCTTTACTGCTGTATTGCAAGTTGGAGTGATATCGCCCCCTTCCTCCCCCCCCAGCAGCCTAACAACAGAACAATGGGAAGGTAACAAGATAGCTGCTCCCTAACACAAGATAACAGCTCCCTGGAAGATCTAAGAACAGCATTTAATATTAAAAGCCAAGTCCCACTGAGACTGATTCAGTTACATTAAGTAGGAGAAATAACAGCCTGCCAGAAAGTAATTCCATCCTAAAGTGCAGGCACAAGTCACATGACTGGGGCAGCTGGGAAACTAACAAAATGTCTAGCCCCGTGTCAGATTTCAAAATGAAATATAAAAAAATCTGTTTGCTCTTTTGAGAAATGGATTTCAGTGCAGAATTCCGCTGGAGCAGCACTATTAACTGATTTTTCTATGACAGTATCCCTTTATGGACCCGGTTCCATTGAAAGCAAACCTTAAG
The DNA here is from genome assembly GCF_017654675.1 of Xenopus laevis. Taxonomy (NCBI): domain Eukaryota; kingdom Metazoa; phylum Chordata; class Amphibia; order Anura; family Pipidae; genus Xenopus; species Xenopus laevis. The sequence continues at coordinate 30,841,573 of NC_054385.1, forward strand.
GCACACAATGACATTCTTGTCAGTTCTGTATACAGGACCTGTTATCCAGGATGCCCAGGGCCTGGGGGTTTCTGTAATGGATCTTTCTGTAATTTGGATCTTCATACCGCAAGTCTACTAAAAATCTAAAACATTAAATAAACCAAATTGGATAATTTTGCCTCTAATTAATATTCATTTAATCTTAGTTTAGATGAACTATAACTATACCAGCAAAGGAAGAACCAACACTATTGGCTTCATGTGAGATATTGGACAGGTTGGTAGCCAGAGAACTTATAAATGCAAGAAATGAATCCAGATATACTGCTGAGATATTTGGGTCAGGTATCTGGAGTCAGACAACAGTAGTTAATGCCTCTAAATTTTACAGAGCAGCAGAAGGGATAGGGAAAAAAAAAAACTCTGGCAGCTGTGGAGAGAGAGTGAAACCAGTATTCCTTCGACTGTACAACTAAAGTAGGAAGTAGAAAAATGAATCCTAAAAACTAAGTTGTCAATTATGTTTTACATCACAGCAGATTCATTTAAATCTTTCAACAATCTCCAAAAGAAAGGGAAGATGCAACAGAGGACCTCAGAAACTACTTCACTTATTGTGTGTCTGAGAGACCATGATCCTTTGTGAGCACTGAACCAAGAGAGAACACCAAATATTCTTTAGACCAGAATCCCAGCTACTCTTATTAATAAGCAAATGTGGGTTTAATAAAAACTCATTTCCATTTGTCCTCTCTCACTCACTCTGTCTTTCAGAAAACACAAAAAATAGAAAAATCTGAGAGCAGAGAAATATAACTGAATTGGCATATAAAAGAAATCCAAACATGCCCCAGCTGCTACAGGCATTCAGAAATGGAGACAAAATGAATAAGGAAAGGCATAAAAGTTAACTCCAAAAGAAGTCGTAAAAAATGAAAGAAGGCCTTATGTAGTTAAATAAGACCGTGCGTGTGTTTATTTCTGGACTGCATGTAGTTTATAGAATGTAACATGACTAAATTCTTAGTACATTTCTTAGTAAGCTTTAACGATTCCCAATTCTTCATTACTGGGTTAAGAGAGGTTGAAGGAATCTAGCAACTCAATGTCCAGCCGATCATATTCAATCCCTTGTAGAAGAAGTCTGCACTCACAGGTATTAATACCAGTCAATATTTCTTTATTTTGGGGAGACTGATGTTTCGGCTACATCTGTAGCCTTGAGAAAAGCTATGGCTGTAGCTGAAACCTCAGTCTCCCCACATTAAAGAAATATTGACTTGTAATAAGACCTGTTAGTGCGGACTTCTTCTACAAAGGAATATATATATATGTCATTGTTCCAGGGCAGTCAGAAGAATAGAAACAAATTTATATAACCTAGGATCAAATTACTGTAGGGCATCTACAACACGCACCATAATTGTTTCCAGTTCACTTGCACTGGCCGATGGAAATCTTCTTTGAGAATAAAGTATCCGTGTAAAAGAACTCCTACTTTATCCTAACATGTGAGTGGTTGTTATCAGAGCCTGAAGTGCCTCAAAGCTTCAAAGCACCATCTATCAAAGGAGCAGAGTACTTTAATACTGAAATACTGTGCAGGAAACACAATGATTTTCCATTAGATAGTTGGATGTTGCAGCCCCCTTGAAAAAAAATCATATATCCTCAGGTTCTTTCAGCCATTGGAGAACAGCCCATGATAGTATGACTATAAAGATTTCCATTCATCCATGGTATTCATGGTAGATCTAGTATAGTTAATTCTAAAACAACTGGACTTGATTAATCATTAAAGACGTTTCACTACTCATCCGAGCAGCTTCTTCAGTTCAACTGACTGGTGTGGGAAGTTCTCAGCATATAAACTCAGCCACTAATCAAATCACAATGGAACATTGTAACTCTTTATAGAGGTGAAATCTTAAACTCACAGGTTGTGATTGCTTTGCAGTTACTGTGATAGGATTATCAAGGTACACTATCATGCATCTCCTAGAAACAGGAGTGATAGCCGCATAAATGGATATGTGAAGTGTTCTGAAACCGCCGGGGGTACAGATGTTAGAACAGCATTTTATGTAGCAGACAGGTGGTGGTTATCGCTTCTTTCACACCTCTTTCAAACCAGCAGTCTTCTTTTTGCAAGATTTGGACATTATCTTCAAAAGAGTGTCCCTTGTTTTTTAGGTGAAGAAAGAGAGCTGAGTCTTGCCCTGTAGAGTTCGCTCTCCTATGCTGAGCCATTCACTTGGTAAGCAATTGTTCTCTCTCCCCGATGTATAGATCTGTGCACTCCTCATTACACTGGACTGTGTATACCACATTGCTTTGTTTTTCTTTTGGTGTTCAATCCTTTGGGTGTACCAGTTTTTGTCTCAGTGTGTTGCTAGGTTTGAAGCAGCTGAAGAAACTGCTCAGATGCGTTGTGAAATGCCTTCAATGATTACAAAGACCAGTTGTTTTAGAATTACCTATACTAGATAGCCCATGATAGATTTGGTTGTTTATTTGATAGGTACTATTTTAAGTTTGTATTTGAATTTTACTGAAACCCACAAAAATTTGCCATCAGATAGATCAGGGCTGTCCAAATGGCGGCACGTGGCCCCCCACATGAAAGTCTGCCTGCTGTGTCTGCATACGATGTGTAAACTTTAGAAGGTATCACTACAGAGATTAATTTGCCCCTGCATTATTTAAACGTCAAATTCACACTATAATCCCCTGTATTGTTCACACGTGTAACACCTCTATTGTTCAAACTTGTACCACTTCTCTTGTTCAAGCCCTGTACTGTTCACACCTGAGACCCAGACTGAAACTGCCCACATTGTTCACCTGTTCACACCTCATACAAACCTCTTGAGGGGCACCAGCACTGTCACTGCATATAGTACATCTTAGAGTGGTCCTGCTAGGTTTCCCAGTATCCTGCTCTGTTCTGCCTGCCCTATGTTCCCTGTGTGTACCATACTCTGCCTGCCCTATACGCCCTGTGTGTACCATACTCTGCTTGCCCTATGCTCCCTGTGTGTGTCATACTCTGCCTGCTCTATTCTCCTTGTATGTGTCTTATTCTGCCTGTCCTACGCTCCTGTGTGCCATATCTTGTCTGTCCTACTCTGCCTGTGTGTGCCATACTCTGCCTTCTCTATGCTCCCTGTGTGTGCCATACTCTGCCTGTGTGTGTCAATTTCTACCTGTGTGTGCCCTGCTCTACCTGTGGAACATAAGCCTGGTATTTGTTCTGTGGGTTTAGCATTTGAAAATTTTTGTTAGGGGCCCCTAAGGTATTTAATTGTGTGTGGGTGCTGCATTATCCACAGGGGAGGAGAAGGTATATGGATTTAAGGGTATGTCTTAATATCACTTAACTTTTTTCACATATGAGTGATATCCCTGCAGTGAGCACCAACCATTTGGTTTTTTGGTGTGCTACCGCAATTCAGTGCTACGCAAAATGTTTTTGCGCTATATAAATACATGTTAATAATAATAATAATTAATGTGAACATGGTCTTGTTGTAACATGGGTGGGATTTGAAGTAGGTGTGGTTTAAAAAAGGGAGTGGTCAACACTGGCTTTCATTATCGGCCCTCCACCATGTAGCCCTTGGTACCACAGAAGTTGGACAGCACTGAGATATATAGTAGATTAGTGTTGGATGGGGAACCAAATGTCCACCAGAGAAACCGATATCTAGGGCAATAGTCCACTAGGGATTTTTTTCTCTCCTATATAAACTATGCAAAATTTTCCTGAGAAGGATTGTCTGGATTATTCTGCTTGGCAGGTGGCAATAAATGTGGTGTCTTTTTGCCTAACCCCATCACAGACTCGTAATTAACTTTCTTTTCTTTTTCTCGATTTTTCTATTATGACTTGGAGTATAAAAACTTGAGCAGAACCTGAAAAAATCAGCAAAGAGTTAATCCTCTGTGCTCCAGAAAGGGGAAAGCACCTACCCTGGCCAGAGCCCACCAGGAAATTTCTTGATATCTTGGTTGGCCAGCCCAACCCTGCTCACTGTGCTATGGATACAAGGGTGCCTGGAAAAGGCAGCAAAGAATTAATTCTCTATGCTCCAGAACGGGGAAAGGGCCCACCCTGGCCAGAGCACACCAGGGAATTTCTTGACATCCCGACTGGCTACCAGGGGCAGGCCAAGTCGTTTGGGCACCCTAGGCAATCTGGTCAGCCACCTTTCTCCCCCATATATGAACATACATTCACAATGATGTCATGCAAGGGGGGGGCAGCAGTGACAAGACAGGATAGCTGAGAGAGCAGAGTGAGCAAGCAAACCAGGAATAGGGGTAGGCAGAAGACTCTTCAAAAGGTACCTGCCCAGTGCCCCACCCATATCTTGTACCCTAGGTAGGTGCCTTCCCTAGTTTCGGCTCTGTGTGCCAGTCCAATCCTGCTCACTGTGATATGGAGAACAGCGTGCCTGAAAAAGGCAACAAAAGTTAATACTCTGTGTTCCAGAAAAGGGGAAGGGCCCACTGGGAAATGTCCTGGTATCCTTGTCGACAAAGCCCTAGGGTTAAACAATTCAATCTGACCCTTATCTAGGTGTTCCCCAAACAAGCTTTAGAATGATATATTCAAAAAAAGCACAAAAGATACCCTTGCTCGGCTCATAATACTTCTCTTCTATAATCTCAAGAGGCCATGGATTTGTGGATTTTCAGGTTATAATAGCCTTATAACAGCTTAGGGTTTATTTTAAAAACTGAGACCACAGTCTCGGTTACTCTGCCTTCTCCACCTTTGTGGTTTCCCAGGGACAGAACTAATTAGGCAGTAGAAATTGGGACAACTCCACCTTCTATTATTTCATTTTCCTTCTAATATTTTCATGAAGTTTGTGAAGACTCAACCTGGTGGTGTACTGGGCCGGCGGGAACGCCCGCTGCAGTGATCCTCTTCTGCCTCTTGCCGGGTAAGATATGGCGTGTGCGGCGCAAACTTCCAGGTTTTGGACTGTCATGATGACATTGCAAAGGTGCGAAATTTGAATATTTAAAGGGGCTCTGAGGACAAACTCATTACCTGTTGTTAGGTCTACTTGCTAGTATCCTGGGTGTGTTTAATTCGTGTTTGATTTCTGGTTTTGATCCCTGCCTGTCTGATTGTTCTGAACTCCGCCAACATTGACCCTTGCCTGCCTGATTATCCTGAACTCTGCTAATTCTGACTCCTGCCTACTTGACGATTCTACTGGTATTGAGCGTTGCCTGTCTGACTATCCTTGAACTCTGCCTGCACCGACCCAGCCTGCCTAACTTGCTTGAACTATGCCTGCACCAAACCGGCCTGTCTGACCTTGCTTGTACTCTCAGCAAGAGATTGCAGGTGCACACCTGGTCTCTCAGTATCGTGCATGGTGCTTGGGGCATAGGAGGACGGCACCTCCACCAATCAACTCAAACGAAATACTCCAGCACACGTTTTCTGCTTAAGGGTTAATACCCATGTTTAATGTCAAGCCAAAAAAGGCTACAATGTTTCGGGGGCGTACCCGTTCGTCAGCTTGACATTCAACACGGGTATTAACCCTTCAGCAGAAACCGTGTGCTGGAGTATTTAGTTTGACTTTCCTGCACTGACCCCGTCTGCCTGACTTCCTTTTTGTCTATTCTGAGAACTGTGCCTTCTGTCCAAAAAACTTTGATAACGCTGATAACAGTTGTGCCCCTTTGCTAGTCTTGGCTCCTCTCTTATTAAGACCTGGCAGCATTCCGATTAGTAGAGGGCTCCTCCCGAAGTGAAAGGCGGTTGCTATAGGCGGAAGCAGAGCTGAGACCAGTGAGCCTAGCACTTGTTCTGGATTTAGGGAGCCATCGTGACAGTACATGTACATCAGAAGAGGATCACAGTGGCAGGCGTCCCCGCCGGCCCGCTAAACCACCAGGTTGAACCTTAACAAATTTGAGCAGATTTAATATTTATCCTATTATTTAATGGTCACTTCAAATTAATTATACCTCGGAATCAACTTGGGATGAGAAATGAATTACTATTTATTGGCACTGCACTTTAAATTAACAGGTTTTATTAATTGATCACTTATTTTAATTAATTGTTTAAGTATTCATCAGTATTGTAATGAAATTAATTGACCTCCATGAGCTGATTTAAGAAACCCTGTTGCACTATAATCATGACAAGGATAGAACCTTATTAGGGAATTTTTAACCATTAGTAGTATCTGTGGGATTCTTTCAATTAATTTATTTTGATGAATTGCGTCTTAATTTATTGCACTGCACTTTATAATAGAATATACAATCAAGCGATTGGTCTAATTAGACTGATAACCACTGGTGGTGTTTATTGTTCTGCTACACAGCTATTTATTAATTCTGAATCCATTTAGGTGTTGATAAAGGTGTAATAATAGCCTATTTCAGTGACCTGTGGAGTTAAAAGCGGGGTACTTTTTCTTTCTTGTATTTTAAGCTTTAGAATGACTCATTTAAGAGTTTTAACTAGCTTTTATTGAATGCTAGCAAACCTTAAAACATTTTCGAGAACTCCATAAAAGGTTGCCTTTTTCATAGAGACAATGCCCATCTCAGGAACTTACTGAGTGAAGTATATATAATGTTCAAAAACATTTTTCCTGGACCATTATTTTCTTATCAAGCCACTAGTAATGTTCATATAGGAAGCTAGAGAACAGGCCTTTTTCCATACTGGTATGGTCTTCAACCTTCACAACACTGCACAGAACTCAAGAAACCAAAAGATGAGCCTCAAAAGACTATGTTATGATGGAAGTGGTAGATTTGCAGAAAAGGCTGCAGATGCATGAAGGTTAGCCTGCCTGTGCTGGGTGAGTTAGTGTGAGAATGGAAATTCATTTTCTGAATGGAGGAACTGTAGGTTACAACAATCATCATTACTCTAAATGTTCCACTTATCCCAATTGCATGGCACTAACAGACAATATATAAACAGCAGGTGAGGAGGCAGCTCCTGTCCTGTTAGAGGCCTCAGAAATTCACTGTTCCTGCATCGCTCGCCCAGCACCTGCATTCTGTTCCAGAGAGGCAGCCAAAAGCTTTGTGTCTAGTGCACAGAATACCTCCAAATTCATTAAAGAAACAAATACGATTCATCAAAGCAAATTACATTAAAACCACATGTGGTTTAATGAATGCTTTTTCCTTTGGTAACGTTCTGGGGCAAAATAGTAACAAAGAGGAAATGGCCTATTCAGAGTCATGGGATTTATTATATAGAATAAAACCTTAATGACCTTTATTTTTTTCTTCATCCCACATACCGCAATAACTTTACTAACTTTATTAAAAATATATACATACAGTTCCAGGCAATGGAGTCGCTGCAGAAAACAGAGAACATTGTTTTTTTTTTTAAAATGTTCTTCTGAGACTAAGTGTAGTTCCTGCTGTTTTTGTCTCATTTTTGCAGCCCTGAGAAGTTAATGAAATTCCCTTGGATCATTTTGCATAAAGCACCTGTATTACAAGCTGCTTTTTAGCCTTTCACATGCTTTTATTTGCCCTTTATTAATGCGAAAATCCATTTCATATTTATCATACCTGTGCCGTGGCGCCAAACCTATTGCAGAGAGCTTTTAGTATGCCGGACTTTAACGGAATGGGATGTCCCTGCTCTGCTATACAATGGATTTATATCCCATGCTACATAGACTAAGTACATCACTATCATTTATTTATCCAGGCATAATTTAATAGTAATCAGAGTTCGTCAATAGCTCTAATCTAATGCAGACCTCCAGCTGTCTCAGAGGTTAATGCTGGCAGCTGTCAAAGTGTGAAGAGTTTGAAGTCAATACAGGCACACACAAAAAAAGTTTCTACTTTATAATCGATGATGGAAAAGCTCTCTTGAGAAATGGCAATTTCATACTGTTGTTTTGCTCTTCTACTGAGCTCCTCTCTTTTTTCCTCTCTCATCTTAATCATGTTGTTAATGAGAAATCCTGCATTCTTTTGCTTCCAAAGAAATATTGATGGGCTCTTATGAACCTGTTAATTTTATTGAGTGTTATTGTGAGCTTTATTATAGGGATAGATAAGGGTCAGTACAACACTGACAGAGAAAATCTAAATGTAAAACTTGGAACTTGTTTGTACTTGTTGGAAAAAGTGTGTGCCACACAGAGCATGGTATACCTGTCCTGATAATAAATATATTACATACTTTATACTACAGCTATATTGCCTCCATTGAGGCTTATCGTGGGGGAATTATGTTGTATATGCTCCTCTGTATGGAATGGCTTTGCTATATCCCCCCTTGCATAGATGCAAATTGTTCCCCTGTAGAAAAAAGAATTTGCATTATCAGCTGTCGTGACTTTGATACTACAGCAATATGGCCTCAATTGAGGCTTATCGTGGGGGAATTATGTTGTATATGCACCTCTGTATCGGATGGCTTTGCTATATCCCCCCTTGCATAGATGCAAATTGTTCCCCTGTAGAAAAAAAGTATTAGAATTATCAGCTGTCATGTGACTTTTAAAGGATTGGATTCGGTTTTGCCAAATCCAAACCTACAAAAGTGCTAAAACCAGGGCTATGCCAGTAACATCACAGAAGGATCATAGAGACAAACAGACAAGACAATCACAATAGTAATAGCTATAGGGAAAGAAGTCAGGGGATGTTGATTGTTTAATTTGGGTGTACCTTTATTGCTACTAAGGAGCTTCCATAATTGAATCTAACTGATTGTGATGTCTAGACATTTTGTTTAGAGCAGAGGTCCCAAAACCTTTTTTTACCCATGAGCCACATTCAAAAGTAAAAAGAGTTGAGAAGCACCACAAGCATGCAACAAGTTCCTGGGGGTGCAATATATGGGCTGCGATTGGCTATTGGTAGCTCCTATGTGGACTGGCAGCCTTCAGGAGGCTCTGTTTCGCAGTTTGGTTTTTAGGCAACCAAAACTTGCCCCCAAGCCAATAATTCAAAAATAAGCACCTGCTTTGAGGCCACTTGGAGCAACATCCAAGGGGTTGGTAAGAAACATGTTGCTCGTGAGCCACTGGTTCATTATATCTGACCTGTACCACTCACAACTCCTGTGTTCCACTTTCCACCTTACTCCCTGCACCTCTGTCCTGCCCCACTGCTTTCACTTGGACCTGCCTGCCATGCTACCCATAGAAGTAGACCTCCAAATTGCCTGCCCGTAGCTCTACCACAGGATGGAACTATATTCTATATTATTTTATAAACAAACTTTGACACTTATCTCACTACAATACTGTTGGTGTTTTACAGTACTAAGTCATCAGGGAGATGTTGCCACCATCTCTTCTGCAATGTAAGGTCTTTATAGGTAGGGGAAGTGTCTATTTCTGTTTGGTAGTCATGACAAAGGTCCCAGAGTGTGTTGACTTGATATCAAGTCAAGTACCTTGTGGATCAAGCTATAATGCTAATATAATCTTCATTAGGTACTGCATCTTATGATATTTGACTCTTATGTTTATGTATGGGCTATGTATATGTATATAAATTATATGTATATAAATTAATTTTGTACCAAAAAGACCCACCTGCTGGTCATTTATCAGCCATGATCCATTTTGGGAGGACATGTCAGAAGAAAGAAAGAGAACAGCTTTGATGTTATTCTCCTCAGAAAAGATATGTGAGGTTTCTGATATCTTTCCTAAACAGAACTAAAAAAATAGTGATGATAATGTAAATTGGAAAAGTGTTTAAAAGAGCACCCTGAGCAATGTCGCACTGATTTGTTATAAAGGTTTACATTTCCTTTAATAATGTCATCTCATTCCTTTTTATTCCTCATTAATGTTATCCAACCACTGGGTACATTTCTTTGCATTATGTTCAGTCTTGATGTAGCATTTTGGTCAGCTGGTATTTTCAGATTCAGAAGGGAATGGAATTAAAAAGAAAAGGTAATTAACAAAAGAGCACCAGTCATAAATTCTAAATAAATACCCTCAGGTAAAGCAGGAGCCGAGAGTCAGAACCCACTAATGTTATTTGCAGAAGGGAGGGAAAGTAATTATCATTTATAGGCCATAAAACACAATATGGAACATGTACACACATGGTTTACAGGATGCCAGGGTAAAGATTTACACATAAAATAAACCAGCCTGAGCTAAAACCTCTGCTACCTTTTCCAAACTGCAGCACTTTGAGAAGAACGGGACAAGTCTGTGCGGAAGAATTAACCCCTTAGTGCAGATATTATCCTTTACAGTCATAGAAACTGTTATACAAGTCAACATAGAATAGAAGGAAAGTGATTTTTTCATTATTTAGGGCACAAGATGTAAAGATCAATAGCTGAAGCTGATATAGTTCAGTTAGAGGTTCATTGCTTAAAGGAAAACTATATCCCCAAAATGAACACTTAAGCAATAGATAGTTTATATCAAATTAAGTGGCATATTAAAGAATCTTACCAAACTGTTATATATATTAAAGTAAATATTGCCCTTTTACATCTCTTGCCTTGAGCCACCATTTAGTGATGGTCTGTGTGCTGCCTCAGAGATCACCTGACCAGAAATACTACAACTCTAACTGTAACAGGAAAAATTGTGGTAGCAAATGACAAAACTCTCTGTTAATTGGCTCATGTGACCTAACATGTATGGTTTGTTTGTGTGCACCGTGAATCCAAGGATCCCAGGGGGCAGCTCTTATTTCTTAAAATGGCAATTTTCCATTTATGATTACCCAATGGCACATACTACTAAAAAAAAGTATATTATTATGAAAATGGTTTATTTACATAAAGCAGGGTTTTTGCATATGAGCTCTTTTATGCAATATCTTTTTATGGAGACCTACATTTTTCAGGGGGTATAGTTTTCCTTTAAAAGTGGGGGGGGCTCTTATAATCAACTATTACAATTACAAGACCAATGTCACTTTGGAACAATTGTATCCATTTGCTTTAGGGCCATAACTCTCCTAAACATAGACACTAACCGCCACATGTAATAAAAGGCACAATGTTTGCTCGGGAGCAATAACCCATAGCAACCAATAAGATGGTTGCCTTTAAACAGGTGGCCACTAAATGCTACCTGCTGATTGGTTGCTATGGAACTTATTGTGTTTTATAAGATAACCCTTAAGAGGCATATTTACTAAAGGGTGAAATGCCAAATTTTACATATTTTGCCAAAAACTAAACTCTGTGCAATATCATCAATTTACTAAAAGACAAATCTGTAATTTTCTGTCATATGAACGTTGCATTGATGCAAATTCGTTTTTTTCCCGAGGCTTACTTATTACACTGTGATAAATTTGAAAATTTGTCTATTTATCAAGAGTGCCAATGCATTTTTAGCCAAAAATAATTTTGCAGGGTTCAGGCCAGCTAACTAGCATTATAAATATGCAGCAACCACTTTAGGGTCTCATTATCTAGGTCATATAGTCTATGCTAATATCCCACATTCATCAGTGCTTTATGGAGGACATATCGTCACCGTATTTTTCCTAGTGCAATTACTCAAAGTATTAATGCCAAAAAGAATGAGCACAAATTCGTTTTTGTATTCTAAAACTGGTACAGAAAAAAAATAAAAATAAATAATCATAGAATATTGCAAAGTGGCTGAATTCTTTCCATAGTATGAAAATAAAATAACTTTCTTTCTGACATTAGATCCCCTTTAATAGATTCTGGATTCTACCATAGACTTCTTAGACCTCTTAATGCTGAACATATATTACTGCCCTGTTACTTGCTAGCAGTTACTAGTGGGCACCTAAATGCTCTATTACAAATTAATAGGTACTGCTGAGCATATACAGGTATAGGATACGTTATCTGGAAACCCATTATCCAGAAAGCTCCAAATTACGGGAATGTCTTCTCCCATAGATGCCATTATAATTAAATAAATAAAAATTTTAAAACCTATTACATTTTTCTCTGTAATAATAAAACAGTACCTTGTACTTGATCCCAACTAAAAATTCTTATTGGAGGCAAAACATCTTATTGGGTTTATTCAAAGGGGTGGTCCACCATTGTTAATTTTTAGCCTGTTATAAAATAGCTAATTCTAAGCAACTTTCCATTTGGCCTTTATTTTTTATTTTTAATAGGTTTTGAATTATTTGCCTTCTTCTGGCTCCATCTAAAAAAACAATTGCTCTGTAAGGCTACATATTTGTTATTGCTACTTTTTATTACTCCTCTTTTTATTCATATTCCAGTCTCTTTTTCAACTCAATGCATGGTTGCTAGGGTAATTTGGACTCAAAACAACTAGATTGCTAAAATCACAAACTTGAGAGTTGCTGAATAAAAAGCTAAATAACTCAAAATAACCAGAAATAATAAAACATTTTAATAAAATATGAAAACCAATTGCAAACTTTGTCAGAATATCACTGTACATCATGCTATTACATTTATTATGCTGTTTAAAACGGAATTCACTGAAAAAAATGGTGTAAAGTGCTGTGTAAAATAAATGGTGAATTCATCAAGGTGGGTGTAATTTTAAACCATGCGAACGCCAGATTTGCTGTCGTTATTTAACATTGAAAAAATGCGTATCATTTTTACACTGTTTTTTTACATGACAACGCCTGGCATATTGTCCTGCTGTTTTTTACACTGCATAAAAAATATGCCCCTAAAAGTAGATTTAAAGGCTAACAAACCCTTTAATGTTTAATTGATTTCTAGCAATTTTAGGATATAAAGTTTAAAATTACAGAAAGATTCCTTATCAGGAAAACCTCACCCACCTTACTGGTTAACAGGTCCCATACCTGTATGTCACAAGGTACAGTACAGGGTGGTTACTGATGTTTCTCCGCTGGTGGAAAAAGAGGAGGATCTGTCACATCTGCCATTAGATTTATTATCTAAATCAGAACTAAAGGTGTCTATGGTAGAGAATGATAGAAACATTTTTGTTTGTTCCATGTACTTTTCGTATGCTAAATGAAATTTAAAGAAAAGTGCCTCTTTAAGGCTCTAATGCAGTTATTTTAGTTTTTGCCCATTAGATATATTTAATAATTGCTATAAAAACTATAAATGCCTGCTAATTATATTTTCAAAAGGATAAGGGTTAAGCGCAGTGGCGAAACTATATTTTGATGGGCTCCAAAATATTGATAAGTTGGTATATTCTACCAAGATATAATAAAACTGCTCATATTTTAGGGCCTCACTGGGCCCCTTACTCACCTGGGCCCCCCTGCAACTGCAGGGTCTGCTTCCTCTGTAGTTACACCCCTGGTTAAGTGCTAGAGTGTTCCCACTTATAACTGTCTGCTGTTCCCATTGTCCCATTTGGCTGTTAATTTGTATTGGGATTAGTGCCTATTTAAAGAAGCTTATTCAATGTACCTTAATTAATCAGTCATTGCTGTATCAAAAATCACAAATTGATTCTAAAATCCTAATGTCTCAATTGTACTCTAACCTTTAGTTTGTAAACTCTAATTTGTAGGGCCCCCTAATCCTATTGTACTCTGTAACCCTTGTTTGTTATCCACCATTTATTCCCTGTTTGTTATAACTAAGGTAAAGCACTGCGTATCTTGTCGGCACTATATAAATAAATGATGATAACAGCAGCTGCACATGTTATTTCTATAACCCCTTGCATACTGTGCTATGGCCAAAGAATGTCTAAAAAGAGTGGTGCAATTACTTAAGAAATGCACAGGGATGAATTAAAGACTGTGGTACCGGAGATATTTGCAATTAAACTCTTCACTCCGGAGTCTCAGCCAGTAGTATTATGTATGAGGGTCCTGCAGTCTCCTGCTTCTATTTATTCTTGCCAAATGATTGCTTACTACTAAGAAGCAGTGTCTATTTTGTTCTTTTTATCATGCAGTGTTCTAGATTAGTGACACTCTCCCAGCCGGAGCCCTTCTTTCATCTTCAGCAAAAAAAAATTTATTACTCAGAACACAAGCAATAAAGGGAAAATGTTCCTTTTTATGAAATGATACCTGTTGTAAAACTTGTCTGCAAGGAAGCTTCTCTTTGTTGGTAGATGCTTAATGCAAAAGGTTATTGTGGTTCAAAGAGACCAAGGTGACCACCGCTGGCTGTAAATCCCTTCAGCAATAAAACAGTTCCATCAAATTAAGTGTAAGGCAATCAAGTTATTTTGTGGTTGTAAATATGTAAGCTCTCACCTAATAATTCTGAAATAAAGGGAATGTCTGTGTCAATGACTATTGAATAGTTGCTGGCTGAAGTCTCTTTAAAGAATACCTGGGAACCTCTATTAACTGACATTTAACAACATGTAATTATGAGCTGAGGTTTACTTGCAAGCAGCCTAACAATTCATGCTACCTTCGTTTTGCTTGCTGTGAATTGCAAGATCTGGTGCAAACATTGCATCTATAATTTGTCCATGAGAGTGCCTTAAATTAAGTTAGAGCAACAATTATTTTAATCTGTGTGATTAACAGCAGTGTAGACTATTCAATTTGGAGAATTTAGGGCAAGATGGGGCAACTTTGCAACTTTTATTACATTACCCTGCAAGTGGTTACAGCAGTGGTTTCCAGATAGATTTGTGTTTAGTCATAGTTCCAATAAATTGTAATATATCAAATAAGTGTTTAAACAAAATCTAACCCTAAATGACCTTCTTCATATAAAGCCATCATTTGAGCCATGAAATACATCTCAGGACAGTATGGGGGGGGCCACTGGACGCAAGGTTACTAAGAAAATTATCTGGTGTAAGCGACTACAAACTGCCCAGTTTTAAGTGAGAAGTATGAAGCCCAGCTACTTTTGGGAAGAGGCTTTACAACTAGGTCTAGTTGTTATTATGTGTGACTTCGCTTATGCAGATATTGACTGTAGTGGGTGGCCAAGTCAGAGAAAAACTAGCAGGTTTGTTATTTTGGTAAGCTTTTTATTTTAGGTAGGTCAGGAACTTACTAGGAATGGTCAGGTGGGTCTCTAAGCTCAGTAAGTGACAGCAGCACAGAGCAAGTGCAGTGAATCAGCAGAAAAGAAAATGGGGAGGTACTTGGGCATCTTCACTGGCACAGATCTTTACTGTTAAAGGGCTGTGGTTGCCTTGGGCTGGTACAGAAGCAAAAACCTAATGCATAAAATTTCTAGCTACTTCTTTAGTTAAGCTTTAGTTCTCCGTTAAAAGAGAATTCAACCCTAACGTTAAAAAACCCCTACCCCCCTATGCTATGTAGACCCACCTCCCTCCTCCCCCCAGCTCAGGGCAAATGCCCCAAACATCTTACTTACCCCTCGGTGCAGATTCAGGCATCAGAGCTCATGGGTGCCATCTTCTTCTCCTCTGAAATCTTCGGAATGAGACCGGCGTGAAAGCACATATGCAGTTGGATCAATTTTCTGTTTCGTGACAACTGAGCATGTGCTGAAACTCACAAAAATTGCAGAAGCGCCGGTGTCATTACGAAGATTACCGAAGCGGCTGAAGATGGTGCCTGTGAACTCAGATGTCTGAATTTGAGATATGAGAGCAATAATTAGCACGGCACCATCTACAGTTTCAATTAGAATTTTAAAAAGCCTTTATTCACTTCACATGGCTTTAGATCTCTGACAGGCAACATTTCAGGCCCCAATACCAGCCTTTTTCCTGCTTGAAACAGCTTGGAACAACTTTAAATAGTATGCTATAGACTGAAAACAGTTACAAGAGAGCATATTAGTGAAGAAATGTTTTAGTCTTATATACAGTATATAGGAACAGAATAAAATACATTTTCAGTGGAGAAAGCCTTTAATGGTTATTAAATATTTATGTTTCACAAACACGTTTAAAGTTACATAACCAAAAATCATATTTGTCTTGAATTTTCTATTCCTGATAGTGGCTTGATGTAAAAACATTAATCATTTCACGTCTGCATCTATTATTTCACAACCGAGTAGCATTGGATTTAAAGAGTTATGTTCATTATAAATAGTTATGTTCATTTACTGATGAAGGATCATTGAAGAAAAGCAAATTTGTTCCACTAGTAAATAATAGCTTATAGAGGCACACATCACGTTAATACAGAATGATGCGGAGAGAATGAAAACAATTTGTTGTTATAACTTTTATTCCAATAATGTTTCCAAAGAGCAATCAGTCATAGTTTCTTATACAGTAACACTGCTAGAGCAGAATAATTCAAAATGACCCTTTCATATTATCTTAAAGCAACTATACTAGGTTGGGTAGTTGTTAAAACATTAAGGAGCAAAAGTAAAACCGGTTTAAAATTCGATCTAGTTCTAGTAACCTAAAGCAGCCATACAAGAAGAATTTACCTGTCTACTGTTTGAAAGGAATGCTGCATTGGTTGCTATGGATTACTAGGCTTATACTATATTATTGTTGCAAGAAGGCTCTCTGAACTGTTATGTTCAACTCCTGTTTTGGTTAAACACTTGGCCAAGGACCCCTCATGTCTGAACAAAGTTACAGATGTGTGATATCAGTCTACTTTAGTTCCAACAATATCCTGAACAACAACTATACACCACAAATGTCACCCTGATTTTTTTTTAAAATGTTTTTAAGGCTGAGCTACGCCTCTAGAGCGGGGGTGGATGGTGCAAGATAAGTGCTGTGATTGGCCATTTGGTATCTTCTTACACCTGGTTTTTATGCAACCAAAACTTGCCTCTAAGCAAGTCCAGACTGAGAATTAAAATAGACCCTGGCATTTCAGGTACACAGAGGCCCACATAGAGGCCCAATCTGCCCCCACCAGCCCACTAAATAGTGACTTTCTATGGAACCTTATAGCAGCCCCTTTGGCATTTGGCAGAACCCACAAATTGCCAGTCCGGGCCTGCCTCTAAGCCAGGAATAAGCACCTGCTTTGAGGCCACTGGGAGCAACAGCCAAGGGCTCATAAGCCACTGGTTGGGGCTCACTGCTCTAGAGACATTCAGAACAGAACAAAAGCATTTATTCTAGATCTCAAACTTTCTGGCATTTAGTTCACTTCTTTGGCCAGCCCCACAGCTTGGCAGTCAACTGTTCTCGGCTCAACTATTCCTTCTTACAAATCTACTGCTGTATTTTACTTTGTGTGCAAAATTTATTAGAAGCTTAGAGGAAAAAAAGTTCTTGCATTTCAGTGCACAAATGGTGGAACCTGGGCGGAGGAAGCAACAATACGAGACGCTGTATCAAATATATAATGGTGCTGTAGAAACCCTTTTGGTGAATGGTATAATTTTTTTTCTACTCGCCCCTTTGTATGTGTTAAAGATCAAGACTCCCATCTAATTTCTATCACTACAGAAGTGGGTAACAAAAGTAGAATGAAGGTGCAAGTTTGCAATCCCCACATGGAGGCATATGGGTGGACAGCAGGGCTGGAAGTAAAGAAAACAAATGCCCTTGGAGATATTCAGAGGGGGTCCTGCAGAAAATATTGCTCTGGGGCCCATGGTCTTCTATTTATGACCTGATCATTGGACAAGCAAAGAGAGCACCTTTGTAAATACATACAGTAATGATGTATCATTTGCCACTTTATAGCACTGCACCTTTTCGGTTCCGGGCCCCTCTCTCCAATCCCTGCAGCAACGTACTGCTACTTATAAATATGAAACAGGGATGTCATTGGCCAGATGGTGCAGGTGGTTCAGCTTTAAACTTCTTGTATTATTTGACTGATCACAGAACAGCTCCTTGTTTATGGAGACAAAAACAGTACCCAGACAAACTGTTCTAATAAGAAAATATTTTGCAGTGAGGGTTGGAAAATGTACAGAATAATTAAAATGCCTTTATAACATGTTTTGCTGTGTATTCAATCCCTTTGATATGTACAGTATATGCGTTTGGCTTTGCAATGAATATGTTTACTGCTTTCATACTGTAACAATAACGGCATATTTAGTACAGTAAACTGTTCTTGTTGGAATTTGTGTGGGCTAAATGGTCTTTTCTATCACTTGTGTGATTTACTAGTCAGAAGCAAGTGGTTCCTCAGGATTTGATTCATCCTTTTACCCTAGGATTAATAAATGCTTGATGTGTCCCATTTCAAAGCAATGGCATGGAAAATAGATGGATTTCAGATATATAAACCCTGACACTAGAAGGGGATTAATCTAGAAGTGCAATGGAGGCTGTGTAACTGAAACCGTGAACACAGAAAGTATTTGAAGAAAACATAAAGGCAACTTGAAGTCATGCGAGGTACTGGCAAAGACACAACAGGGCTTAAATTCAGTCTTTTATGAACAAATACAGGTATGGGACCGTTTATCCAGAATGCTCCAGACCTGGGGTTTTCCTGATACGGGGTCTTTCCATAATTTGGATCTCCATCGTTTACCTACAAAAACATAATTGAAACATTAATTTTGCCTCCAACAAGGATTAATTATATCTTAGTTGGGACCAAGTACAATGTACTTTTTTATTATCACAGAGAAAAAGGAAATATATTTTAAATTGTATTAATTTTAATTTTATTAAAACAGGGTTTATAGGAGATGACTGTCCTGTAACGTTTAAATTCTACTAGAGGTAAAGTATGGAGATCCAAATTATAGAACAATCTCTTATCTAGAATACCCCAGGTCCCAAGCATTTTGGGTAACAGATCCCATACCTGTACCATGTTTGCAGAGTTCATTCCCTTTTCTCCTGGTGCCAGACCCTTTTCTTATCCTGTGCAAATGGGCAAGTTCTACAGAAGTGAATCTATGCTCCTTGAACTGAAGAGAGGGTTGCCCTTTAGTGTTTAAGGATCTTTAATTTATTCTTAGCCTTTATATTGTACAATATACTCTGGGCAGTAGTTATAAAATGCTTGCAGCCCAATAATCAATAATTGCACATAGACGGCCCCATTATTAAAATGTAATTTAAAAAAAAAGAACTGATAAAAACGAATAAGCAGCTACCTAGCCGATCAAGGTTTGTTGTCTTCTAAACACAGAAATGGTCATTTAAGGCTACAAATGAAAGTACATTCATGCTAAAATCAATAGAAATGTTGAGTTTATGGACACCGTTCATTAAAGGTACTTGCATCCACGTATGCTCCTTTCACGTCTGTATAATGGTGCTAAATGCAGTTGTGTCCATATGGCCTCTTTCGCTGAATTTTGTTCAGTGGCACCTTTTGATGCCAGGGTACCCTAGAGCTACTGCCACCCTGAACATGCCATTAATTACAGGGTTCCCACAGCAGGGTGCATTAAGTGGTACAACAGACTTGCCAGAAAAGAATCACATGTTAATGCTATTTTCATGCTGTGAGCTGGAAGGAACAATTCTCACTCTGAAAAAAATGTTAACTAAGTTGTTTTGTTTTATGCATCCAGCACAATTACAGCAGCTGCTCAAATCAACGTACTGCTGCAAATTTGTGGAAATTCTGTAAAACACTGCATTTTGGGTAAGAAAATATGGCGATTAGGGGCTGAAATTGCATTTTGCACACTGCACTGCGTTTACAAATGTCTCTTAGAATATTTAGGTAGAAACATAACCAAAGTATTATCAAAATATTCAGTTAGCTAGGGAGATACACAAAATGAAAATAACACAGTCTGCTATTGATATTTCAGTTGGACCAAAACAAACAGAAAATATAAGTTGAAGGTAAACATTCCTCCTAACTGTCCCTTTTTCACAGGACAGTCCCGATTCTGACAGCTCAACCCTATAGTCTTGGACGGTTACTGAAATGTCCCGACTTTCTCTTCGATCTTCTGCACTGAACAACCAGCTGGAAAAGACGCAATGTTTCTTAAACTTAATCGGATTTTGGCAGAGAGCCCAGAATAAGTGGCAGATGTCCTTAGATACTTTTGAAACAATTAAAGATAAGCAAAGAAACAATAACTATTTAGGATAAGCAAGTCTCTTGGGGAATCTGTGACCTGCAGCAATTCACCATCTTTAGCAACACATAAAAACCACAAAAATGTGGTAGCCTGCCAAATTTTGTAAAATGAACATGGTCATTAAGGGAAGTGGCCCCAAAAATGGGCATGGTGAAAAGTCTTTTTGTCCCTCTTTATATTTCCAAAATTTTGGGAGGTATGGGTGTAGTCGCCCTGTATTATATGTGGATTCAGATATAATTGAATCTGTTTGATGCTTCCTCTTGTCTCTAAATACATGGCGCCTGACATTTGCACTGTTTTTTCCTACCTGTCTGTTTACAGGTATGGGATCTGTTATCCAGACAGCTGTTATCCAGAAAGCTCCAAATTAGGAGAAGGCTATCTCCCATAGACTCTGTTTTAATCAAATGATTCACGTTAAAAAAATACTATAAAAACATAAATAATAAAACAGTACCTTATACATAATGCCAACTAAGATATAATTAATCCTTACTGGAGGCAAACCCGTATTGGGTTTAATTAATGTTTAAATCATTTTTAAAGACTAAGGGGCAGATTTATCAAGGGACGAATTTAGAAGTAAAAAATACTTCGAAATTCGACCATCAAATTAAAATACTTCGAATTCGAATATCGAATTTGAACTTTTTTCATCGAATTTGGGTATTCTGCGGTCAAAGTAAAATCGTTCGATCGAATGATTAAATCCTTCAAATCGAACAATTTTAACGTATGATCGAACGATTTTACTTTGACTTCAAAAAACTTAGAAAAATGCTGTAGAAGGTTCCCATAGGCTAACATAGCACTTCGGCAGGTTTAATTTGGCGAAATATTGACGTCAAAGTTTTTTTTTAAAGAGACAGTACTTCGATTATCGAATGGTCGAATATTGAAAGTATTTTACTTTGAATTGAATGTCGAAGTCGT
Organism: Xenopus laevis; assembly: GCF_017654675.1. Classification (NCBI taxonomy): domain Eukaryota; kingdom Metazoa; phylum Chordata; class Amphibia; order Anura; family Pipidae; genus Xenopus; species Xenopus laevis. Next base: position 30,862,358 of record NC_054385.1, read on the forward strand.
AGTATCCTATTCGATGGTCGAAGTATCCAAAAAATGACTTCGAATTTCGAATTTTTTTACTTTGAAAATTCCCTCGAAATTCACCTCGACCCTTGATAAATCTGCACCTTAAAGTATGGAGATCCAAATTACAGAAAGACCATTTACCCCAGGTCCCAAGCATTCTGGATAACAGGTTCCATACCTGTTTTAATTTATTGCTTAATGTACATCATTGTGATATGCACGCATACAAGCATTGTATTATAAATAGTAGAGCCAAACTATCTTGTCCCAATCAGAAAATAAAAAAGGTAATAATCTGAATTCTACCTAATTTCGGCAGCAAAATGCAACCTAGAGAGGTTGAAGGAAATAAAGCTACAGTATGTGCATGGCATTCATTTTTAAATAGAATTATATCTGAAACAAGATTTCCTTGACATCAGTGATTGACCACAATGCAGCATCTTTATAAGAGCAGACCGGAGATATTCTGGGTTATTACAAAGGCTGCTTTATAGATGTAACTATTGTCAGCAAGTAGTTAAGACCTTGCTTTAAAATTGCAGGTCCATGTCCAAAATGAATTCTAACAACCAGCAGCAAATGAGATCAATCATGTATCACTTGTTATATCACTTAGGGTAGAGGTTCCTGGTTGTTCCATTACCTTACCTATTTCTTTCAAAGCAATCATTTTACAACTGTCAAAGCACTAAGTACCAAAGCAAGAAAGTAAATGGAATCTATAGTAGAGGAAAAAATGTCTCTTGTTTTTAAAGATGTAAAATTGACAGAGGGAATAAGCAGTAAAATGATTTTTACCGAACTAACCTGTATATAATAAAATAGGGGGGAAATGGAAATTCACAAGCATTCCAACTTCCCAGGATTATTTGACTGTCTTCACAAATAATCATACCTCAAAACCTTGATGGTGGATCAGCAGGCTGTAGAATGTCTGCTGCAAGGAGCTAAATGCCATGAAATGTGCCTGTAAAAGAAGCTAGGGGTTTGGGCACATGCAAAAATGGGCAAAACAGGGCATGTTATGGGTGGAGCTAATTAAAAATACCATATGACAGAGGTTGTTTAAGGTGATGATGTTTAAGTTTCTTCAAAATAGACTTGAAGTTCTCTGCTTCTTACATGTATGTATAGTCTGCATAGGCTATTTACTGAACTGCCCATAATAAGGGTCATTTATCAACACTGGGCAAATTTGCCCATGGGCTGTAACCCGTGGCAACCAATCAAATTGCTGCTTTCATTGTTCTACTTGAAGCTGGCTTTAAAAAGCTAATCACTGATAGGTTGCTATAGGTAACTGCCCATGGGCAAATTTGCCCAGTGTTGATAAATGAGCCAGAATATCTCCATCTTTAAAAACATAGTTCTGTCATTCTTAGAAGTCTTTTTTTTTTTTTTTTTAAATATGAGCATACTTGCATACTTAAGGGAGTATTTAGCACAACAACATTAGAGCCCAAAGAAATGGCCATCAGCCAACACTGGGTACATTCAAGGGGGTCATTTGAAATGAAATATATTGTTTGGACTCCTAAATTGTTAGTGGTACCCTGACATGCCTTTCATTTTGTACAGCTCAATTCTCATCTGGAAATGTCCTTGAGGAGCCAATCGTCCTGGATCATCTTGACTCATTTTTGATGATGTGTTTGACTGATATATTACCGACATTTCAAAGGAAATTGTCAGCGCCTTCTCAGCAATTTTGGCTCCAGCACATTGATTTCTGAAATGAATTTGGACTGAAAATACCTTTGCTCCAGATTGTGGGCTCTCGTCATTCATTTAATTTCATGTTTATGCATGTTATCTTTAAACTCAACCTGTTCACCAGCCATCATTGAAATAAATGACTTTTTCACTTTGACATCTACCTTACTAAATCTTTAGTAGCTATCCTCAGATAGCACCGATTATTTTCTGCCATCTTGTCTCACAACTTGGTTGATTGTTGTCTGTTGCCACCATTTTAATCATTTCTTGGCTATTACTATTGTTTCAGGGGGATTATATGAAATGGCAGTAGGCTAAACGTTGCTCGCATTGTCCGCATTGAAAGGTCATTTCATTTATTTCTTCGTAAGCAAATAGTAGAGTGCTGTGAAACTGGAGAACATCACAGAGAATACAAAGCCGCATTGCCACACAAATTAAAGAGTTGGAAAAAGAAAATCTCTGCTCAGAAGCTTTTAACATATTAATGAAATACTACACTGATCCCAACGCTGAATTTGATGAACTAATACCTGTGGCTAAACTGATAATAGTTTGCAGCTGTGTGCCAGGGTTTCTCAAAAATAATGTTTGCACAGATTTCAACAGTTGTTAAGTGGAATGAAGATCCAGGGAGAGACCTGTATTATTTTCTCCATCATAAAAGGGGAAAAGCTAAGATTTACTATGGTGATAACATTAGCATGTGTGGGATTTCAACACTGTATTGAAAAATACAACTTTAATTCATTCTACTCGGTTTCAATATTAAGAACTGGATGCATACAAGAAGAAACCTACTTGAGAAGAGAAGTATCTGGACATCTTCCTGTTAAATTTCTAATTCCCAAACCAAGGGTATTGTATTAAGAATGTACCCTATTTTTGCTGCAATGCTTGCTTTTACTTTTCTTGGAAGGTTTTCCACTTCATTGTTGCTGGAATTTGCTTACATTCAACCAGAAGAACATAAGCGATTCTGGGCACTGAGGATCAGTCATGGTTTGCAGTCAGCATTCCAATTTATCCATCAGGTATTTAGATGGGCTGATCTCACTCAAGTTCTTCAGTTGCTATCTCAATAAACTCATTCTGAATGGAAACCCTGTTGTGCTGAAACAGGACACAGCCTTCCCCAACCTGTTGCCATAAATTAGGAAGCACAAATTTGTTAAGATATCATTGCACACTGTAGTTTTAAGGTTTGCTTAAAGTATATTCCTCTGTCTCCTCTGCTTGATAAGATTTGCAGCAGCAACCATTGCTGGCAACATAATTTATGCTTTTATGTGGAAAAAAAGAAAATATTTTAGCAAAAATACCATGTGACACACACAATTCTTCAGCAAAGTATGTTTCATATTTGCCAGTTGCATACGATATCATGGCTGCTTAAATTCACGTCATACAACATACTGCATTTTTCATAAAATTCATAGAAAATAGATTTTTAAAAGGTGTTAAAAAGGTTAACTAATTTTGCCTCCCTTTAGACTGAGAAGGGTTTTAATCGGGAAAACTGAAGAAAACATTAGGCAAATCCGTCATTGGATACTGATATGGAAAAAAAACGACAGGATATAGTAAAATAATTGAGAAAACCGGTGAAAATTCAGGAGAAGTTCAGTGCATAAATTTCACAAATTTTCATTATAAATATGCCCCTAGTTAAAGTATCTACGACAAGCAATCTGGTTGTGAATGGAATCCTGGGGGATTCTGTTGATAATGAAAAAAGGTTTCTTTAATATTAAAAACAAGTGTCCTGAGTGAAACTGCATCCACTTGTACAAAGGGAAGGTGTAGAGATGAGTTTGGTGAGGTGAGAACAGTTTAATGGAAGCATTATATTGGCAAAGGCAATGGGTATGTGTGAGGGAGAGCTACTTATAGAGGTACCACCAGCAGCAAGCTAAAGCAGAAGAAAAAGAGATGATATGGGAAATCACGCAAAAGGATGTTAAAGGAAGAAACTATGTTTTGATGCTTTGAGAAGACGAGCAGATCAAACAAGTATGCATTGGACAATGTTACAGTATTTTCCAGATCAGTATATAGACGTTTAACAATATATTTATCCTCAAAATCCCTGGTTGGTACAATATACATTTATTAAACATTTTCTATAGTTTAAAGTTATTTTATATGGCTGACTGTTTAGATTATCTGCCCTCCTAACTGTTTGACCTGTGGGACCCAGTTGTGTTGGGTCAATCTTACAAATGTAGCAAACTGTGACATTCATCATCCTAGTTGTTCACTTTGGCCCAGCTGATGGCAGACTTAAGGGGTCATTTATGACGACCCAGTGCATAAGTTCAAAAAACACTTCTGCCCATGGGTATGGGTAGGGAAAACCTATGCGCCTCCCCCAACTCTCATCCCTCATGAATACAGTGCTGCTGATATAGAGCACAGAGACTCATAGCAGTTCATATAATACAGGCAGGAACGTGGCCAAAAAATGGCACATTGTGCTTGTTTTTGTGCAATTTGCACACTGCCTTCCAAGTCGTAAATGGCCTCCTAGAAGAGACCTGTCTTCTGTTACATTGTTTTTTCATTGCACATTGTTCTCTGAGTCAGACGCAGAGAACAAAAATAGATAAACAAACACTGCTTTCATTAGCAATTACATTTATACATATCTTTGAAACCATTGGAATTATCTAGGAAATGTCTATTAGAAAGTTGTTTAAGATTCAATTATTTCATTATGCAGAAAACCGCTTTGGGTGGAGGTCCGTTTTAATTCATCTTGGCTTTGTGGTCATTTAAAGGGGTTGTTCCCTTTTAAGACCACTGATCTGTAACAGATGCCATCCTATACGACAGAGTAACACCTGTATTTGCATTTGTCCAGAACACATGATAGAATTTCTGCGCTGTTCTCTACATCCATAACATGTTAAAACAGTATCACTTTAGTGGGATTTTGCCAGGTCTCCAATGCCGATTAAAGCCCTGTTTATTAGCAGCTGGTGATTTAACACAGATTTCCTCTCAAGCAGTATTGGTTTGCATGTTCAGAGAGACTATAAGGACACTAATTGCTCGTATTGTGCCCTCCAAGAACCTTCCAAAACCAATGACAGATATTGCACAGAGCCTTACTAGAATTTCCATGTGGAACATGAGCTGATGTTTGAAATATATCCCATGTAAGTAATGCATACTTCAGGGCAATAAAATGATTATATACTACTTAAGAAATCCACCACGGTGTTCCAGCATGGTATTAATATGTGACCTCTGTGTCCTGCAAATAACTTGTTACTGGATCAACCTCTTCACTTGATAACTGTTTCATTTAAACCTTTCCCTTTCAACAGCAGTCCCTACAGGGACAACATGAAAGCTATTATGAGAAGGCAAGTAAGCATTATTTGATAGAGGTTAACTTAATGGAATCACTTATAATCCTATTAACGTTAAAAGAAAGATTTATGTAGATTATACTTATCTGTGTAGAATGGTTGCTATGTTAAGTTTGCACAATGCTTTTTAATGGGAAAGCTTTAAAAAAAAATCATAATGTGAACCTTTATATTTTCTTCCATAACGGGGCATGTTTATTATTGAACTGGTCACTCCAGAAGGATAGCCAGCAATTTGGCATTTTCTCTATTTATTAACAGCACAGCATTTAGACTGATACATTTATCAGATGAATTTGGCAGAATATGTTCAATCAGGTGTGAGGTGCTAGAGCTCAGAAAAAAATTAGCACACATTAGCATTGTGCAGAGTGAAATGTACCATTTTTTTGCACTTTGCTCACTGTCACAAGGATTAAAGGTTAAAGAATTTTAACTCTGTTTTTTCACCCTGGCAAGATATGGAAATAACTTTGTCAGTAAGAAATTACCAAAGTTTTTTTTTCTGAAAAAAAACGTGGGCAATCATAAATCATCCCCCGATGTATATAGAAGACATGATCCATCTGCACTATGCTGGCCGATGGACAGAAGAATGAAAGAGGATAATCACTAAAGAACAATGCGTATAAATAGTCTTGCAACAGCAGGTGTTAATTACGCAAATGTAATTTTCGCGTGTTATTATACATGACACCATTGTGTAGTGATACAAATTTGCACCAATTTATTGCAAGGCAATACTACTGGCATTTGCAACAATCTTGGTGTAAATAATAAATATATAAGATTTATTCTGCAGCAAAATGAAAAAATTATACAAACCCCAGAGTCTATGGCCTTGTGGGCTTCATGACTAAATGGTACTTAGTCATGGGCAGATATGAATAAAGATTTTTGTTGTTTTTAAATTTTGGAATGCAGCATTCATTTTTATATTTGTATTTTGGAACCCTAATAATACTAGGGACTATCTGTGCTACAATAGCATATACTATCCCACAGCAACTTGTGTTTTGTGGGTATTGTGTAATAAATCATGGTATCGTCTAGACACAGATGGGCTTAAACTTACACCTCCAAGGACGGAAAAAATCTACTATGTGGGTGCAATGGCGTTCAATGACAAAGTACAATGTAAGTTTATTTTAAAGTACAGAGCTCCTCAGTACCAACTCACATAAATAGGTGCAATGGGTGCACTAGTTCTAGGTCCAAGTGAATTCAAGTACAACACATATGTACACAGAGAGACCTTTGTAAATCATTCAAATACCACTAAAACATCTCCAGATCTGTTTGTTTCAAATCTAAGATAGGAATGCATATATGTAGTGCCAAGGACCATGATAAATAATAAATAAATTACATTTACTAGAATACACAAAGCATTCACTAAAACCGTAGCAGGTTTAGTTGGGTCTAAGAAGGTAATGGCAATCTAATTTTACAAAATCAGCTTTAATTCCTCCATAGCTGCCTTGTGTTTTAGTCCATTGTTTAGTAGATGCTCAGCTTCAGAAGCCTTATTTGTAAGGCAAGTCATCAATTCATTCTCATTTCTAAGCTGTGGTAAGGGCTGATGAGTATGTGCCGAGTTTGTCTTTGGATAAGAAATGATCCATTTTTGGACTGATTTGTAAATTAGCATTTTGCTTTCCTAAGGTTAAGACATTTTTGTTTTATTTATGAGATATGGGTTATATCGCGTATGAGATTTCTCATCAGGTACATCTTAAAATACCTGCTGGATTTTATACTGAAGGAAAAAAATGCTGCTAGGCAATTAACAATACTGTAGCCACATAATTAAAAAAAGGTTGTGATATACATCAATGTAGATCTTCTACAGTTATTTGTATTATCTGCTGTTTTCCGCTTTCTCTAGTTCTTCTTTGTAAGGGACATGATGGTAGTGGCTGCCACAGTTCTAGCCCCCCTATAAAGTGTACAGGAGGTTTTCCTGTTTATTGTAAGGGCACCTTCTTCTTTATTAAACATTTGTTTGTGCAACATCTTCAGCTTGATGATGTTCCCAAAGTTGTCACAAGTTAGTTACTGACTAGGTGCCCTAAGGGTGTCCTCCTGCATGCATGACATGAGGCACAGCTCAATATAATTTCTGACTTTTTTTATCGGGGTTGATGAAATGCCAGTTGTCTCAATCTGGAGTGATATGAGTCTAATAATTCCTGTGACAACTGCCTCAACTGACAAGTGTGGACATTCCATACCTTGCATAGAAGTGAATACCCACTTTATGAATCATCAAGACAGTTTCCATGGTCTTGTGCAGGGCTTCCTTTTAAAGGGAGCAGTTTGGCTTCTGATTATATTACATGAAATTAGGTATTTTTAAATTCAAAGTAAAAAGGTCCTGCTTGGAACCATAAGAAGAAACTTTGTAGAACTGGCTAAACAAATGTATATTGTATTTATTGCAGTCATTGAGTTAAATGTTGTCGTATTGATAAACCAGTGACAATTGAGTCAGAATAAAACTTCAATACAAACTTAGCAGCCACAACTCTTCACTTTGACCCTAAATCCTTGGTGAAGTCACAGAAAGGGAAGGAGTCATAAAGGTTATCTGTTTATGCACTTTACTCCATGTTGGTGCCACCTATACGCTATCATTGTAGAATATGGACCTACTACACCCCACCCAGTAAATATTTACCTCTATTGAACCTGGTAGGTAAGCATGCTAAAGACTAAAGACTTTGTAGGGACTGGATCCCATATGCTGGGTAGTATTGGTGAATCGAGCCATGAGTGGTTTGCTGAAGTGGCAAGGCATAAAAACGTTCATGGTAAATGGAAGCTGAATGTAGTAGACAGGCAAGGTACAGGACAGGCAAAAGGCAAATGAGTTAAATGTAAAGGCCAGATGACAGGACAGGTGGCAGGCAGATGAGGAGCCGAATATAAAGGTGAGTGGTTAGAGAAGATAGCAAGCGGAAGAGTCCAAAATACTAAAATGTTCAGAGGTCAGAAACAGAAAATCCTCAAGGAACACAGGAACCAGACAGGGAGGAGGCTTAAATTGGCCCTCAATTAAGCAACGACCAGCAGCAGGTCTAAATGAGAAGGTGGTGAAAACTGAGTCTGCATTAAAATACCAAGAACAGGGTTTCATTCAAGACAGGCCCTGAAAAGCATTGTTGTTCCTTTAAAGGAGAAGGAAAGGTACCAAGGCAGTTTGTTGCCAATAGATTAGCCACAAAAGTGCAAGCTAGAACACCATTTTTATTCTTTAGAATGCTTCAATACCTGTATAAACTGCTCTAGACACTGTCTGTTTGTTTAAGATAGCAGCTGCCATATTAGCTTGGTGTGACATCACTTCCTGCCTGAGTCTTTCCATGCTCACTCATAGCTCTGAGCTCAGATTACAACAGGGAGGGGAAGAGAAGCAAACTGAGCATGCCCAAGCTCTAGAGTTTTATGCCGAAAAAAGGAAGTCTGATACAAAAGTCCATGTGTACAAAAGGAAGGAAAGAAATGTGGTGTTTCTTTTGACAGAGGAGCAGGATTACTTTGACGGTTTACTAGTGTATTCATATAGACCTTTGTTATAAAGCTTACTTAGTTTTAACCTTTCCTTCTCCTTTAAAAAAATAAATATATAAAATGGTTACCTCTAAAAATATTACAGTACACTATTAAGGATAATGAAATTATTAAAAAATGGGGATTATATCACAGAAATATCCCTTTAAGGAATCCATAGTTTGCTTCATTGCCAATATCTTTCCTTATCCAACCACATTGGCACACGTTCAGGTCAGTGGGTTTAGAAATCGCTGTTATTACAAAATATAATTTAACAAGATTTCTGTCCACACTGTGGTACACTAAGCCTTTGATGAACTAATAATTACTTGTTTTATGGAAAGAGGGATTTGCTTGTGTAATTTATTAGTCTAAAGGGATGACCTCAAACTGGACAAAAAAAGCTGTATCTCCATGGGAGCACCAAGTGTTCTTAAACTCTGTGGTTTTGGCTCCCATGGCCTGTATAACCCTGTCACTGGCTGTAAAAGTGTTAAGCTGAGTTTTCCTCCACGAAGGATCATTACTTTTTAACTGAAAGACGAATGAAAAGAGTAAAATTAATATTTATGAATTTATCTTTAATCGAACTAACCTTTAATCCAGAAAAAAACATATGTGCCAGGTTCTTCTCTCAACAACATGAACTAATTTTTTTAAAAGTTTCTGGCAACAGGAGGAATTTTGCAGTATGTCGCCAGGATGTTCTCTAAATTGGTGAAGGCTGTTTTGTTCATTAAAAAGCAAATGATGCAAATGATTTCAAATATAAGCCTATGGTCCATTTCAAGCTGTGCCACTCTTTGTGTTTTTCCAGTCTGGCAAATTACAACTCCATGTAACTCCCAGCTGAGCATACATACCTGGGAATCTCAGGTGGGCCCTTACTATAGGGTTTGGAACATACAATCGTGTTTTGGTGGTGTTAACATATCCCCAGAGTACAATGCCCTAACAGTGTTGCTGCTCTTGGCATTTGCTCCACTTGGAGCATTTGGCTGCTCTACTAACTGCACTCAGCCTGACCCAGCTATAACATGATCTAACCTCACACTATCCTATCTACATCTACTTAGGCCTATCTCCACCCCTGGCTCTCCAGCACTAACCACACCCTCCTGCAAATGGGTTCCAAACGAACTAAAACATGGTGACACCCTAAAGACTATGAACACCTTATATCCCTGGCCAATAAAGTACTACTAATGAATACTTTAACCTGGAAAGGGAAACAACTCCACCTCAAATCACTTAACAAGTCCAACCCAATGCAGGATTAACCCTTAATTGAAAAAAGTAATGGTGGGAAAAATCTTTACTTTCCTGTTTGCAAAACACATAGGTTGCTGGCTAGGATGTAATCCCTCTCCGTATTTTGTTATTTATTACAATTTATTTAAATATTGCTTTTGAAAGCAGAGTTTGTTGATCCCTTTTTTGCTTTCTGGTTCGGGCTCTAGAAATATTAGTTCTCTTTAACGTCTGTTTCATTGTTTCAGGAGTCAGAACCAGAAGTGCAGAATATAAACAGCCAGACAGATGCTGCTTTTCAACAAATACATTTGCAACAACAATAATCACATTGATCATATTTCTTTTCTGCGAACTGTATTAGACTGAAAAGGTTAAAGTTCCAAGAGTCACTGCTTTGTCAGTGGAATAGAGGGTAGGTAACTGAATGGGGTTGCAATGAAACCTCTGTAACTAGAGATCTTTATCAATACCCCCTTTTCACATCTAATAAGTTTGGAGGTAAAAAAAAAACCTCAGCTTCTAATATTTTAAAACAAACAAAATAATAAAACTGTGCTCACATTTCCATACCAAAAATTGGATCAAAATGTTCTCCTGTGTTACTCAAAAGGGAGCATTTACAACCATACATGCTTTATAGTGCAAATGCCCATAGCAACTAGCAATTAAATTTCATCATTCTACTACCAGTTAGAATATGAAAAATCTGGTTATTAGCTATGGGCAACTACATTGGCTCAGTAGACACCTGCTTGTGTTTTTGTTTGAAGAGGTAGGAATTATGTGCAATATTGATTTCATAAGTAGCTGCTTCTACATGTTCAAGGCAGGTGTAAAGTACTCTCTTGTGTTAAAAGGGACCCGTCACCCAAAAAAATTATTCAAAATCCTATTTTATCAGATTAGTCAAGGAAAATGAACTTTAATTACATTATATAAATTATTTGAATCTTGTTTCCTTCAGTCTGGGATTTCAAAATTATAGCAAGCAGGCAGCATCCATTTTGTGGACATGATAATTAAGACAAGTCTTGCATCATCTCAGAATTTTGTTTGTGCACCAGAATGGGGGACCCGATGTCCATCCCCATGCCCTGGCCACACAGATATATGGTAAAAAGAACTGGGGGAATGTGGGGAGAGCAGTGACATCTAAGAAGTGCTGAATTGAAAGTGAAAGTAATTGTCTGCCCCGCCTCTATGCCATAGAGGAGGGGCAGACAATATTTGATTGACAGCTGAGATTTTTAAATGAGCTTACAACAGCTATGAATGCTTGAATAAAAAATAGAAATTGGATTTCATGTTTAATTTGAAAAGGACTTTTATTATACAGATTTTTCTGTCTGGGTGACAGGTCCACTTTAAGGTTGGCTGCAAAGGTTGCACCCTATTCTGAAAGCAGGTGCAAGTATACAGGAGCCAACATTTTCCCCTAGCGCTGCTCCATAATCACAAATGCGGCTAATGTTTTTTCTTGATCAAAGAGAAATACTTTATTCATGTTCATGAATATAGTGAAGACATTCAAAAATCCACACAGACTAATCTAGTCTATCTGATTAGATAATGCCACTAACTGGAGAGATTAGGTACACCATTAGGTATACATTACTGTGTGCAGCAAACAGTAAATCCCCTAGTTAAATGATTGCACACGAGCAGATTCAGGGAGATTAGTCGCCCCAGCGACAAATTGTCTCTTCTTCCTGGCGACAATCTCCCTGAACTGCCTTCCCCTACTTTCCTGCCAGCTATAATGAAAAATCGCCAGCGGGATTGCACTAGCATCGCTTCGTTTTCTGAAGTCGTCCGAAGTTGCTTCACAAGGAAACTTTGGGCGACTTCGGAAAATGTAGTGCTGCGAGTGCCATCCCGCTGGTGATTTTTCATTATAGCCAGTGGGAAGGTAGGGGAAGGCAGTTCGGGGAGATTGTTGCCCTGAAGAAGAGGCAATTGGTCTCCGGGGCGACTAATCTCCCTGAATCTGCCCGTGTGCAATCCCCATTTAACTAGGAGATTTACTGTTTGCTGCACACAGTAATGTATACCTAATTGTGTACCTAATCTCTCCAGTTAGTGGCATTATCTAATCAGACAATAAATCGCCTCCTCTTCAGGGTTTAAAAGGGTTTCCTATAAGAAGATGCATAGAGAGAAATGGTGTTACCCTTCTACATCAAGTGTCCATCAATGGAAACTACCTGTCACCAGCTTAATTTGACTAATGGCATGGCTAGGTTTGGACACTTTTCTGGTGGTACTTTAGATATACCCCAACAGTCCCTAACTGCATAAGGTTACTCACAGGCATTATTTACTGGGTGCCTAGCATTGCCACTTACACTCCTATCTTGAGTTTGATTGAGAGGTGAATGAATACAGTCAGGTAGAGAGTTGGGAGAACTCCTTTGATCACCTGGTTTAAGCAGATATTGAAAATGCTTATTTTTTAAATAAGCTGGAACTATCTTCTGATGTAGGAATAAAATTGTTATTTAAAAAAAATAAATATTGAGAACAAACACAGGTATGGAATCTGTTATCCGGAAACCTGTTATCCAGAAAGCTCCAAATTATGGAAAGGCTGTCTTCCATAGAGTCACAAAAATGTAAAAAATTATTTCCCTTTTCTTTGTATAAAACAGTACCTTGTACTTAAAGGGATACTGTCATGGGAAAAATCAATTAATAGTGCTGCTCCAGCAGAATTCTGCACTGAAATCCATTTCTCAAAAGAGCAAACGGATTTTTTTATATTCAATTTTGAAATCTGACATGGGCCTAGACATATTGTCAATTTCACAGCTGCCCCAAGTCATGTGACTGGTGCTCTGATAAACTCCAATCACTCTTTACTGCTGTACTTCAATTTGGAGTGATATCACCCCCTCCCTTTTCCCCCCAGCAGCCAAACAAAAGAACAATGGGAAGGTAACCAGATAACAGCTCCCTAACACAAGATAACAGCTGCCTGGTAGATCTAAGAACAACACTCAATAGTAAAAACCCATGTCTCACTGAGACACATTCAGTTACAGAATGAAAAACATCAGCCTGCCAGAAAGTATTGTGCAGGCACAAGTCACATGACATGGGGCAGCTGGAAAATTGACAAAATGTCTAGCCCCATGTCAGATTTCAAAATTGAATATAAAAACATCTGTTTGCTCTTTTGAGAAATGGATTTCAGTGGAGAATTCTGCTGAATTATTAACTGATTCATTTTGAAAAAAAAAATTTTTTCCCATGACAATATCCCTTTAATCTAAACTAAGCTATAATGTTTCCTTAATGGTAGCAAGACCATTCTATTCGGTTAATGTAATGTTTACATGATTTTCTATTAGACTTACAACAGGTCCCATACCTGTACTTATCCTAATAAGTGACCTACAGTAGCAAAGAATATTGCCGAGCTGAAATATACATCAATAAATATTGTACTACATCTTTTTACTTAAGCCACCATTTTGTGATGGTCTGTTTTTGTGATTCCCTGACACGAAATAATGCAGGTTCTAGCTGAAACAGGAAGAAGTGTGAGGAAAAGACAATGCTCTCTCCATTTATTGTCAGGTTGAACCTAGCATCTATCTGATTGTTCCTTTGGTTGGTACCAAACACAGTGGCTCATATAGGCCAGTGTGCAGGCCCTGATTTGTGGTGAGACAAGAAAGGCCCTAGGGTGGCAAAATTTTAGGAGCTGCGTGCTGACCAGCTACAACCTAAGGAGCAATGGGGACCTGGGGAGAAAGTGTACGGATGTAAACGCATGAACAAAAGACTCCATCCGACTTATCTGATTCGACTTTACATTCTAGCCTAGGGGCATCAGATTTTGTAGCATCCTACAAAGCTTGTGCTGTTGCGCGGTGTAGCGTGGCGTCTAAGTTGTGCATGCACACACGAATTTTGAGGCCAGCACACACAAAACGTTGTGGTGTGCACAAAATACTAAATTTTGCCTTTATTCTGACATGAGCACACCGTTTTTAAAGGAACAGTTCAGTGTAAAAATAAAACTGGGTAAATAGATGTGTTGTGCAAAATAAAAAATGTTTCTAATATAGTTAGTTAGCCAAAAATGTAATGTATACAGGCTGGAGTGACTGGATGTCTAACATAACAGAACACTAGCTTTTCAGCTCAGTTAGTCAGCGACTTTAAGGGGGGCCACATGGGACATAACTGTTCAGTGAGTTTGCAATTGAGCCTCAGCATTCAGCTCAGATTCAAAGGCAAACAGTTATGACCTATGTGGCCCTCCTTCATGTCACTGATTGGTTACTGCCTGGTAACCAACCAGTGGAAACAAAGAGAGCTGAAAAGCAGGAAGTAGTGTTCTGGCTATTATGTTAGACATCCAGTCGCTCCAGCCTTTATACATTAGATTTTTGACTAACTATATTGAAATTTTTTTTATTTTGCACAGCCAATCTAGTTTTTATTTTTACACTGAACTGTTCCTTTACGAAATGCACACAAAACGTGTGCACCACATATTTGTGCACATAGCTGAGAAAGAATTAGAGGGAGCATTGCCTACTGTATAACTCTCCAAGCTAGGGTCAGGGCTACAAGCATATTGGGCACTTGAGGCTCTAGAAGCAGCAGGAGTTGGGTTTAGTAGTCTTTTGTCAGTCAGGGTGCACGTTCTTCAAAACACAGTACTGAATGTACAAATTATAGTTAATCTGTACATGTCATTCTTGACCTCTCTTCCCACCACTGTTACAGGCATCTGCGGGTGGTGACAAATCAAATGTTTTCTCTTTTAAAGATCTCCTGCAATTCTTGTTTGTAAGCATTTACCATGTTTATAGATATATATATATATATATATATATACAGTATATTGGTATAAAGGCGTTACTGTGTTGCAAAGACAAATGTCATGTGTGCAAAGGCTTTAGTGTTCTGTTGGCACTCACTAGATAAGCTTGTTAAGGTGAAACAGAATATTCATTTATTTTCACACAATATTAATACATGGTGATAGGTGGATAGCTAAATTTATAACCAGAACACTGCAAAATTATAGTACAGGTATGGGATCCATTATCCAGAAAGCTCTGAATTATGGGAAGACCATCTCCTATGAACTCCATTTTAATATAATAATCACAATTTTTAAAAATGATTTTGTTTTTCTCTGTAAAAATAAAACAGTACCTTGTACTTGATCCCAACTAAAGCTGGCCATAGATGCAAAGATCCGATCGTACGGTATGATCGGACTTTCCCATCTCTCGACCTCTGAAAATCGTACGATCAGCAATACATGCACAGATATTATCGGCAGCCGACAGAAATCTTTTAACCTGTCTGATCAACCAACGATCAATCTCCGCCGGACGAAAAATGTCGGAACTCTCTAAACACGGTACGAAAATCGTACAAATCCTCGATTCGTATGATCAGATCTTTGCGTCTATGGCTATCTTAAGATTTAATGTATTCTTATTGGAGGCAAAACCAGCCTATTGGGTTTAATTAATATTTAAATGTTTTTTTGTAGGCGTTATAGAGAACCAAATTACAGAAAGACCCCTTAATCCAGAAACCCCAGGTCCCAAGCATTCTGGATAACAGGTCCCATAGTTGTACCTGAATTCACTGAAGTAGCAGTATTCACATATACCACCATAAACACGGGATTAAATACACATCCATCTAAATCATTAATTAAATGAGCTAGGGACTGCTTTACCTTACCTTAGGTCTTCTTACTAAGGCCTACCAACAAAACACAAACATGTGCTCCCTCCTCTTATATAGATTAAAGAACAGGTCAGGATCTAACATCCCTAGCCCTGAGCCAAATGGCAACACCTCCCATAGGGCATAGGTTACACTTCCTGACAGTAAGGGTGCTTGACTCCTTACATGCCCTACATTACTGACTGATAATGAGCAGAAAGCAATTACTATAATAAGCAGCGTTAAGAAGAAGAACAGTTCATGCATATAGTTCACTGATACTGTTTAGCATGAAACGATACCTACAATTAGCATTTCCTACAATGGCTTGTACACTTTTGTAAGTTAATTTTTTTCCAGGTCTGTTTACAGAAAAACAAGGCTTTGAGGGCATTGGCTGGAGAAAGGTGGGTGCAGAAATATTTTTGAAAAATTATGGCCCTGTCAGTGGACTTACTCTCTCAAAGTTAGTCTGGCACAGAAAAAATGTTTAGGCAACATTTATTTTGCAAATATTTCAAGATACACTGTACATGTGCCTAGTGTTCAGCAACCTCTAAATCATCCATCCTCAGAAAATCCAAAGATCTATAGAACTGGAGTGAGTCAGTGATTTCTGGTTTAATGATACCCTTAAAAAGAGGTCCACATCAAACATTGCATTCTTCTTAAAGGTGCTAACTGTTTATACTGATGTAGCCAACAGCATTCTAAAGTTATTTTAATTTGGTCTTTTAATAATCTTTTTTTTTTTACTTGTGGGTTCTGAATCTGAAGCTCTTGGCTCCGGAATTGAAACTGTTGTCTCGTTGTTAGGTACTATCTAACATTAGCAATACAAATCTAGTCTCTGAATGAATTTGCTTCCTGGTTGGTTGCCAGGTGTCACTGTCATTTTTTTTTTAAAACTTTTCCCATTTTGAAGATATCACAGATAATAAAAATCTCCATTTGTGGAATGTAAAATCTAACCACGAAAAAAGCAACTCTGGGTTGTTTCCTGTAAAAACATCTGGATATGCTTTCCAAAATCCTTTGCATGTGCTCTCGTCATAATATGCTTAAAACATCAGAAATGACAGCGTTTGTTGATCGTAATCCATAAAAGCACTTGTGCAGAAATATAAGTTCTGTCCGTGATGAGAACACATGACACCAGATGCCTTTGCTGCCTACTAATTGAGCCTCCTATTTCCAAACAGGGATGGATCTGCTTAGGGCCAAAGCTCTGACTTTACCACCCAAACGTCAACACCTCCAGCACATTCTACTTATTTTTCAGGAGACAGAAAGTCACCAAAATGTGAGTATGAAAATATTTTTTTTCAAAAAAGTGTAATAACCACTGTAATAGCATTGCTTTTGATTTTAGTAATACCACAAAGGGCTTATATAGGTTCTAATTGTACAAGTGCAGTTGACAGTGGCAACCAATCTTTGCTTCCATTTTATAACTTAGTAGACTATTTAAAACAAATGGCTCATTGGCTGCTATTGGCAACTACACATGCACAATTTAATGTCTATATTTGTAAATCAGCACCTGAGAGCACTTTATTTGCGATATTGCTATTTTCTCATGGCAGCACCAGGGCAAATCATTTAAATCAATAAAAGTACTCCATACCCATTTTTTTAAACAAAGTAGGCTTGAAGCAAGGTTACTAATAATTTATGCTACAAATTTCATGGATAAAATTATATAGCAGGAAAAATCAGTAACAGCTATTTAAAGTCTCCGAAACCTACAATCAATTGTCCTGCTTGGCATGATTGACTTTCCACATAACATTTTTTAGATCAAAAACTGGCAGTATTAAAGTGCAACCCTAGACAAAATTGCATAGAAATCGATGATTAGCTCAAAAATATCAAACTATCTGCCCTTATCTGTGAACTGTAAGACTAATACCACATGGGAACAACAATAGCACATGGGGGATTCTCTCTCTCTCTCTCTCTCTCTCTCTCTATGTCTCTCTCTATGTCTCTCTCGCTCTCTCTCTCTCGCTCTCTCTGTAGGTGATTAAACACCTGAAAATCAACTTCACCTATTCCAAACCAGTCCAATCCTGTAATCATACAAAAATGTAGAACAGTTGGTTTGGTTTGAAATAGGCAATTCCTATGATCCACAGTACATTAATATTTTCAGGCAATTTGATGCCAGCTGGAAGCACTTTCCCACAGGCAACAAAATATCCCATATGCTATTGCCCTAAAAGTCACTAAATTAACTGCATCCCGAGTATACTGTAAACTGCTGCTTACAGCTATTGTCAACTATCCCACGCACTAGTGGCAACTTAGTTACTAAATAAAACCCTTTACCTCCTTCTGGGCAGTGCACCATTATTCTGTCTAATTTAGAAAGCCTTTGTCCCTGCTTAAAGCAAAGATGAGATTAAAATCAGGAGGTAGACTCAAAGAAGGTATAAAAATATAGGAAAGTGAGAGAAAATTAGAGGGAAAGAAAAGCAGAGAAGAGAAATAGTATGGCATGAAAAGATGTGATATGAAGAGGAATCAAAAGAAGAGTTGAAAGGTGAGAAAATGAAAAAAGAAGGGAGAGGATGAAGGGAGAAAAGGGCAAGCAGAAAGGAGACAGAACAGGAAAATGAGATGGCAGAAGGGAGAAGTGAAAACACTGGGAATGGAGAAAAGGCTAAACAGAAAGGGGGCTGGGATGAAGAAGGAAAGAGTGGGCTGGCACAGACTAAAATTTCAATTTAGAAAATACAGTACACAATATAAAAACAGCAATAATGTGCAGCATATCACAAGCATAAAGGGATTTAGTAAAGCACGCAGAATTCACACACATTTTGAGTATGATCCGCATATTACGAAGCAAAACAAACTAAATGTTTCAATAGTTGGGATAACACTAAATATAAAGTAACAAAACTATCAGCTTGTTCCAAGAAACTCAATAGTTGACACTCACACCAGTTGAGACCCAAGCCCACAAATGTGATGAGTTGAAATATTGAAAGTATTTCACGTTTGGCCAGACTGAATTTGCTTCAAACCAGTTCCAACACAGATTAATCTTAG
Organism: Xenopus laevis; assembly: GCF_017654675.1. NCBI lineage: Eukaryota > Metazoa > Chordata > Amphibia > Anura > Pipidae > Xenopus > Xenopus laevis. The sequence continues at coordinate 30,881,029 of NC_054385.1, forward strand.
GGACTGGGAACACTCCTTAGAGCTAGCCTGTACCTTCTGTTCTTCTGATATTTCCTATGCAAGAGATCATCACTGTGTTGTTAATCATAGCAAACTAGAGTCTGACTGGCCTGTCTGGTACCTGGGAATCTTCTGGTGGACCCAACTATCAGACAACTCCTATCAACTCTCTAATTTCTGTCATAGAGCCATGTCACACCAGTGCTATTTAGTACATATTCATATATAAGGGCTCTTGCCATGTTCTCTGGTGGGCCCTAGGAGGTCCAGACCAATTCTGAGCAGAGAGTACAAGTAGTGTAGAATCCTACTATATAATGCTAATATTTGGCAAAAATTAGAAAGAGAAGAATAGGAGAAATTGCAGGTGGTGTGAGAGGATCAGAAGAAAAGTTGAATAGGGTGAGAGGATGATTTATTAAACTCTTTGTAACTCCAAATACCTCCATGACCTGATAAAAACCTCTGCAACTAGAGTTTTTTTTATGGACCCAGGCTGGTCCATTTGGATCACAAGTGCACAGATATTTGAAAACAAGGTTATGACTGATTTTAATACATACACTTTTGCAAAGATTTGTGTGCCACTCCATTTTTTTTTCTTGTATATCAAGTGGGGACGAGACGGGTCTCCAACAGGAGCATGCACCGAGACCATCGCTTGGTGCGCTGATAAGAGTTCTTGGGTAATCTTCAATTTTGTATATCTATATATATATATATATATATATATATATATATATATATATATATATATATATATATATATATATATATATATATATATATATATATATATATATATATATATATATATATATATATATATATAAAAGAAGCTTGCAGCACTCACAGGATTTTTGAGTTTGCAAAAACAGGTTTATTCAGCCTAAAAGGTTTATTCAAAGGACCCACACTCCAAAATCAGTGAAACATTCGTTTTTATTCATATATTCATACTTCTACAAGTATGAATAAAAACTAATGTTTCACTGATTTTGAGTGTGGGTCATTTGAAGACAAATATACAGTTTATACAGTATATATAAATGTTGGTTGTACATACTATTTATTTTTATACATACATGGATTTTCTGTGGACGAGGGCAGCTACAAGGTAGCTTATAAAACATATGAAAAGTAAAACTCCCAAACACTTTTGCCCTTTTATTGGCCACCACTGGAATCACCTGACTATACCTGGAAAGGGTGGAAGCTACAACATGGAGCTGGCCACTGCTCCTGTAAAAACTAACTAACAAACAAGAGAAAGTCGTGCTTACCACTAATTTTTAATAACATTAAGCGGGGTGCTTAATGTGCTATTTGTAGGTGTAGAACGTGGTATAAGGGATCTTTTCATAATTTTGAAATCCATACTTAAGTATGTCCACTAAGGAATCAATTAAACTTTAAACCCAATGGTATTGTTTTGTGTTAATTAATGATTAATCATATCTTAGTTGTGATTAAGTACAAGGTACCATTTTACTATTACAGAGAAAAAATCATTTTTTTAAATTCCAATTATTTTTATTAAAATGGAGTCAATGGGAGACGGCCTTCCCATAACAGGCAACACAAGCATTCCTAATATACCTAATATACTTATCACATCATACACACATCAGTCACACAAAATACTTGCAGTGCACTTGCTATGCACTGCCATCTTGTGGCTAGGGTCTCCATTAATCAGTTTTTCCACTCTGCATAGCGGCTCATCGTGCTTCACTTTTAGGGTTAATCTTTCAACCAAGCAAAGCCCAACAATCAAAATAACAATACTGTAGCAGGAATCTTAGAGGCAGAAAAGACATGTTTATTGTGCTGTAACAGCAGCCTGCAATTCAGAACCACTTCGGCTAAGTCAGAGTCATAAACACGTAGTAAAACAAAGTCCTTGGAGCTTAATGCCCGGCTAGGAAGGCCGCATGTTCATATAAATGAGTTAAATGAGTTTGTTAATGAATTGCATTGAAACCACATTGCTTCTTATGATTTATTTATAAATCTGTGCTAAATTAGAGGTCACACCAATCATTTGACCGTTGTACAGAATACTGTTTTATCTCATGTTACCCATTTGAATTTCTGCAAACAAGAGAAATATACATTTCAGAGCATTTCCAGGCCTTTTTTGTCAGCTGCTCCGCTGGGTAATCTGATCTAAAAATGTAAAATGTGCTAAAATCATTAGTCTGCACACTATCACGATATCGAGCGGGCATGTGGTCAACATACAGTTCCCAGAAACCATCCGACAGCCAAAAAAACTGCTTTTGAAAAAAAATACTGAGAATATGTAGCCAATATTTGTGTCTACTTCATACTTGATTAGCCCAACGCCTTTAATGTAAAGTTCTTGCTCTGCAGGATCAAAAAAGACAACAAAACAGGTAATAGTGACATGGTCACTAAGACAGCATTGTGTCCCTATTTTGGCTTCACGTAGCCAGTGGAATTAAACAATAAAAATAAATCCCACTGCATTATTAAAACAGTTTTACCTCCTGCCGTTCATAAAAGGAAACCATCAAAACATAGCAGACAATAACAGCCTTATGACTCCTTCCAAGGATTTACCTGGCCTAATTTCAGGCTTCAGTGCTGCTTTTGCCATGGTACATTGAGCTCCATGGTTTTTCTACAATGACTAAAAAAAAAAAAAAAACAAGAGCACTCATAAGGAATAACTGCATTAAAGAAATCCACCCCTTCTTTCTTCTGTGGCTGCCAGTCTGACCAAACATAAATTATTTGTGCATTGTGCAACTTTAAGAAGCTGTTGAAAATACTTGTTTAGGCAAAAGAAAAAGGTAAAACCTGAAAAAAGTTTTTATTATCCTCCATGTCTCCGTTATTAAGAGAAAAAGAGAATGAATTGTCGTTGTTTTCTTGTTGTGCAACAAAATGACATGTTATTTTGCTTATATGACTAAAACTGTAATTGCATAATAAAAAGAATATAAGGTCACACGCTCCACAAATGGCAAGCAGATTTCTTTACCAGACTCAAAAGGTTAATATATCTCTTAATGGTCCCATAAGGGCTGGGTTATATGGTGTGATATTCTAAGTGATATATGATCAGAAATTATAAATAATAAATGCAGTCCAATTAAAGGTATAGCTGTATACTACATGGAAAAGACTCTTGTCTGTGCAAGCTCATATGATGTGGAACTTCTGATAGTTATGGCGCTTTCAATTGAGCCAAATCTAAAACTTGACATCTGCAGGTCTTCAAGCAAATAAATAATTGGGGAACCCCTTCTTCCATTCTCAAAACCCACAAAAACACCTAGTTTTCCCCTGTAGTTTTACATCTGGTTGTACAGGGGAGGAATGGAGGCAAATCATGTGTCTTTTTAATTGGCCTTCTCTTGTCTTAAGCCTCCCCTGTAGCAGTGGAGTCTGTTCCCCTTGTTATTAATGCACTAAGGTTAAAGCAGCCACCCCAAAAATTAAACGTAAATCTTGAATGTGTTATAGGTTTAGCAGCACAGAAAGACAGCATCATATCTGTCCGATTAAGTAAGACACTAACAAGCGCTTTATATTGTTGTATACACCAACTAGATTATATGGGACCTCTATTATTCTTCTGGCAGATGTCCCCAATGGTGGAAAAGCTTGTTACCAACTGTTACCAACAGTTCCTTTGTGCAACTGATTGCACAAAGGAATTTTAAAGCAGAGATATAAATTCCGTAATTGCTTGTAGCAAAATGAATCAAACTGGTAGCAGAAGGCACACTGATGATGGGCTTTAAAGGGGCAATATGCAGTTATGTTCAGATCTACCCATGTATAACCACCTTTAGTTTAAATAGCGATAATTAACTCTTTATAAACAAGCACCTAACTCCCTCTAGGTGTTTGTGTCACAAACCTATGAACAAGGAGGGGTTCATTATACAGAGGGGTTATATTTGAAGGGTTATTTCATTAACTTTCTTCTCCTCTGCCCACAGTTTCTTTCAAACACCAAGGAGCTGGAATCAAGTAGAAACTGAAAGTGCCTTGATTTTCACTTTTACTGTACTCCGTAGTAACCAATGAATATCCCCCTATTTGCATTGCCAGCTATAGCTTAGCTAGAATACTTTGTACCATCTGGTGTTAAACAGCAGTTGGAGGATTGCTTTTTGGATTTCTTGCCTTAAATCCTTATTTGGGGAGACGCTATTCTTATTTCCGTGCTAAAACCTTCTCAACAATTTGCATCCCTGTCATCCTCAGGATCCAACAGGACACACAATTATTCAGCAGTACTGACACCTCAGCTTCTAGTAGTGACTTGCTTTAGTATACTGCTCCCTGTTGTCCCCAATACAAGCAGTTAACTGGTAAGTTGGTAGGCTGTACAATTATAAAATACATTTTAAAGGAAAAAAGTTGACCCCAAGACATCTGGTCCTGGAGTCACAGGAATACCATTTGCTAAAGGAGGCATCATTATCGCTTAAGGATATAGTATAAGTAATATTACATCTGTTTGATTGTTTAATAATATAGCTTTATGTGGTCCTGCAGAAATGAAGGACTTTAGGGTGGATATGTCTTTGATGTAAATAAATACACTGTATAAGGTTATCTGGATGCTTTAAAATGTGGTCACATTTATAACAATATTATTACCTGGGATAATATAGTGTTATCTTCATTACTTCATTATTGAAAGCAAGAAGAAGGTATATGAAATGGAAGAAATACATGTTGGGTGGCTTATTGCTGGACATTGGGATATTATCCAGAATGAATTAAACACTAGAAACTGTTAATCTCTTTGAGAAATCGACATTATTATATTTCTTCATATTATTATTTTATTATATAAAGAGCAGCTTACAATTTAAGCACCTATAACATTCACAAACGATAGGGCCGATTTTATCAGGAACCAGTTAAACTTTGTGTATGGTTTTGGAGTGTGGGAAGAAACCGAAGAACCCAGAGAAAACCCACACAGACACTGGAACAACATTCAATCTATTCATTCAGTTCATGATCTAGAAGTACTCTTCATGGAGGAAATCCATCAAATGTTTTCACTTTAATTTCGAAGGAAGAGATACTGTTTTCCATTTTTTAGCCTCAGTGCATCTAGCCGGAAAGCATATTTGGGAAAATCTCTGGTTTTCGGATAAATAAAGCAGTCACAGGTATATTTCGATAGGAAGCAATAAAATAGCATGTTGACTTCACATGCAGCTCATCATCTTCAATATTTCACCCTCTAAAGCAGTCTGAGTTTGTACTGTGTTTTTCATGTTGTAAATAGAGCCCGCTTAAAGGGATTGTTCAACTTCCAACACTTTTTTCAGTTCATTTGTTTTCAGATAGTTCACCAGAAATAAACACTTTTTTCAGTTACTTTCTACCATTTATTTGTGACCGTTCTTCAAATATTAAAGTTTTAATTTTCACCTTCTTATGTCTTTCTAAAGCAGCTCTGGGAAGGGGGTCACTGACTCTGTTCTAAAGGATACATTAGTTGATACATTTCTTATCTTTGGCCCAGCTGAGCAGAATCCCTGAGTTTCATTAAAGATGGCAGTTAGAATTGATACAATAGTTGTTAATACTCCAGCGATGCTGCTGAGAAATGTATCAACTAATGTAGCAAATTTTAACAGCTCAGAACCTGCACCTGAATGACTGAGCTGCCAGATTAAATGCCAAGAGACAGAAAATTACATTTTAAACTTTTAAAACAATTTTGGAAAAACAGCAGAGAATAAAAAAAGGAAAGGAATTGAAAAAAGTTGTTGTTTCTGGTGAACAACTGGACTGAAAAAATTGTGAACAATTGCTTTAATAATTTCTAAAATTGGCCACCCAATCTTGACATTTTTTTTTGTTTTAATTGCATGTTCTAATAGTTGTTTGTATATTAATGATATTTGTTTTCTACCCTGAGGGTGTAAACATAGGCTCTCAAATCTTGTAAAGCTTAGGGTGGTCTTCAATTACTTTTTTTAACCTTTACATGTTCCCCAAAAACTTGACTCAATGAACTGATTCAACTGAATCCTATATTCAAAAACCTATCCTGCTTCTATTTGCTTACAATGCACGTGTGCATGTTTTGGGGCTTCAACAATCGCTGATTAACCCAAATTCTTGGGACCTGGGGGCTTACAGAACAGGAGTCACTATGACAATGGCATTGCTGTACAGAATATCTGAGCTTTTTGAATAATGGATTTATGCATATCACAGTTCTTGTTTGTATTTCTTAACATTTATAAATGTCTTAGGATATTTTAACAGCATTCTGCTTTCCTGTTTTACCCTTTGTGTTTGCTGAACCAATTTACCTTACTATCTCTAATTTGGTTTCAGCCTTTTCCAACATGTATTTCACTTTAAAAAAAAAATGTCACATTATTACACTCTCCCTAAAATCCAGGGAACGCTCATGACACCATGACTAAGGTCATTGCCATCCCAGTCAGATGGATGGCAAAAGATTATATGGAGCTTACATTCTTCATATTGTATTTGATATGACCTTGAGCTCACCTGGAACTGTTCAAGCATTCCTCTGTGAAGCCTTCAATTCAGATTGTTTAAAAGGACAAATATACAGTATCTGGTCTCTGGAGCAGATATAGGATTTATAATATCTTTCCCCGCCAATAATTCACTATCCTTTCCAAATTTCTTAGGCATGTTTCATGGAATTGTTGGCCCTTAATGTTGCACTGCACAATGTTAAACTAAGTGTATTATTTTAGCTGTGCCTTATTTTTTTAGTACTTACAGTATATTAAGATTTATTAAACATGTCAGAATGTTAGCATTGACGTAACTGCAAAGTAAATTTTCTAATTTTCACACAGTAAGGTAATTTATAGGGGTGTTCTATAAATGTCAAGCTACCCCCTTGGGATACCACAGGCAACACTGGCTGTTTCCTCAATGTCAAGTTCAACACACTTACCTGCCCTAGAACTTCTTCCTAGTTTTCATATTCTCTTTAATGGGCATCCCAGCACAATACACCAAGGGAGTACAGGCCCAGGCCAAGCCAGGTGAGCACCCAAGGCAAACCCCGGCAGCCACTTTGTCTCCTCCCCAGCACACGCACCAGATGTGGGGGGGAGAGCAAACACAAAGCTGGAGAGTGCCGGTAGGTGAGCACGTGTCAGGACCAGGTGTAGGCAAAAGAATAATTATTTGCTTGGTGCCCTAGGCATGTGCCTCTTCTGCCTACCCCTAGTTCCAGCCCCGCTAGAATAACTAAGGGTGACTCTATATAGCTGAAACTATGGTTCAGTGTACTGTTGTCTTAATAGTCTCATTAATCTGGAATCAGCCTTCAATTATTACCCTTAAAGGCATTACATATATAATAACATAGTAAGTTAGGTTGAAAAAAGACACACGTCCATCAAGTTCAACCTTTTAACATTTTTTAACCTGGCTGTTGATCCAGAGGAAGGCAAAAAAAAAACATTTGGAACCTGTCCAATTTGCCTCAGAGGGGGACTAGTCCCTGGATCAACTTGTACTATGAGCTATCTTCCATAACCCTGTATTCCCTCACTTGCTAAACACCATCCAACCAATTCTTTAGGCTATCTAATGTATCAGCCTGTACAACTGATTCAGGGAGAGAATTCCACATCTTCACAGCTCTCACTGTAAAAAACCCCTTCCGAATATTTAGGCGGAACCTCTTTTCTTCTAAACGGAATGGGTGATCTTGTGATCTACTGGTGAATAAAGCATTAGAGAGATTATTATATGATCCCCTTTTATATTTATACATAGTTATTATATCACCCCTTAAGCGCCTCTTCTCCAGCATGAACATCCCCAATTTGACCAGTCTTTCTTCATTGCTAAGACTTTCCATACCTTTTACCAGCTTAGTTTCCCTTCTCTGTACCCTCTCTAATACAATAATGTCCTGTTTGAGTGATGGAGACCAAAACTGTAGGGCATATTCTAGATAGGGCCTTACCAGTGCTCTATAAAGTGGAAGAATGACCACTTACAGTGAATCAATGCCCCTTTTAATACAGCTCAAAACCGAATTTTCCCTTGATGCTGCTGACTGGCGTCGCTTGCTACAGCCAAGTTTATTATCCACAACTTTTATACCTCCCAACTGTCCTGTTTTTCATGGGACAGTCCTTATTTTGACAGCTCAACCTACAGTCCTGAACTGCTCATAGCGGCAGTACTCATAACAAATTTTCCAGCCTGGCTTGTGATATAACCTAAAACTGAGTTTGAGGCAATTCCAAAATAAAAATCTTTTAAATGTGTGAAAGGTAATTAGCAGAACATCTGTTTTTTATTGGGCAATTGACCTTAAGAGTTTGAAGATGTCAAATGCTCTTAACAAGACAAATATTTTCTAAAGTTGGCATGAATGGGAAGGGAGATCCTATAATTTCAAATTATTTCATCTAGTAAATGTCTTTGACAAGGAAAACAGATGAAATGCTTTACACGGTTATTATCTTATTGCATTTCTTCCAGCAGCTGTAATATAATGTAATTAATCCACTTAAGACTTACATTCAACGAAAACATTTGCGTTGCCTCCATATTTTTAAATATCCTCCTGGAATCCAGCCTCTGACATATACTATAGGGAACATATAATTGCTACTAAAAATGAAAAGTGTGTGGCTATTATTCATGAAACTAAAGGCCATCCACATTTTTTTGCCTTAGTAGTCTGAAGAATGAATGTTTGGGAATAATGAAAACTTATCATATTTTTATACTAATGTTTTAACATTAAAAACCAAAGACATGTTTTCATCCAGGATCCTCCTGTTTGATACCACAATTTTTCATGTTTCAACAATCATCAATTTTAGCCTCTGTATTCAGTGTCTTTTCCGACATACTTTTTTTTTTTTTTTTCCCTTTTAAGTCTTTGTGGACTTAGGGCCCAATGTTTTAGGATTCCTTATGTGGTTAAGATCCCTGCATTACCTGTTGTTACAGCTATATATTCCAAGAATCCAAGAACTCTATGTGCTATACTCGCTGAACGATATCCATGCAAATGTTTTATTGGTTTTACACTAAATCAAGATAAACCTGTTTTGAAAATCTGTAAAAAAATATACACAGTCAGGGCCCCTTCTGGTCTCCCTACATTCCTTCCACCACCTCCAGGGGTCACAATATTCACTTCCCTTACACTCACACTCCTGGTCTGTTGCCTCTGAGTGATTGGGCTGTCTCCAAAAATCCTACATATGGGTAGGTTAAAATATATCTAATGAATATACCCTTAGTGTGTGGAGGTATTTGTGTGACTGTCATTAGCATGTAAGCTCCACATTGGGTCAGGTGCTGATGTGAAAGACAGTGTAAATTTAGGAAGGAAGCTGGACATAGCTGTGATAAGCTGCTTGGCTAGCAGTGGGTTAAATGATTTTGCTGTGTTAGTTCAGGTGAAGCAGGTGAAGGACAGGAACTTTGGTACATTTATTGCAACATGGCAGGTAAGACAGCCCTGCTCCACACTTGCTCTCAGCTTAGACCGGAAGAGAAGAGGGAAACAGGTACAGGAATATGAATCGTAAGGCGACGGCAAAACAGCAGGAATGTCCTTAACCAAAATGTCCACACAAGCTGGTTACTACAATGTAAATCACTCTTTGATTGGGGCAACAAACACCTCTGATGGGCAAAAGGATTTATAAAAGTATGGCAAGTGCAAAGTGAAATTTTAGATGCAAATCAAAATGAATTTTACCCACAATGCAGTGTTATTTTCCTACTATTTCAACATAAGTGCAGGTGGACCGAGAGTTGAGGCTGACCTAATTCCACCCAATGCGCGTGCACATATGAAGTGCAAGTTTTAGCTAAAATATTCATAGTGGAGAAGGTGTCACTTCCACGGCTCGCATTTAAAAGGTGTTCACTTGTAATTCTTAGGCTAGGGCCAGACGATGCTGACGATTGCAGATTCTCAGCAGGCAGAGAATCCGCTGTCCTGAACTCCCCTTGTCTTCTGAAGGCAAGGTGGATTTCAGTGTGAAATGCGAAATGTCACATTTTGGTGCAAAAATCATTGCGTCTGCCTGCAGAGACGATGCTTCCAGGTGCAGGCAGAGCAGAAGCGTGGGAGCTGATTCTTGGCCTTCGGAGAAACACAGGCGAGATCCGCAATTGTCTGGCCCTAGGTAAAAGTCTGCAGTGTCTATTGATGCAGCTCACTGACAAAATACCATCATAGTAGCTCCCAGGTTCCCCAGTATCCATAGGTGGACTTGAACTCAATTCAACAGGGGGTGGACACACTTGTGGCAAGTATAACTATACAGAGTTGTGAGAACTTGTTTTGATGGAAGAACCCTTTAATGCTGTCTATAATACACACAACTTGCATCCATTTACAACATATTGCAGCTAGTGCAGTTGCACACAGTTAGGTTTGTAAGGGAACCCTCATATGTTGGTATCCAGGAGTTTAACTACAGATGAAGCAGACCATGTGGTCAGGCAGGGAGGGGGGAGAAGTTTAGCGGGCCCAATGAGGCCCTAATTTATGATTAATTTTAATATATCTTGGTAGAATATCAATATTCCGGGGCCCTAAATTGGATTTGCTGTGGAGCCCAGTAACATCTAGTTATGCCACTGTTGACATCCCAAGAAAGCTTTAGTTTCTATTAATAATATTTGTGTATGACTGTTTGCTTTAAATGAATGGCAGTGTAGAAAGTTGGCAACATGAAACTCTTTCCTGGATCAGTAGAATAAATTCATTACCAGTGACCTTCTCTACACTCATTTTTTAAAATGTCCTGGACATTGTTTTGTGATTTACTGTACGAGGCAGAATAATAAAAACTAGGCTAAATATTAAATATATGCGCCAGCACAGACAAGGCTTGCACTACAGAGCAGCATAAATCGCTCAACTTTTTATAATCATATTGAAAAACATGTTTACCGTGATGGATAGAGCTTGAAAACAACTTGATGGCACTTACAGCCACGCTGAACTAAAATGCCTGACTATTTGGAATACATTCAAACAAAAGAATCATATACAGGTAAATAGAAACAGATATTTCAGGTTTATCAAAACATTCAGCTTTGATTATTTCTTTTTGTAGTTAGGTTTTCAGTGAAATGTGAAAAGCTTTTGAAGCAGGACCTGATTTATTAAAAGGCATATAGGCTCACGGCTGGGGATGGCTATAGACATAGAGAGATTATATTTTGATTCTTCTCTTATTGAATTTTTACTGGCTTTTGGGTCCATTCTCATCATGGCAAGTCAATTATTAATTGTAGGTAATGTCAGGTGCAATGTTTGACTTGTTGCTATGAAATACTAGGCCAAGAGCAAACTTTGCACCACTTAACTTATTGTGGGTCAATTGAAAGGATTGGCAGGTAAAGTTGCAGAAACCTCCACTGGTATTTTTTATGTTTATAAAATTGGGTGTGTTCTTGAAGCTGCACCTTGTGTTCTGAAATTATTTTTACAAAAGAAAAACTTCAATGATGCCCATATGAAAAAGGAATGAGTTCGTGAATCGGGCGCAGGGGCATTTCCAGCCCAAATGTTATCTAAGGTGGCCAACCTAATGCTACCCTCCTTATCCCTTGTGTCTACCTCTCCTGTGCTCAACCTGAGATGAGGGGGGCATTGCTTACAGCCAGTTGAAAAAAAATAAAATTTTGGCTTAAAACTACCAGAGAGAGTTTTTTTTCGCATCCTTGGTAAAGTGACACCTAAAGAAAGGTTATCTTCTTGACTTTAAGCACTGCCTGGACCACTTTCGTGATGCTGCCCTCCAACAAATTTGCACTGTGGTCCAGGGCCCCAATATTTAATCAATATAAAATAAACAATGTAATAATATTCACCCATAACTATTGTCCGCCGCTAGTTGAAAGTTTAGAGAAATGCGAACAATGATTAAAAAAACATAGCAGCAGGCTGCTACCCCTACATTTTTGCAGCCTAGCCATGAGCTTATGTGGCATTTCCAGAAATCCACAATTGATAATAGCAAAAACAAATATCCATTTAATCCAACTGTTTTGCTTGCATTTAATTGCTGTTCAAGGAAGATTTACAAAAAGTAAACATGTCCCCGTTTGTCTCAGAAGAGGAAAAAGGCTTCTTATCTTCAGTTCTTGGTTTAATATTTTCTAAGAGTACTTAGCCATATAAGAAAGAGAGTTCCTCAGCTTCACAATTCTTACAGTAAAGGCCCCTTTTTGCACTGTAAGATGCAATCACCTTGTGAATCTCACAGATGCTGTACTGAATTTGATTAAGTGAGTAGAATTCAGGTTTCTAACCTGTACAAGCACTAAATCTAACCCAGATACTTGGACCTAGACCTAGGATATACAGTTTTGTCTATGTTAAGAAGCTTCCTTCTCAGGGAACATGTTGCTTTTCTTTCAAACCAGAGTGTAGGAAATGACTGTTCTCCTACTAGTAATAATTTAGAAACATATTCCAAGCTGATCCATTGGGGTTTGGTAACATTTATCATAAGTGTCTTTTAAGAATGACATATGGTGTTCCCTGGCATTGTAAGGTAACAACATGCTGAGGTTCTATAGAGATTAGATGCAATCCATATTGGATAAAGAAATAGCCTTTTAGATACTTTAAACACTTTTAACTATTTATTTGGACCTTGGTTGAATGTCCAGCTTGTACTTCGAGGTGTGTGTAAGTACATGAGGTTGGGTGTCTCTCTCTGGACACATTACTGACTATCTGCCATTCAGTGGAGCCAATTTCATCGAAGTGAATGCATATAGTATTTAGAATTTTCAATAATGCAAACAAAAGATTCTGTCATCCTGTATAAGTGCTGGAAGTATCCGATAAAAACAGCCTCTTGGAGAGTTCCTGTAGAACTGGAAGTAATGACATCTTCATAATTATAATTTACAACACTAATAGAGGTTGGATAGCTCAAAGAGATATTGTGCTCAGCTAATATTTATGTTTTGCTTGCCAAGGCACTAAAAGTGAATGCTAAAATTTCAGATCCATTTGGTAAAAAAACAGCAAGTGTGACAGACCTGCCTTGGGGAATAAGGAGGGAAATTGCAAAAAAGTATGTAGCATTGTTATGGACGCCAGCGTGAAACCACATAAGCCATTTATATTCCAATGGCAGTGCAATTATCATGCAATAGGGAAGCTTCTTTTATTCTTTATGGCAACTCAAGGGCTTACTTCTGCCAAAGGCCAGATTTTTGTTTGTTTCAATTGTCTGACAGCATATATGAAAAATCTCTAAATCAGTTATCATTAGAAACAAACTGCATAGGGAGAAACTGTCTGGTAATAGCTATGTAATTAAGTGAAGAGAAAGGTTTTATTACATTCCGCCTTTTCTTTTTTTAGTTCAGTATCAACCTGCACTGATGAGAGCAGCCCATAATGTTTGACATTAGAATGTGTTTCTAATGTGTTTATCAGTGCAGGAAGTTTGGCCACACATTAAGGTAGTACTAACATGCCAAAAAATCCCCTCCCCAGGGCCCATTGGTGGGTGTGTACCGGCACTCTACCCCTTTACCGTATTCAGTAGCATTTTTAGCACAAGGTAGGTGGTGCTTCTAAAAATCTACGATTGTGGGGGAAAGACTTCTTGCCTTTATTATACAATTTACTCTCCATAATCCGTGAATAAGTGGAGCGTATGAAACCTCCAGGGTACCAAACAGCAAAAAATTATTATAAACAATGTTTTTGGATAGTCCTTAGTAGAGCATAGTTATACTGGGGATTCAAATTGGCTTGTGGAGAAAAATTTTGGTGCATTATACCACAGAGGTTGTAAATAAGACATTTTGGATGCTAGTGGTTCTTAACCACACAATAAAGGTTTCATTGAACAAATGCCATACTCACTTAGTACTAGGGATGCACCGAATCCACTATTTTGGATTCGGCCGAACCCCTGAATTTTTCGCAAAATATTCTGCAGAATACCGAACCGAATTTGAATCCTAATTTGCATATGCAAATTATGGGTGGGAAGGGGAAAAATGTTTTACTTCCTTGTTTTGTGACAAAAGTGATGCTATTTCCCTCCCCACCCCTAATTTGCATATGCAAATTAGGATTAGGTTCAGCCGGGCAGAAAAAGTCGGCTAAATCCAAATCCTGCTGAAAAAGACTGAATCCTGGATTCGGTGCATCCCTACTTAGTACAGTGTTGCATATGAGGTTGGCCAGTTGTAGTGACATTCATGTATAAAGTAGGCACTGGTGCCATGTAGAAGATGGGACTTGGTAAGGTTACACTCACCTTGTTGGGATATTGCAAGTGACCTGGATCTCCTTCAGTGGAAACCTCTCAGGAAATGTAAAATTAGCTTGATGCCTTGTATAGCTGGGTGTCCCTTCACTTTAGGTAGAGTATTTCTAGAGAAAGCTAACCTTAGTAACGCAGTTGAAAAAGAGTCCCTGGCATGTACCTTGGCATATTCAAGCAGAGTAGCGCAGCGGAGTTTTTCCGCGCCATCTTCTGTATCTTCAGGATCCTCGTGGAAGTGAGTGCTGACACTGAGCTTTTTCACACATTTCGCACATTGGGGCCATTCTGGTATCTGTGCCTACTGCTCATGCGTGGAAAGCTCTGAAGATTGCAAAAGCAAAAGAAGAGTATCCAAAGATACAAAACATGATGTGCTACTTTGCATAAATATACCAAGGTACATGACTGGGACACTTTTTCAACTGAGTTACTAAGGAGGGAGGAAGCAGGAAGGGGGGCCAATGGAGGGAAGGGAATTTTTGATTAATGGGGGGTTTATTTCTCCTTTAAGGATGAGCTTGCTGCAAGGGATCTGCCTTCACAATGTACAAGTACAAGTTTATTCTATTGTACAAGATACTTCCCTCTTGCCTGAATGGTATGCTGTTTGTTCAGATGTGTTTGACAAGAACACAGGTCCCATTGATCTTATTCCTGGAACTGGTCTTCTGGTTTTAAAAATGGAACCAGCAAAGGTCTCTTCAGTTTTAGACTGGCCCATGGCTGTGGGTTTAATTTACGCTTTCATGGATTTGCTTTTAGCTCTCAGTCAGAAAGTATCTAAGGTCACCTGGTCTTCTGAGGTTCAAAAAGCATTGATACTTCTCATCCTTTAAACCTTAAAGTTGATGCTTCTGATTCTGTATTGGAGCCATTCTGTCTCAGCGATTTCCAATGTCCTCTCCATCCTTGTGCTTTCTTCTCCCAAAAATCATCCTCTGCCAAAAAGAATTATTATGTTGGTAACCAGGAGCTGTTGGCTGTAAAACTGACCTTGGAAGAATGGTGTCATCTGTTAGAAGGAGCTGTGGAACCGGTTACTATTCAAACTGACCATAAAAACCTGAAATAACATTATTCTGCTAAAAGACTGAATTCTCATCAAACTAGATGGGCATTATTCTTTTCCAGGTTCAATTTTGTAATTTTTTATACTGTGTACCTGGTTCCAAGAACATTAAAGCAGATAACATATCCAGATCACTGACTTCAGAAGAGGCCTCCACTGTCCCTTCCTAGCCATATTATTCCTCTATATTAGAAACGCACGGGCCTCTAATCAAACAAGACAAGACTAGTTCTTTACAAGACCAGTAAATTCTAATTTCTTATGGGTTCAGTGGATTACAGCTATGGGTCCAACATTGGCTATGTTACTAGGTTAAAGGTAGAATGTTGTAATAGCATGTCCCAGGCTGGTGCTCCTTCTTGGAAATTAATTCACTGGTCTGGGAAAAGAATGAATAGTTCCCCGAACCAATGTCTCACCCAGTTCTCCGGCATCTCTTGCTAAGTCTTGGTCTCGTAAAAAGAGCAGTGGATCAGGGGAAAATCCAGTTTTTCTTATCCTTTACTGTTTGGGAATAGGACACCAATATATATATATCTATTTTTAAAAAAGGGAAATATGTCTGCTGCTGAGGAAAGAGTACTGATCTGAAATATGGTCATAATTGCAGACCAAACAGCTACTTTCATCAAGACTTTCTTATAGCAGTGGTTTGATCCAGGAACTTATGCAAATGTTATTTTTGGGTCAGGATGGGATATTTGTCTTCCAGTGAGGTACTGGATACTGCTTTGCTATGGGTTTTTATTTTGTTTTTCTTTTTAAGCTTTCCCCAGCCAGTAGCAATATAGAGATGTGTCAGAGACAGGTCAGACTTGTTGAATGGGAAGTTTTTATTTTATTCAGTGAGTAGTTGTGAAGGAGCCATTTTGGCAAGGGTATAATATAATATATAACTGTATATATGAAACTTACCAGCATAAAGTTACATTTAAAGCTAAACATGCAACTAATTACCAAGGGACCAATTTTAATGTTATTTCTTGTGCATTTACACTGATGAGCATTTCCATAAATCATACAATAGCAAATGTGCAAGAATAAACAGTAAAATAATTCTGGGGTTTTTGATAAATATACCTCTGGAGACCCGTGAGAATGCTTTTGCTCTGAGTTGAAATCAGTTTTGGACTTATGTCTGACTATAAATTACTGGTTTCTGTAAGCATAATGTTACCTCTTTATTGATGCTAATAGAGACATTTAAACAGACTTTGCCAATTTGTAAGTCTTGTAGCTGAAACATCAAGTTAGGAATAGAATCACTTTTATTAATGGAGTAATTCATATTACCTTATAAATTTATTTTTAATCAAATTTTAAATGTAACATTGATATCCATTTCATATGTCATTTAGAAAATGCATTGGGGCATATCCAAGTGGTCTATAATTCCTTACTCAGCCCTTTAAAATAGGACATAGATAAACATTAAGCTAAATGTCTTACATCTAGCTTAATCTAACGAGTGTTCTTCTAAGTACTTTGGCAATTGACTTTTTTTTTTAAATTTCATAATTTTAGCAGATTTTATACAGCTTAAAGGGCGACAATGTTTCAGGGGCAGCATGCTACCCAGCAGCATTCTACAGAGCATTGGGGACCCACAGCTCCCCAACGCTCTGGCGTGAAGATGGGCAGGCCCTAGGATCATGTGGACTAGGGGCACCGACGGGGAAATTTTGGGCTTGACGAAATCATGAATGTGTAATACAGCAAAAGGTTATTATACTAAAACAAAAATCATCTCTTGATACTTCCCTGATTAGTTCTATCTATCTAAGAAGTGCCATGGGACCACCCTTTGATTCAAAATGTGTCAACTCTCTAACAGGATATCATTAATTTTTCCTGCATAATCACAAAATCTCATATAGTGGGAATAAATGTGCTTGGACTGCCTGTTACTCTATAATGTGGAAGTCCAAAGTCAAAAGCTGAAATTCACAAGAGTATCATATGTGCCAATATGGCGTGGCCTGGACAAGAGGATTTTCTTTTACCAAAAAGGAGCACTGGTTTGCAACTGGGTTTGGTATATCGTGGTGTCTGAACTTGGGCTGCGTCATGTTTCTACTGCTTCCATTTTGGTCACAACTTCTGGTTCCAGAAATAATTCTACCTAATTTCTGCAAAGAATATTATGAAATAATACTGCTATCATAATGGTTTTAACTCTACATAGATTTAAGACTTAAGATTTAAGACATAGATTTAAGATCTTTTCATGTCATTGCGCCAAACAGCCTGGTAAAGTTCAGGATTTAGCCTGAGGATTTTTGTCTGAATACTTTCTCTCCATATTCGCGAGGAGGATAAGTGCTCAGTGTGGCTGTTGAGCAGCGATGTGCACTACATCCCATTGGTGCAAACTGGCATTCAACCAATCAGAGCAGTCAAATCACATCCTATCGAATTGTCAAAGGTATATGGTATCAGCTTTGATATGTGTTGTCATTAAAATATTTTATGATTGGTAGGAAAGTTTTGATAAATTGTAAAATAGCAAATACTACTGGGATTCCTTCTGTTTGATCTATAATAAATCAACTCCTCCTTAATGTTCAAATTTGGTTTCAACCAAACTCTGTTGTTGAACAGGCAGCTTGGTTATGGTGTTCTTTATATCTAGGAGTGTGTTGCAATTTTATCTTGACACACCTTCAAATACATATAAAAATGCACATTCTATTCATCCTTGGGAATAAACTAATGTTTGGAAAGAGCCTTCACAATAGGAGTTACGTGTTTTGGGGAAACACATTTAAAGATCTTGTGTATCTGAATGTGGTTCAATTGGAATCAAATATGCCTAAACCAAATGATCAGGTTGCATCAACCAGATGCTTTAAAATAGTCTGGAAATATACCCATAAATAATGCAGGGAATGTTTGAACAGCCAGACGACTTGACTCCATGGCGTGAACCCCAGATAATTGCAAAATGGCAGAAATTAAAAGAAAAAAACCCGACAAATCAGTGGTAAACTGATCCAGTCCATTTGTGTGGCAGCATATAAACACTTGGCTAAGAGTTGGCAGGCCCCACTGTTAAGCATCAGCATTAAGGAATAGAAAAAAAGACTGTATAAACTCCATTGTCTACAAATTAATTTCATATGGGGCAAATAAGAAAAAGATGGATTATATCATTCACTTACACTATATCCCAGAATCTTGCTACAAAATAAAAGCTAACCTGCTATCTTCCATTCAGTGAAGGCAAATGTTGGTGCTTTGAGGAGCATCTGTTAGTCTCTGACTCCGTCTTGCTTCATAGGGGCTCTAAATCATGATAAAATAGCTCTGTCCTATAGTAGATTTATATTCTTGATAGTGAGACTGAAGTATATTTGAACTTTTTGCAGCAGGAAAAATATTGTGTTAAGTAGGCTAATAAAACATTAATAAAATAATGCAATTTGTTTTGTGCATAGCTAGGTTTTGTGAACATGTAGTGACTCAACTGCCAATATGGTGTGTCATAAAATGTCTTGCTGAAAGTTGTTATTTTTATTATTAAATACACCAAGTTAATGCGGGTCTTAAAAAAATGTCTGTGCCCAATTACAATTCTCATTGCAATAAGCCAATGGACATTACAGAAAATGTAAACCTTATAAGAATGAACATAGAATTGTTCGTAGTGCTTTTGTGCAGTTGACGTTAAAGAATATTTCCATTTCCATTGCAAATATAATTAATTTTGTAACAGCATCGCCATCTAATTCCTGAAAATGTACTGTAAAAGAGATAGGAGAGAGCGAGTCGTTCAGATGGAAAACTGTTCTTATGTTGCTCTGCTTAGGAAAGAGATCAGGAACCTCAGATGCCCTTTCCCATCTCTTTCCTCAGAGAAGTAACTTTAGAACCATTGAAAGTGAAACCGTCTTCCTATCAACCCTCTTTCTTTCTTTCTTTCTTTCTTTCTTTCTTTCTTTCTTTCTTTCTTTCTTTCTTTCTTTCTTTCCCTTTTCCGTCCATATTTTAAGAACTGGTTATTCAGCACTATAATATACAGGCAGGAATTACACTAGGGAGAAGCTTTCACCACTTGCTAAATCTTTGCTAAAGTCACAAGACAAGCACAAACCAGTAATCTCTTTAATGGCCTAAATGCAATGACCCAGAGGTACATTTTAAAATAATTCTCTGCTCCCTTACTGGCCGCTATTCAACATTTCTTTAAAACTGTTATTAATAAACTGGCATATCAAAGCATAAGTCTTTCTTGGTTAGACCTGTCTTCTTACAAATTTCGATGGGGCTTACCTTCTGGTATTCAGAAAAACCTAGGAGTCATATGAAGGTGTAGGGAGAGACTGGAATCTGGTACTTATTAAAGCACAGTACATCAAACAAGCCTAACTGGCCCACGATAAAGAAAATGATAGTATCATCTATTAGTATAGTCAGTTGCTTTCCAATGATAACATTCTGGCTGTCTATATGAGCAAAAACGTAGCACCATCATTGGTCTTTATTTACATTGCTGAGGATTGCTTTAAAGCCTGGGAAGATAAGGAAAGCTAATTTGCATTTGGTTTTTTTTTTTAATATCTCTGCCACTCAACGGTTGACTCATTACTGATCCAAATCCTTGGAAAAAATTGGACAGGAAGAAATGTGGATATAATATATTTTTTTTATTACTAATAATATATATATATATATATATATATATATATAACTAATTTGCTCTCTTTTACTAAATCATGTAAAAGGTTTAAGATTTAATAATAGTAAGGATATAATTCACCCCTCTTACTAGGTTTATGTTTCTTATGAGAAAGCAGAAAAGAAATTCACACCAATAAGTGTATATTAAAGTAAATATATATTGACAAGCAACCGTTACAATTAAAATAATCAACTAAAACAATATTTAAAATATATACAATTACAGATGGATACTAAGTCTACTTTATGTGAAGGGGAGGGAAAGTGGAAGCACTCCAGGCTACAAAAATATAATACGTTTAAATACAATGGAAGTGCAACTGATTTATCCTATTAATCAATGCACATTCCCTGGTCCCCTGTCTCACAAATAATTCAATATATATGCAAGTGCATGTGTGTATAAAGACAAGGGTTTTTAGTTACAAAGTTATGATCATAAAATTGGTAAGCCGCCATTCCACGTCAAGGTAAACCCCATACGGTGCTCCCTAACTGTTTACCTCTGGTCAATAATATAAAAGCAGTATAATAAATGTATTACATTTTTTTCTTTGTAGCCTGGAGTGCTTCCACTTTCCCTCCCCTTGTAGCTATTTAGCCTGGAGCAGGCGATGCTCACAGTGGTTTGTAATAGCACCCCCTACCCGCCCCTTCAACTAAAGTGGTCCCATACCTTTAAAAATGGGTGTTGGTTTGGGCAATCTCTCCCTTTAAAAGCCGCAGCAGCTAGTGGGAGGATCTAGCCCTCTCATAAAAACAAAACTGAAGGTCAGCAAAACTGCAACACTGTCGTGCTTAATGGAATAATAAATCCTAAAAATGAATATGGTTATAACTGCTGTATTTTACATACTGAACTTATTGTACCACCCTAAGGGTTCAACTTCTCTATAGTAATAATGATCCATGCTCTTTGGGTTTTTGGAGAACTGGGCTGATTTCTCAATTATCTGCAGGCTCGTTGCTAGAGATGGGCTGCACCCCACTGATGATGGTGCAGCTGTTTTGGGGAAGAAAACCTGTTGCATGACAATTTTATGGTTGTTGAGGAGCCAACCAGAAAAATGCTCTACTGGATCTAGTGATCTCTAATGACCCAGAACGTATAGCAAATGTGCAGTTATTAAACCCCTGGCTAATAGTGACCATAATGTCATATTATTTAATGTCTGGTGCAAGAAACAAATATATACTGGGGCAACAAAAACCATGAATTCTGAAAAGCTAATGTGCCTTGAGGGCTGCCCTTCAGAGCATAGATTGGGCATTATGTTTTCATCTAAAAACACAGAACAGAAATAGTTGTCATTTGAAATTATATTAAATTGTTACTATTCTCTACTATTCACTGTTACTATTCACCCTATGTGGCTTAATATAGAAGTAAAGATGTTAATAGGAAAGAAGAGAAGGCATTTAAAAAAAAGTCTGTTGGGACAGAAGCTTCATTGAATGAATATAAACACTATAATAAATGTTGTAAAACAGCAGTCCGGAAGGCAAAGAAAGGAAATGAGGAGTGCATTGTGGCTGAGGATAAGACTAACCAAAAATGTGTTTTAGTTATATTAATAGTAAAAAGATGCGGGTTGAGAGTTGTTCCTTTGTATCAGTATGATTTTAACAGATACAGAACATGCAAACAATAGAGGAATCAGTTACCAGATCCACCTCATAGCTACACTGTTGATTCAGCTCAATCTAGTCTGTGCTATGGTTCTCTATGGATATGGTTAATTCAAAATTAATGTAAACAAAGTGCCAGTTTTAGACTGGCCCCTATTTCTGATTTTCTCAAATTCACTTTCATCTGGTATGGTACCTG
This sequence comes from Xenopus laevis, assembly GCF_017654675.1. Taxonomy (NCBI): domain Eukaryota; kingdom Metazoa; phylum Chordata; class Amphibia; order Anura; family Pipidae; genus Xenopus; species Xenopus laevis. Next base: position 30,902,906 of record NC_054385.1, read on the forward strand.
TGGATTGGAGAAAAGATGATGTCATTCCAATATTTAAAAAGGGATTACGATCTCAAACTGGCAATTATAGGCCAGTAAGTTTGACATTTGTGGTGGTCAAATTATTTGAAGGCTTGTTAAGGGATCACATTCAAAATGTCGTCCTAGTGAATGGCATTATAAGCAGCAATCCGCATGAGGATAGGTCATGTCATACAAATTTGATTATTTTTTATGATGAGGTAAGTAAGATGCTGGAAAAGGATCCTGGAGTCCTTGTAGATAATAAACTTGGCTGTAGCAAGAAATGCCAGTCAGCAGCTGCAAGGGCTAATGAGGTCTTGAGTTGTATTAAAAGGGGCATTGATTCACGGATGGAGGGGTCATTCTTCCACTATATAGAGTGCTGGTAAGGCCCCATCTAGAATATGCCATACAGTTTTGGTCTGCAGTGCTCAAACAGAACATTATTGAATTAGAGAGGGTACAGAAAAGGACAATTAAGCTGGTTAAAGGTATGGAAAATCATAGCTATGAGGAAAGACTGGCCAAATTGGAGATGTTCACGCTGAAAAAGAGGTGCTTAAGGGGTGATATGATAACTATGGATAAATATATAAGGGGATCATATAATAATCTCTCTAACGCTTTATTTACCAGTAGGTCTTTCCAGCTGACACAAGGTCACCCATTCCGATTAAAAGAAAGGTGGTTCCGCCTAAATATTTGGAAGGGGTTTTTTGACAGTGAGAGCTGTGAAAATTTGGAATTTTTCCCCGATTCAGTCGTACAGGCTGATACATTAGATAGCTTTAAGAAGGGGTTAGATGGCTCTTTAGCAAGTGATGGAATACAGGGTTATGGAAGATAGCTTATAGTACAAGTTTATCCAGGGACTGGCCCTCTGCTGTGTTTGAAAGCGTTCCACGTGCCCTATATCCTACCCTTGAATTTGGACTTAGTTTTCCCCTTTGATTCATCCCTGCTAAGCCAGTAAGCTTTCTGAATTTTGTCTTCCTTGTCTGTACCTCTGCTTACAAAATATTCTCTTTTTGTTACTTCAATTTGGCTTTATTGAACTGTTTTTTTAAACTTGCCTGACTGCCAGTCTTACCCCACCTAGCCTGTAATTCAAATACTAGAGCAGTGGCCCTCTGTCACCCTGTTGTGGTCCCCTTGTGGTCATTCTATGTGGGTATTTAGGCCACTGTGCCTGATAAATGCTGCTGAACTCCTAGTACCAAGGAAGCTGTGTGGATTCCACAGGTCACTAGCTTGGTCTGGTGTGCAAGAGTCAATATCTTTCCAAGAGAAGTGTGTTATCTTTCAAATATTGCTTTAGAACTATAACACCCAATTTTCCTCTTGCAGATCAATTGATATAGACTATAGAAATTACATACACATATGTCAGTCCGTTTTGTAGAGGATAGTAATCTAATTTAGGCTACAGCTTTATCTTGTGTTTATGTGTGAAAAGTGTGAGTAATAATAGCCTAATAGTCTGTACAGTCAGAAACAAAGGTATACAATACAAAGCTTAAAAAAGTAATCTAATCATTCACAAGTGTAAGGGTAGAGACACACGCTCAGATTCGCGGAGATTTTTCTTCGGGCGACTAACCTTCCCAAACTGCTTCCCGTTGGCTAGAATCTAAATCGCCGGCAGGTTGGCACTCGGAGTGCTTTGTTTTCTGAAGTCGCCCGAAGTTTCCTCATGAGGCAAATTTGGGCAACTTCAGGCTACTTCGGGGAGATTAGTCACTGGGCGACTAATCTCCCTGAATCTGAGCGTGTGTCTTTGCCCTAAATTATTTTGAACCAAGCCACTAATATTTCTGATCCTGGCATATGATAAGAGAAAACTAATGAAAAGAAGTTTGCGCAAGGTGTTGTAACTTATAACAACCAATCAGTGATCACCAGTGTCAATGCATGCATCTGATTGCAGGTTATGGGTTACTAGACCTTCTGCAAACTTTGTGAATTTTATCTCATTACCCCCTGACACCCTGAGGAAACAATTGTAGAGTTTATGAACTTAGCTAACAGCCAGTAGTTTAATTTCTGGTTATACAGAGGCGGAATACATTTGTCCGCACATTAGTTAGTAATTAAAATAACATTTAGAAAAATAAATGGGTGTGTAGAAAAAAGAATTTACTAAAGCCTGGAATTTATCCTGAATATATTGTGAGTTGAGCAATTGTTATGCTGTTTTGTTGCAAAATGACATACAGTAATGATGTAAGAAATGTATTTTCTTTTGTGACTTTCAAATGTAAGTGAAAAACACTGACAGAGCCTCAGCCAGATGCTGTTCCTTATCAATATGTGGGAACTGCTTTATTTTACAATCGTTTATTTACTTCTCACAGTGCTGAAATTTGTTGCCTAGAAAGCTGAAGATGACAAGTTAATCTGCTTCACACAAGGTAATGAAAAGAAGCATATGCTGTATCACATATTTTATGTTAAAGGGGGCACCGTACCCCTGCTGAATTGTGATTAGTACTGAGGGATCTGTTGAATACTTGTTTCATGAGAGCGCTTTGCTCCAAAGAAGAAGGGTTAAGGTGCCCTAGAATACCACAGATATCCTTTAGGTGGAAATAAAATAAAAGTGAAAAGGGGAGGGGGGATGCACAAATAAGAAGAACATTTTTCATTTTGCAATGAATTCAGAAAACCCCAGGTCCAAAGCATTCTGGATAACAGATTCTTTAATTATAACATTGCTAGGACCTCACAAGCCTAGGGTCGCGCGCACTTTAAACCAGGCACTGACAAGAACAGTTACTGTAAAAAAGATGGCCATAGACAGGGACTGAACGAGAAAACAGCACCTACCATGACAGCAAATGCTCAAATAAACAAAGTGCTCCTATATGAGAGCAGTACAGTTCAAGATTCAGTGCATGAGGGAATGGGGCAACAATCACAAGCTTATTTCAAGGGCTGCCTATGCATATATAGATTTGTAGTACTCCTCTGTGCAAGTCCTGTGCAGCCAGAAAGTCCAGCTCTTTCTTGGTTTTCTTGGATATTCCTACTGTGGTTTGGGTACTAGTTTGAATTCTGGGCAGAATGGGCAAACACACTACTACCTTACATGTGCAAAGCCACTGACTCTCCTTTCTAGTATGTACCAATTCTTATAATGCTTTACTCTATATAGAGCCATCAGGGCTTTCCTGAGCCAGGCAGTACCCAATTCTCCCATTCATGTCATTGCAGTTGAGGTACCACAGTTGGATTTCAACACTTTTTCACACCTACTATACAAGGGCAAAGCCTAAAATAAATGGTTGTATGAAAAGGTTCACATTGGGTTTTTCACCCTGTTTTGGATATACTTAGATGCTAGGTAAAAATTATCGCTAATGTTTACGTTTTATAGATGTCTTTATTTCAACCCCAAATACAATATTATAATTAATATATTTTTTGCATTGCTTAAAGGGAAACTGAGTTGAAGTTTATGCTCTAAGGTGTGATTAGAAGTCAGTGGACCTTCCCAGATCTGAGACTCATTGGTTTAAATAAAACAACTATTTTGATTCTGACTGGCTGGAGAAATAGTTCTTGTTTTAGGAAACATGGCGATATTGAGTGGGATGTGCTATATCTTGTCTGGCTGACATGACATCGCTTCATAAGATGGTCCCACAAATTTCCTTTGCTTATCAATATGTGTTTATCATTGCAACATATTTTCTAAAGTGTCCTCTCCGGACACATTGATACAACGATTATTGTAACAGGTCCAGCTTTACATCTAAACAGTGATTTGTTTTGACATACTTTTTTTGCTTACAATTTTTGTGTATCTCATTTTGTGTATCTCTTTTAAAAAGTATGCTGCTGTTTTCTGTTAACATGTTCTTGGGTCAGGTGCTGTTAAAATTATATCAAGGTTTCTGGAGGTCTCCTATGGGTTGGAAGATATAGAAACACATGGATGGACTTATGTAGCTGTCACATGTGTTGTAGGCAAGGAAAGTGTAGGAAAAGCTCAATAAAATACAAATGTACCTCCTGATTATACAGGAGGGTGCCTATTGTAAAACTGGTGGTAAGGGATAGTAGTTAAAATGGTGTTGGGTGGTGAGGTAGGGTGGTGATAATAATATTCGATTTTCCCATCCCATATCCAACTCTCTATAACAACCATCAGCAGTCAACCATGAAAAACGCCCCTGCTCCTTTCAGTTCAGTTCACTCTTCAAAACCTTCCATCACTAATCAGAGAGCAGACTTCAAGCTCCTAACAAGATTCCAGCCTGAGCTTGATTAACAATTATAATTCCAGTTAGGCTTTGTTTTTTGTACTTTTATAGTGCCAGCAACATCTAATAAATATGCAGCGCCAGAAAAGTGTGTGTGTGTTTACACAGGAAATGGATATGTAAGCAAATTAAACGGCAAAACATAAGGATAATTTCTATAACTTCTTTTACGGCCTCGTTTACCAGCCGCATTACCTGTGAAATGGTCTGCGGATCCTCTGTGGATTTTAATGACCTCTACTGCTGACTCCATCCATCGGCTTACAATACTTATTTAGTGCTGGGTGGTGGGAAAGTTAGTCTGGTTGCAGATTAGAAAAATACTGATGTCTCTAAAGATTCTAAAGGATCAGTGGAGTAAATGTTGATGTACATTAATTGACTTTTCAGGCTCGTTGTTTATCACTCAATATTTTCAGCTGGAGGGAGAACAATTGTTTATCAGCAGGCTATATGATATAGAGAGATGTTTGTTAATGTCTACAGTGAAGGAAGTTTATATTGGAGCTTGTTCTAGTCTGAAAACCTATGAATCTCCTACACATCTTTTTAATAAGATATTCTAATAATTCTAATCATTTAATAAAGGGTCTGGGAAATAGCTGAACCTGCTAAGGAACCTGTCATTATCATTATTGTTTATAAAACCAGCTGTAAATTGAAGTGCCAAGAAAGGGTTACATAAGTGCTGATGAAATATCAGTTTGGAAGCTATAGATGTCTGAAGACCATATGTCAGCATTTGAAAATCCACACCCCCAGTGTGGTGTACAGTGGATACTGCACTGGGTCTGAACCCCAAAAAAGTTGCTGCTGTGGGATCCATAGTCCCCAGAGTGAAAGAAGAATTAATTTACTAAATGTTAAATTGAGGAAATATTTTTTACCACCCCAGGGGGATAAGGATCTGCTGGGGTCCTGCTTGAATGTTCATAAAGAGAACCAGAGCGAGAGAGACCTTGAGAAGGTACCCCCTGAAATTCATGCCGAAGTTGAAAGACTGCACCTGAAAGACTGTGCTACCTGATATGCCTGCTGATGCTGAGGATTTATCTACCCATGATGATGCCTTTCATAACCAGAATTAGGTTAAGGCACAGAAGCTGTTTGGCCTGAAAGAATGCAGACAGAAGAATCATCTGATTTCCTACAATACATCCATAAAATGTATTCTCAATCTGGGTTTAGTAGTCAGGTCATTGGGGAAAATTTACTAAGTGCAAATTTTCACTTGGGCATCTCCATCATGCTTTGCGCAACTACCTTTAGACGTTATTTCATGACGAATACGCGTATTCATCAAAATTTGGTCACGACAAAACAACGTTTGTGTACTTTCGTCAGAGATGTTTAGTTGTTGCAAAAATTTGATGAAAAATTTTCTCCAGCGTAACATCATACCTACCTAAAATTGCTGGAAGCGGACACTTTTTGTAAAGGTCATGAGCCCACCCTAAAACAAGTTTCAAATGTTTAAAACAGGGTGTCGAAACTTGAAAGAAAAAAAAAACATTATTGTTAAGCTATTTATTAAAAATGGCAACACGGGATGCATTAATGCTTGGTCAAACCATATACATATGTTAATGACTGTGATGAAGCACAAACAATCATAAGGTTAGGATTATATTGTTTATTTAAATGAATTTGAACATTGTATAAAAATATATTTGTGGGAGGATGGCAGTCATGAGAATGTGTTAAGTGCACAGTCATTAAAAATACAGAAATTAAAAAAAAAAAGTGTAAACAAGACATGTTTAACAGTTACAACTTAATCCCGCCTTAAATAAGACAAAATGCCAGCGTTTTGACTCTTGCTTATGACATTTGGTGGAATAAAGAATATGATGTCACAAAGAGAATGATGCTGAGGATGTAGTTTCATCTCATTATTTCGACAGTCAGAACCTGGCGAAATAGATTTTGGTGAAAAGGGTAATGAATTGAAATTTTCACACTTATAAATAAGTGGATTTATGCTCGTTTGTGTGAAAATTTGCTCGGCGAAACGTGGGTATTTCTATAACGAAGTATGTGACTCAACTTTTAGTGTACTGAAAATGTTGCTTCGTATTGTTTTTTAGGGAAAATTTGTAATAAAAAAAAAACACAACTTTAGTAAATGTTCCCCTATTGACTACTGCATGCAAATAGGCTTAACCAATAACAAATCTGTATGCCTTCCAGATATGAATGTGCAGCTCTGGTCAATCAAATGCAGGTCATTTTGAGCAAAAACTTTAAATATCTTCATCTGTGTATATTCTACCTTGTTGCATTATGGAGAGTCCCATTATATGGACTTTGATCATCTTGTAGACTTGGAACTTCCCATAATTGCCCTGGGCTCTACACTGATAAGAGCAGGCATGAATTATATCAGGTCTCATGAGACTCAAAGCACTGAGTTGCCACTACAGCTAGTTTATAGGTGTAGAGACCCTGAGATTTAGTTATGGTCTACTCAGACAGTCTCCAATGTAAAGTGGTCCTGGTGGTTCTTTAATTAACCCAGGCAGCTATGTCCTTTTTCCCTGTACATATTATTTCAAGGTTTGCTCACTAGGTGGCAAGTATAAAGGGGTGTAGCCCCATGTACTGAAGGTCTTTCCTGGGACCTCAAATATATGAGAGCTTGTTACAGGCCCAGGGTTATAGTGTTAAAGACGTGGTTATTTATCAATAATAAGTCTTATCATAGTTGCTCTAGGAGCAAAAGGCAGGCTCAGGGAAGTTAGCAAGCAGCTTCTGCTCCAACCAGGAGGAATAGTGGGGTTAGGACGCCATGTTATGTGAACCACTAGCTCAGGGACATGGAAGTGGGTAAGTTGAGGACCAGGTAGGGTGCCAAGACACGACCCCAGGGTAAGGATTGCCATGAGAAGCACTTTTATCTCAGGAAGGAACAGCCCAGGAGTGTGGCTATTTATATGCTGTTTATTTAACCCCTGAAAGGTATTGTGGTTTCTACATTTGACGTTGCCTTGCCTGAAGTGACTGTAAATATTTCTACTACCTTGTTTCTGTTAATAAACCAGTTATTTTGCTGCAAGAAAACCTCTCTGTGACTGGATCCTTTGCTACACAGGAGCACACAAGGTATTGGGAGTTGCTGGGAGTTACTCGGGTACAAGTGAGTCGTGGCAAGTAGGGTTAGCCCTGTTAACACATCTCACTTCACACAGTAAAAGTGCACTCAAGGGTGTGCTACATAGGGAAAATGGGCTGCGTGTTATTTGGTAAGAGAAAAAAAATTGAGGTGAAATTATACACCATTCTGTATCAAATATAAATACAATCTCATTCCATGTTTCTTTAAGTAAAATAGGTCTGGCTCCAAGTATTTGTACTTGGATAGAACAGCGGATGAAAGACAGAATACACAGAGTTGGAGGAGTGGAGTGGCTTAGGTTTTGACCCCAGGCCACTTCTTTTAAATGTGTCCATTAATGACATTGAAGTTGGCATTGAAAGTTCTCTCTCCATATATTCCCTTACTGCAATAAATTATGCAAGATAACAAGATCCATGCAAGCAGTTTCCAGAATTTTGATAAATTTAGAGACAGGGTCTAAACAGCAGATGTGGTTTACATACTGACACAAATGGAACCACGGTGCTTCATCAGTACACACTGTGTGTCTTGGAACTGTGCACTAAAAAGAATATAATCCAAACAGACCTTCAACCCACTGTCTCATTAGATGGTCCTAGTTTTAGTCAGGAAGGCAAGGGCAGGGGAGGTTTAGTCTGTATTTGGAGCTCTTTTAATAACCGGAAATACAACTGTCCCTCCAGGTAGGGTAAAAGTAGCATTTGCCTACTATTAAGTAGCAGAATAGTCTCACTTGGGACCCTTACATGACTTTTGCAGTAGCATATCTAAGTTTGAGTAGGTTGAGTAAAGGTGGCCATACACGGAGAGATCCGCTCGTTTGGCAATGTCGCCAAATGAGCGGATCTCTCTCCGATATTCCCACCTTGAGGTGGGCAATATCGGGCTGATCTGATCGTAAGCCCTAGGGCTGGACGATCGGATCCTAACGCATGGGGTACGGGCGGTCGGATCGGGGGACCGCATCAACGAACAGATGCGGCCGCGATCCGCCGGGATTTTTGTCCCATCCAATCGGGGAAGTTCGTCAGGGGGCCCCATACACGGGCCAATAAGCTGCCGACTTGGTCTGTCGGCAGCTTTTATCGGCCCATGTATGGCCACCTTAACAGTACAGAGAACGGGCTTGTGCCGAATACAGAACCAAATCCTAATTTGCATAGGGACAAGAAGGAAAAATATGTAAAAAAAACATTTTTACTTAATTGTTTTGTGACAAAAAGTTACGAGTTCCCTTCCTGTGTCGGTTCAGCCAGGCATGAGGATTGCCCAAATCCTGCTAAAAAAGACCAAATTCTGGCCAAATCCCAAACGGAGTCCTGTATTCAGTACATCCCTACTCATCACCCCCAAATCCCCACAGGTCTGTCTGTTGTCTGTATTTCCACTGACCAAGGCAAAGTAATTAGTTGCAGTTACAGTGGGACTTCATGCAGCAATCATCATTGAGTACCCCAGCAAGCTTACCCAATGTGCAACATGCATAGCAGAGACACTTAAGCACAGGTAGACACGAATACTTGCTTATTTATGCATCCAGTCATGCAACAATGGGTGCAGTTATTACGTGCACTGATGGCATTCATTAAAGGAGCTGTCACTTTCCTATAGTTGCACACAACACCAGTGTATCTTTCCCGTCTCCTCTTCTGGATCACAAGACCTATTGACTCCCTGGAGATCCAGGCCGTAATTCCAGTTTTCTCTGCGGGTTCTGTCATTAAGACTTGAGCTCCATCAATCTCAATCAAACGTCATTATAACATGGGGCACCAGAAATCACACATTTTTCATTTTGATGCATTGCACGCAGTTGTGGCAAACACAACTGTAGAAATTAGTCAAATCAACTGGACTTGCTGTGTTTTTTCCTTGAAGACGTTTCACCAGTTATCAGTATTCACCAGTTCTGACTACAACTGGTATTGACCAGTACGGCTAGGCAGCCATTTGTTAATTTGGTTTATAATTGATACCTTACACCCATTAGGATTAAGGAATCACCACTGGTTAAACTGATGCTTAGCACCGCTCATAATAACCCTCCTTTTACCCGGTCAGCTCCCTGCTTCTAACTGTCTTTTTAATTTTTTGTTTGGACATTCATTTTAAACGCTTATTAAAGGTTATGTTTTAATTTTAATACTTCTAATTTAATTCGGAGTTTATGTATGGGAAGGTGCAAATATAGTTATTATCTGACCATGCACACCATACACTGTGTTTGATGGTTGGTGCTCCCCAACACCACATTTTTTTATAGATATACCATGACCTGGATGAATGAGAATCTTCATAAACAACTTTTTACTCAGTCGCTAGGATACAGTTATTGCGGGTAAAAACTATGGTGAAATTGCACTCTACATTCTACACTCTGCACTTGTGTTTGTGAATAAGCCCTTTTAGGTGCAAACAGCTGGGGCACAAGTAGAATTCTATCATGCCTCTGTACTTTGATCTTTAAGGAAGCCAGGAATATTAATTTAGTTATGTATATTTATTAAACAAATACAGGTATGAAATCTGTTATCCGGAAGCCCATTTTCCAGAACACACTCTGAATTACAGTTGTCTCCAGTAGACTCCATTTTATCCGAGTAATTCAAATTTTTAAAAATGATTTTCTTGTATGTACTACTTAAACAGTACCTGCAATAATAAAACAGTACCTTGTGCTTGATCCCAACTAAGATATTATTAATGCTTATTGAAGGCAAAACAATCCAACTGGGTTTATTTCATGTTCAAATGATTTTGTAGTAGATTTAAGGTATGAAGATCCAAATTATAGAGAGATCTGTTATCCAGAAAACTCCAGGACCCGAACATTCTGTATAATTGGTCCCATACATGTATCAGCATGGAGCCTTTCCTATGTGCCTTTGTTGATCTCTAACACAAAGCAAGACATAGCCGTGGTTTTTAGCCTAAAATAAAGTATAAGTAGATACACGCAGCCTGCTCTTTAATGCAGCACAGACAATTGAATATGTTGAGAATTTTTCCCAATCACATTTCTTTACACAAGTAAAATCAGTTTAATAGCAGCAGGACCAGTGGTGTAAAAAGATATTACTAGGCCCCACAGCAAATCACTTTTTAGGCCCCCAAAATGTCTAGAGGTTGACCCGTTTTACCAAAATGTATTGAAATTGAATATGAATTAAGGCCTATGTCTCCTGGCCCCTCCTGCAGCCACAGGGTCTGCTTCCTCTGTAGTTACATCCCTGGGCAGGACATTGCTTTATGTGCATGTAACTGCTGTACAAAACATACACTAGCTCTATGCTTTATAAAGCACAACTAAAATATGATCTTACACTTACCTTTAAGAAAAATGTTAGAATATTTCCTGTGCAGTACATAAAGGGACACGGCAATCATTACCCTGGGACTGAGCGTATTCATTGGCATGCTTCAGATCTGGTACTACAGAGGTTAATTGGAATAGGATTTAACCTCTTTGTTGCCATATGAACCTGGGAAGTATGGCAATAACATGTTTATCGACTTTGGCAGGAGTTAGCTTAATGGGAAGTCACCACATTATTAATAGAACCTTTGTCCCAGGCCTTATCTAATGATTTAGGCATGTGCTTAGGCTGATACAATGTTTGGTACTGTATGAGGATTTGTTCTAATCAAGTCAGCAGTTAATCAATCATGTATAATATTTGCAAGCGTGGCGGCGGATGGGTAAATTTAAGCTGCCCAGACAGCTGGATCCCCCTCCTCAGCACCATCTCATTCTTCTATTATTCCTTGGACTCTGTTCCCTTTTCCATGTGCCAATATACAATGAGAGCATTTAAGCTCTTACAGTTGTACATTTTCAGAAAAGAGTTTCATAATATGATTGATGTAAACGTAAAATCATTAAGATATAAAATCTGGTGAGGGATTAGATCAGACGTGCTGGGTGACATGGTGTGGGAGGCAGAAATGGCTGGATTCTGTGAAAGTGGAGCAGGGAAAACTGGAAAGCAGCAGCACATGGTAGAATATTAAACATGGACATGTAGTCAGGCCCCCTAAGCATTTTAGGAACCTAAAGGGTAATATACATGCTGAAATTTTTGTTGTAAACATTGTTGTAACTGCCAAATTGATTTTTTTAAATAGAAAAAAGATTTTTTTGTAATACCACCTGATTCTAAAACTCCCCATAGACGCGACAATTCTTCTTGCTGAACTACCGATTTTAGGGAAGTCCGACCAATCCTTCGAAATTATCATGCGGTTAGTGGGATTCGAACGATCGTGCATTTACGATTTTTCAGCCGACATCTGTCAGGAAATTGATCGGCCAGGTCAAATCTTTTTCGGTCCCAGTGCAATCTATCTATGTTTGTAGGGCCAAGCAGGCAGCTCCCCTTTGTTTTCCTGGCAAATTGTTCTGTTTAGTTGATGGTCAATTCGTACGATCGTTCCGAGAAAATCGTGGTCTCACGATGAGGATCGGATCTTTTAAAAATCTCAATATCTATGGCCAGCTTTAGACAAAAGTTTTTTTCTGAGTGTTCAAACCTGACATGGTATGGTAATATAACTTAGCCCAGGTCTAGAACCTATAGCAACCCATCAGATGTTTTCAAACGGCTTCCTATTGATTTTTTTTCTATGAGTTAATTGACCAGTGGCAAACTTAGCGCCTCATTAAAGGAGAAGGAAAGTCATTTCACACTTGGGGGTACCAAATGTTAGGCACCCCCAAGTGAATGAATTTACTTACTTGAAACCCTGGGCCGGTGCTCCTATCAGCAGAAAACTGCACCGGTCCGGGGTTATTCCACTGAGCACCACGGAGCGATCCTCTTCCGTCTTATTCTTTCTTCAAATTTCCCGGGACTGACGTCTGCGCAGTAGAGTGAAATAACCGACTCGTTCCGTTGTGTTACTGGAATAACCCCGGGCCGGTGCAGTTTTCTGCGACTTATCTCCTCCAGTAGCTTTCTTACTGGGGAAAAATTAATAGGCCATGGTAAAACATGTGTTACTTAAGATTTTCCGAAGTCGCCCGAAGATTCATTGCTGAGCAACTTTGGGCGACATAATAAAAAAGGTATAGACTTTGCCCAGGTACAGTAAACCATAGCAACCAACAAGATGTTTGTTTTTATAATCTCATAGGTTGCTATAGGCGACTAGACCTGGGGCAATTATTATTACACAGTCTACTAGTTCAATGAAATCTGCTACCCAATCAGCTCCTACACAGATTTTCTGCCAATTATTCAAACATGTATTAGTTGGCAATATGTGGAATCTGAAACTTTACCATCTATCCCCAGCCAGACGTAAACTGATACAAAATGTGGTTAATTGTCCTTTGTAGTGTTCTGCCCACTGACCGATTATTCTGTTTTTCTTCATCAAATAGCTCCGAATCAGCAGACAAACCACACCTCTTATAAACGTATGGCTTTGTCCCATGTCTTTTCAACTCCAGGCCACCATAACCTGAACAGGCAAAATGACAACAAGAGTTAGCTGATGCTCTGCCATCATTCTCATACTGAAGCCTGCAGTGAAGTGAAGGGGATTAGCCCATGGTTCTCCCTCTTTGAGCTCCACTTAGGACAGCAGGTGGATGGGCTGGAGGTGCCTCAGAACTGGTGAAGAGTCCTAATATAATACAAGTGACTCCAGGGACCCGATAGTGATGGATCCTGTCATAGCATGCTCTAGGCGCATAAAGTAACCAGGGTTAGTTAGCAAGAGTGGGCATATGCTCCATAAAGGATAAGAAGCATGGTATAAGTATTCCCCAGGCGGTACCCTCCTTATGCAGAGAACAAAGTGCAAACACTGTAGATTGAGGTTAGTGCTCTCCTCCCTGGAAGGCATCTATTGAGGTGACACTATACATTCTGATCTGTTTCCTACCCAATTGAGAAAAATTGTTATTTTATTATTAACATTTATTTATATAGCCACAGCATATTTCGCAGAGCTGTAAAGTAAATGTGTTTATATAACTAAATCACATTAATTACATAAATAGAACATACGGAGTTACATACATCACAACCAATACCGGTACAAAAGGTGAGGAAGGCCCTGTGCAAAGGAGCTTTCAATCTAAAGGGAAGGGAATAAGACACAAGGTGTAGGAGTGGGCAAGATCAGAATTAAGTGAGTGAGAGATGTAGTACTGTATGTGGTATTGCATTTGGTAGTTAAGCAGAGTGAGGGTAGGCTTCTCTAAATAAGTGCGTTTTAAGAGATCTTTTGAAAGCAGAAAGATTGGGAGAAAGCCGGACAGACTGTGGGAGAGAGTTCCAGAGGAGGGGTGCAGCTCTTGCAAAGTCTTGAATGCGAGCATGTGAGGAAGTAATGAGGGAAGAGTTGAGTAGCAGGTCAGTAGAGGATTATAGCAAGCGGTTGGGTGCAGGTCCGGACTGAGAATTAAAATAGGCCCTGGCATTTCAGGTACACAGAGGCCCAATTAGCCCACACAGAGGCTCAAACAGCCCCTACCAGCCTACTAAATACTGACTTTCTATGGGACCTTATAGCAGCCCCTCTGGCATTTGCCAGAACCCACAGTCCGGGCCTGGTTGGGTGAGTATAAAGAGATGAGATCAGAGATGTAGGGTGGGGCAGAGTTATGAAGTGCTTTGAATGTCAGGGTCATTAATGGCAGAAGAGGAGCGGTTGCTGAGGTTTATGAGCCTCGCGGCAGTGTTCATTATGGACTGGAGAGGTGACACTCTCTGGAGGGGATGGTCAATTGTGACAATTGTGCGAAAGTAAATTAATTGTCTAAAAACTCAAAAACCTGTTCATAAAACTTTTTCTTCCGCTTCTTATTCTTAGCACCCCCCATTTTCTAAACTCTTCTTCTTCTACAGTTTTAAGGGCACAACAGCTAAACTCTCCACATGTCTTCATTTTATAGTGGAGCAGGTTGGTTTCGCTTTTCTAAGTGATCCCTACCTCCATCTTTTTATGGCGGCAATCCCTACACCCCAATTTTTCCATTAACTTTGACATGGAAGGTTTTCAAACTGCTGCCACTCTTACAACTTTGAAGCCACACTCGCCAAACTTGAATAATATAATCATTGGGTTACCACAAATGAAACAGTGTCATTTGCTGGATGACCCAAAGTGGGAGGAACCAACAACAGCCATTCAAATTTCACTCATTGACTTCCCTAATGGGGAAATTTAACCTGCTGCCACTCTTACACTCACCAAACTTAAATCATATAGACATGGGGTCAACCTGAATGAAAATATTATATTTGTTTGATGCTCAAAAGTGGGTGGAGATATGAACAGCCAATCAGATTTTACCCTTTAACTTTTAATGGGGGAATTGAACATGATGCCATTCTCCCAGTATTAACACCAGGGCCCCCAAACTTTGCACAGTCACTCACTGATGTGACCTATTGAAGGTTAGAAAAAGTGGGCAAAGTGCCAACAGCCAATCATGTTTCATCCATTGGATTAATTTTTTTTTTACATTTAAAACACTCCCATTCTTACACTATGCCAGGGAACCCACACTTTGCACAATCAATCAGTGGATGATTAAGTATTCAAGGAGGAACTGCCAACAGACAATCACATTTCTTTCATTGATTTCAGTGGGGAAATTATCAGACGTTTAACGTCAGGATCCCCAAACTTTACACAGTTTCTCACTGGGTGACTACATTTCAAGTTTATAAAAGTGGGCGGAGCCAACAGCTAATCCAATTTCAGCTATAGACTTTCATTGATTTAAATTTAAACAGCTGCTATTCTTTAAATATTAATACCAGGGTCCCCAAAGTTTGCATATTTAGCCACTGGGCTGAGCCACCAACAGCCAATCAGATTTTACTTATTGACTTTCAATGGGGGAATTGAACCTACCACAATTCTCACAGTATTAACACTAGGGTCCCCAAACTCTTCACAATTTTTCAATTTTAAGTTTGAAAAAAGTGAGTGGAGCCACCAACAGCCAATGAGATTTTACCTATTGAATTTTATTGGTTTAAATTTAAAATGTTTCCATTCTAATACTATTTACGCCAGAGACCCAAGGTTTGAAAAAAGTGGTCAGAGGCACCAACAGCCAATCAGCTTTATCTCATTTATTTTAATTGGGAAATTTAAACTGCTGCCATTCTCACTTAATGCTAGGGTCCCCAAACTTTTCACATTCACTGGTG
This sequence comes from Xenopus laevis, assembly GCF_017654675.1. NCBI lineage: Eukaryota > Metazoa > Chordata > Amphibia > Anura > Pipidae > Xenopus > Xenopus laevis. Next base: position 30,918,466 of record NC_054385.1, read on the forward strand.
GACTGCAGTTCAAGGTTATTAAAAATGGATGAAGCCACAAACAGCAATGCTGTCATTCTTTAAATGTTATTGCCAGGGTTCATAAGCTTTGCAGAGTTAGTCTCTGGGTAACTGCAGTTCAAGGTTATAAAAAGTGGGCGGAGCCATAAACAGTCAATCAGATGTGACTTTCAGTCGGGAAATTTAAATTGCTGACATTCTGACACTATTAAAACCAGATTCCCCAAATTTGTACAGAGTTTTTACTATATGACTATATGATCCAAGGTTAGAACAACTGGGTGGAACCAACAACAACCAATCAGATTTCATTCAGTGTCTTCACATGTTTTTCAAAGCAACATAAAGTGTTCTTAAACTTCCCTCTCTAGTTCTACCTGTTAGTCTTTCTTTGCAGGACTGAGTTACCTAATTGAAAGCAATTGTTCATGGTTAAAAACCAGTGGTGCCCAATAAATTCTGTATGTCTACTGACAACCAATGTGAGAGTTACAGTTCAGCTACATTAATCTTTCCTCCGCCACTTCAGTTAGAGGCAGTCCAAGAGAAAGTTGACCTTTCAAGCTGATGTATTACACTATTAACTATGAGATCCATTTGGTCAGTCTCTTTCAGGCCATTATGTCTGGACATCATATTCTCTCCCACCCAGATTACTGATTGCTTCTTTGCATGTTCCCTCCTCTACTGTGCAGACAGAGTGATCTATAAGCAGACTGGAAGCAAAAATGCAAACAGTTTGGAAAGGCAGCAATGATTTATTTGGTGTAGGAGGGGTCAGGGGATCTAGTTACTGATAATTTTACATACAGACTCATGGGTGTGCTGCTTAGAGCAGCCAACAGAAAACTGTATCCCTGAAAGCAAATGTTGTTACAGTGTGTAAATAGGAATGAACTATTTTGCTTTTGGAACATTTCTAGGCGTACTATATTAGTTGTTGATTATCTAAATAACATGTGGTACAACACATACTCTGTAATATAGGCAATTGACTTTTGGAGTTGCATAACAAATCAGAAAAAGAAAATTATTTTGTAGTAGGCTGAAAGAAGTAAAAATATGGGGAATGTGCTAAAAACGGGGCCAATAACAATAGAATAAAACAGAAAAGTCCAGAAAAAACAGGAGAAACACCTAAAGACGGGTGAAACAGACAAGGACAGCAGGAATGGACATTATGAAAACAATTGCCAATAAACTATACTGTAATGGAAGATGAGAGGTGTACAGTGTATTTCTGGGATATCTTGGATATTTGGGGTGAGCAGAATACTTGCAAACTACATTTTGTGCAACACTGGCAATGTATTGCAGGATATTTAGCTGGGATGTAAATGTCCTTTGGGAATACATGGAAGCATTACACTATGACTTGAAAGTGAAAAAAAAAAAGCCCCCCCAAAATAATGTAAAATCGCTCAGAGTACTCTTTTGAGCACGTTTGCAATTTACATTTATTAATTTTTTTTTTTAATACTGTAGATCCTATATCTATTCAGAAATATACCTATGTAGTAGAGTTCACAAACTGTGGGACTCTCCTCCCTAGTGGTGACTGAATACTTTGGAAAAATGTCTGTTTATTCTCCTAGATATACAGAAAAGGCCAGCTTCATGGCTAGACTAAAAAAAAGTAAAAATAATGTAACTGATATGGAATCATTGAGATCCGTTTAAAAAATTGCTAACCTTTGACTCTAACAACAGTGGCGGAACTACCGGGGGAGCAGGGGGTGCGAGCGGGCCAGGGCCCGCACCCCCCAGGGCCCCCGGCAGCCCACGCGCCACTGAAAATGCGGGCGGTACGGAGGGGGGCGGGGCCCGGCTGCGCGTCACGCACCAGGGCCCGCCCCCTCTAGTTACGCTACTGTCTAACAACTTAAAAATTGGACTATATTTTCTATATTTGACAATACTGTGATAATATAGTTATAATATATTATTATAATATAGTATTAATTTTAGATCAAAGATCACAATTTAGACTTTTTGAGTTACAATTTCTTATGGCCCCAGTACTCTTTCACCATTCCTTAAAAGTTACATTGTGTGTACAAGTCTGTTTAATTGAAATGGGAATTTCTTCCTGCCTCCTAATACATAAATGAGCTAAATTCTGTTGAAAGTACAAGATCTTTAAAGAAGACCTTTTTTTACATTCATATTCTCTGTGGAAGACATTGTTTCAACGGATCTTCTCCCAATAAGCTGCCTCCCGCTAGTGTTTTTTCTTCTACATGTTGTCTATGTCTGGAAGAAAACAAAGGGCTATCATCAATAGTGAGGAGGGAATCTGTCGCATTTTGCTAATGCAAAAAATTTGGAAAATTCAAAAAAAAAAAAAACAGTGGAAAATTCAATAAAACTTTTTCTTGAGTGATACATTTTTGTTGCATGTAATTTTTTGTCGCAAACTACATTAGCGTCTGTGGGTGTTTTTTTCTTGGCACCTTGTTTCTGCTTTAGGAGGGGAAAATCACATGTATGCTTGCTCAGTAGTATACTGCTACACACATGAACTATAATATTAGAGAACCTCCTATCCACTGGGCTACTAGCCTACAACTGCATTTTCATTAATTTCTTAGAAAAATGGCTGTGATTTTTGACATTACCTCTGGTCTACTGGTATCTACGACTACCCTATGTTGCTTACAAACACAGGCACAACTAATAATAAATCTGACCAAAAACAGATAATATCTAATTAAAATGAATAAACCATATACTTACTGTATGTGTATGTCCTTTATAGACGGTGGAAAGGCTTGGTGGAAGGAGAAGGGAAGGATTACATGACATATGCATCATTTTTGTTTTTTTGGTCCTTTGGTCCTCACCACAAGCACAATTTGCAATTGTATTTGTAAATGTCAATTCATGCGTCATATAATATTATTAATATTTCCAATAGTCGAATCAATAGAGGAAACAGGAAATGAAGGTAAAGAGGCCCAAATGAAGTAGCATACAGATAAATATATTTAGATATTTTCTGTGACTTAAATTCTACTATAATTTAAATACTGCATAGAGGCTTAGGATGGGCTCATCCATATAGAAAATAAAAATGAAAACAAATTATCCCCACAATTCTCTTCCTCTAGAATGATACACATGGCCCTATACATCTAGGTGTGGTGCACCAGAGATCCATTGTGCCGTTCCACTGCCATATATACTGCTAGAATTATGCCATTATTCTTATTTACCAATGTACACCCCATTCTCGTTAGACATCCATAAAAATGAAAAGGATAAGTACTTAACGTGCAGTAAAACAAACACTGGCTCAGATGCCAAAGGGATAAACACAGATTTCATGTCTCAATTTATACAGTTTGTAAACATTAATAGAATTAAACTGAGTTAATGTTCTCAGCTCAAGGTTAAATCAATTCAATTTTGCCAAGTTAATAAGTAATATTAAACTGGGCCTCTGTGCATCACCTTGTGGATTTTTAAAGTAGGGGTTTCCGAGTTACCCTTTTTTAACATGATTTTCCCAATGGAGCGAAAAATAATAATGTCCGTACTAAGTGCATCATTATTTCACTGGAATTCCTATACTATTTTGTTGCATATACTGTGTTCAGGGCATAGCACTGTCAAAATATAATATGGGACAAAGAAATTACATAAAAGCATAATTTTGTAAGATTTGATTTTAATTTACCTATATTTTAGATACTGGTCAACACCCAGCACTTACATAGGAGAATGTGCCAAGGAGTATTTGAACATATTAATATTCAGGGCTTCTTCTGTAACCATGTCTTGAAACATCACATCACAATTACTATACCTTTTTTAATCTCCAGTGTACCTCGGAGTTACCTTTGTTGCCTTTGTTATTCAACATACTTAAGGGATGCATATTACAAAACCACTCAATATGCCTATAAAGGTGTCCTCTATTACCAAGGTGATTCAGAGGAATATAAAAAGGAATTAAACATTTCCAATGGGGACTAGGCTAGTCGCTGCTCATTGCAGTATGCATTAACAAAAGTCATTCATCATTTCCCAAATTGATGAAAACCTATACAACGCTCATTTAATTGTCTCTTCAATTCTTAGCCATTACACTCTTTGGGGACTGAACTGCCTGCCTCTTCGTTTCTCTATTGTCAGTATTCTGCTTGTTCATAGATCTCCTAAGGATTGTGCTCTTCTGGAACATTAGACTTTTGCTTTGAGATCCTCATGGCATTCCAAGGATCCCTGTTGTATTTTTGACCTATCCTGTTTTACTTCATCAGTGGAAACCTTCATTTTGCTGCTGACCTCTAAGTCTTTGCTCTTGTTTGCCACTTGTCCAGACCTCTGCCTGGTTTAGAACTTAATCTGACCGCCTTCTTGTCCAGACCACAGCCTATTGCCTGATTCTCCTCTAATTCCTCCTGCCTAGTCCTTTCTGATAGCTTCTTGTACAGGCTTTTGTGAGCCTACTGACTTCTACCACACTAATTTCAGTCCTGGTTCTGTCTCCAACCTCAGGTCCTTGAATTGAGTGAGGGGTGTAGGTGATGCTAGATTTCTTCAATAAGAATCCAACATTTCCAATAAGCTTCTTGACAGGTATAAAGGTTTAGAAAATTTTCCCAAGTTGCTTTGGCTTTTCGTCCAAGTCATAGCAATTTTTTCATCTTCTATCCAAGGTGCTGAATCCATGATTTGTAGTATGACTTTTTTTTTAGGGGAAGGAATAGGGTAATACTTATATATTTATAAATATTTATATATCTACCATGGGACATAGAACACTTTATAGTAAGCAAGGCAGCCATGATAGCTGCATTAAATATCTTGGCATGCTAGGAGATTAAAAGATTTGTCCAGGGTCACAAACAGTTGCTGAAGGAAATCGAGCCAGGAGAAGAACCTACAGAACAGGCAATTTTGTGATTTTCCCATATTCATTGTATAAAACCTATCTTCATATAGCGTCTTGCTTTAGATTATGATGTGTTTATATATGAAGGTTAAAGTAAATGGACCTAAGGAAAAAAGTAAGCAAGAAGGCAAGAGTATAACAATAATGCTAGCAAAAATATTAACTAAAGTAATTTATCATGAAGTTGTAGCAGAAAGCAGAATAAATTTATTGAAAAAAAGCTAGAATTATGCAATCGAATGGGTCTTTTTCATTAGTGAAACTGATAGCCAGTCCCTTAATACATGATGCTGTAAGCCTCAAGTGCCTCATTCTTTAGATTCTGACTGAGGGGAACATGTCCTCTCTCTCTTGCACCTGTAGTACTGCAAGGAACTGAGTCTATCATTAGACTGTCTGCACTTGGATTCCTCTTCGGTAACATCTGTTTCCAATGCAGATTGATAAACGATGTGTTTTGTTTCATTAGGAACGACGGAGTCCTTCCGGTTTCAGAAATGTTAGTGTGATGAGATAAATCACAGGACAGAACATATATTAGGAAACTAAAATACGGACGACAAAAACAACACAAGATTATGTTTGTTTAATGGGCTTGAGCGCACAGATAAATAATCATTTTACTGTCCAAAACAAAAAAAAAGCAGTTAATAAAACATCTGTAAAAAAAAATAGACTTTAAAGTATATGCAGGATATTTTAATAAAAGACAGTAGTTTGCTGCAGTCTAATAACATATGGTAACCAAGCAGATTTGTTTTCAAAAACCTAACTTGTACTTGCTGTAGACCTGTAGTAAACTCTTTTAAAAATTCCATGTTTGCAAATACATAAGTTAAATTCCGATCTGGAGACAGAAAAGTTGTTGCACTGTGAGCAATGTCTGCTTCTGAATTATTTGTTGCACTGTGAGCAATGTCTGCTACTGATTTTTTAAATAAAAATAGGCTAACCAAACTAGATGCCACCATTTGCCCTTGATAAAAAAATCTCTAAAAAATAAAAACAGGAAAGAACGTGACTTTTTCGGACTGTTGTGCGAAAACCGCCAATTTTTTTGCGTTTTGATTTAATTTCCCATAGACTCTATTTTAATCAAATTAATTATAATTTTTTTAAATGATTTCCTTTTTACCCTGTAATAAGATGATCGCAACTAGTAATTGAACCCAACTAAGACATAACTAATGCTTATTGAAGGCAAAACAATTCTATTGAGTTTGATGAATGTTTACATGATTTTTTAGCACACTTGAGGTATGGAGATCCAAATTATGTAAAGATCCCTTATCTGGAAAACCCCAGGTCCCAAACATTTTGGATAATAAGTCCCATAATAGCATTGTATTTGCTTTTCCATATTAACTCAAGGCCCATTAGCACTTCAGCATAGAGAACTTTATTAATATCACCCAAAACAAAGCAGAAATAACAAATGGAACAATAGAATGGTGGCTATACACTTGTATGGCACCTCTTGTGGTACCTGCCTGTTTGGCTCCATCAAACAGTTGGTCAGATATGGCCACCTGTGTCGCCACCTGTATATCCAAGTGCATGGAAACAAGGGAGTAATTGAATTAACATCTGTCTTGAGGGGGGTGTTACTGGCAGGGCTCCCTTTGCTTACTACTCAAACACATTCAGGTGACTCATATCTAATGAACTGCATACTAAAACCCTTTTTCAGGCATATTATGTTGCATCTGCACTTACAGTACATAAAGCCATTAGTAATGCTACCGCCTCTTCATTTGAGGCAAATTAATATTAGAAATAACAGCTCAGGCTGTATGTATAGGACACATGAGCCCATAAGGAGTTGGCTTGGAGTCCTGAGAAACAGGAGAAAAGATTCCAGGTCCCCAGTGGGTTCTCACTGTGATATACATTCAGGCAAAATACGGAAATTGCCTTCCATTCCTGTCCAGATGTGTGACAATAAATCCCAATATAAATTAAACTGTATCTCTGATTTCAGAATATGGAGTCTATACATAATACAGATGTTTCCCTGTGTAGGTAGTAGCAGACATGAATAGGATCTGCCAGTCATGCAGACAAGGACCAGATTTCACTGTTAACTTTATCTGAAATGTTTTGTGCAATTGTGCAGTGACAGCACAGGCAGATTCCATGTATGTCACTACATACCCAAGACCCTTAAATATTGTGAACCTACATCTTGCATAAAATGTCTTTGTGGGTTTCCTCCAGTAGTGATGTGCTGGTTGAGAAAAACTCTTTCGGCAGAAGTGGGGCACTAGGAGGGCGTCTGCAGCCTGCAAACTTTGTGTGGAAGTCAACCCGAACCCACCCAACTCACGGGCAGTTTAGGGGCCACACCCCTTTGCCAATGTTCTGGACAAAGGGGCTCTGATATCAAAAACATTGCAAAGGTTTGCCCTGCTTGGAGCTTCTCTGTGTGCTGTGAGTCTCTGTTTTCCTATTTTTAAGGGTGCTGATTATTGAGCACCAAGCCTCATTGTATTTGGCAAAGCAAGGGTGTGGGGAGCTTATTGTGTATAGTTATACCCATGACAAAACTGACTGATTCAAAGGGTCAGCAATGACACCCAGTGCAACCTTAAGCAGGTAGGCCCTATTTTAATGCACAGCAGGATTTTTACATGAACAGGCACTTTTCAATTTACATAAAAAACAAGAAAAAGAAACAAAATAAAGCTCATTCTTTTAACACCAGAACAGGCTGCTCAACTGACTGAATACCCCAGAAACCTGTTTTTCATTAAGTGCTGTAGCCACTATTAGGGCAAGATATTTCAGGAAAACTCACTGGTTGGTGCTCCCGTTAGCAGATCTGGTCGTTGAGATATTTTACCACTTTGGTCCAATAATTGTATATTAGTGGACAGGTCCACAGCAGATGGAAAAACCCAGCATCTGGGGATTGAGGTCTTGGTATTGGTCTGCAAAGGCATCCGTATTAGTTACTGTGTCCCTGATTCTAGCAATCATTGTGGGGGTGTTGCTTAGTTTGGCAAGATAAGCAAAGGTTTTTCCATTTTTGTCCCCTTGGTTGAATATCTTCTGATATCTTTTGGTATAGTAGCTTCTTACGAGTGTAATTAGTCTGTGCTAGTTTTAGACCTCTTTGGGCAATGACAAGAGTTTGATGGCTTCCTACATCTCCTTTTTCACAGTAGGTTTTTTCGGTTGCAAGGACTTTGTCAGCCGCCTCCGTGATTGCTTGTTTAGCTACTGTGCGAGCTCTTGTAATTGCGGAGATCAGATTGCTCCTAGCTACTGCTTTAGAAGCCTCCCATACTATATTGCTTTGGGCTGAGTGGGAGTTTGCCACCTAGTACACTTCATATTCCTTAGTGCAAGTTTCGGCTATTTCTGTATTATTGAGCCATAGTGGAGAGAGTCTCCACTGACAATGCTTGGCTTGAGGAGTAATGCTTAGTATCAGATATAAAGGGTTCTTGGGAGGTATGTGACTTTGTGTACCCATTGTATGGAATTTGGAGTGCCAAGGGCCATATCAATATGAGGTAGCAAACCTTTTACCTATTGAGTGGCAGGAGAATTGCTTTTCTGTGGGGAATTTGTACCTCCATATAACAATTAAACCAACAGCTCCCAGCCATTGAGTGAGTGGGGTGACTTGTACTGAGGAAGTTTGCAACCTATCTAGCGTTTGATTCATTACCGTATTTAAGTCCATGATACATAGTGGGCACGGCAAATATGTAGAGAGCTTAGCATAAATGAGGTCCAGCAACTCCATTTTGAAGAGGGGGACATATAGATATTAACCAGTACCATTGCTTGATTGCTGTGTAGGATTATGAATCTATGAAAATGGTCTGCGTTAACATTTTGTACCTTGAATTGTAAATTTTTCTCTACTAATATAGGGACTCCTCTGGAATATGTGTAGTTAGGGGCGTGGTATACCTAGTTAATCCATTATTTTTTGAGGGCAAGTAGTTTTTGTCCCACTAAATGATTCTCTTGTAGCAGGAGAATGTCAGGTTTGTATCTACCAATATAGTCAAAAAATAAAGCCCTCTTAAATTTAGAATTTCATGATAGTAGTTTTATATCACCCATTGTTTATGTTTTCTGTATACAGATCCAGAATTCCACCACTTACTCCAGGGTTTCTGCAATGTCCCTTCTACACGTAAATATCTTAATAAATCATAGTCATAGCTTGCTGAATATAACTAACAACAAGAACCAAACACCATAAGTTTCCCCTAACCCACCCTGCCCATCTATACTATATAGACGGTCTTTACCCCGAACTAGATCCTATCAGGAGAGGTAGCTACAGCTAAGTTTTTTGGTCCATTCACTTGCTGTCTGTGGCACAGATCTAGGGCAGCAGCCCTCTATTACAACAAATACTGCTGTTGTTAGTAACTACACTTGGCTTGTTTGTGATTTGTTCCAGGTAGAGATGGGGAAAACAATGTGAGGTTGAGTATGGCACCTATATCCTCTGGGAGGTCAGAATTGGCTATTCAGGCTGGTCTTAAAAGGGCTACTGCAAGCAGGCTGTGGCAGTGCTAGTTCAGATAATCAGGGCAATTTGCCAACTTAGGTTCCAGGGGTAGCACAGCACAGAGCATTGGCATATGTGTCACATTTGGGGACTCTTAGGCAAAGCATTCCAGACAGGTCACATCATTGGGCCTGGTGCTGGTAAGGGGTCATGCTTAGTTGTTGCTGCGTCACTCTGCCATCTTATCTTAGAACCCACAGGATTACTATGGGCCCCTAGGCAGATCAGTCCCATAATCCCTAATATCTACCAAGCCCTTACCATTTTGAATGCAAGTGCCAGGCCCACATACTCACGCGTCTTTATGGACTATGTTACTGACACTGAGTCGGGCTATTGCGTGGGCTGTTCTGTTGCCTCTGTGCATTCAGCCATTGGTTTGCCTCCAGAGGGGATATAAAGAAGTGTGTGGATCCTCTGTCCACTATCTGCAGTTTAGCAGGGTAAATCAGCAAGTGGGTTATACCAGCGTCTCACAGCCTTCTCTTGACGCCTTGAAAAGAGGCACGTTGTTATTGTATCGCCGGTGAATAATCCGGGTAGAGGCTGATAAGGTTCCCGTTCCAGGTAAGCAGATGCAGCCCTTTCTTCCTTACTGCTACAAGTGCTGCATCTCTCTCCCTAAAATTCAGAAACCACATAATAAACGACCTTGGTTTAGAGCCAGGTGGTAGGGGCCTTGTGGGGATGCAGTGAGCGCACTCACTTATCAGCACTTGTGAAGTTGTCCACTCCCAGTTTCTCCAGCCAGCTTTCACCAAAGGTTTCTGGGTGGTCCCTTCTGTTTTCTCCGGGAGCCCCACCATTCGCAAGTTGTTGCAGCGGTTTCTGTTTTCCAGGTCTTCAGCCCGGTTAGTAAGTGTTTGCACTTGTTGTCGCAGTTGGGCAATTTCATCAGGAATGGGGCGCACTGTGTCTTCTATTTCAGACACTCTGCATTCCGCTTCAGTCGTGTGCTCGCAGAGGTTCTGTAAGTCCTGACGCAGGAGCGATAGATTAATCTTGATTAATCTAGCTGTGCAGTCATGGACGCATGGGTACCCTTAATTGCAGTAAGTAGCTCTGCTTTGGTAGGTTAAGGTATTGCGGCCAGGGCCGGAACTAGAGGTAGGCAGAGTAGACATGTTACTAGGGTGCAAAGCTGGGGGGCCTAATGTACCCGCCCTATTTAAATTGACCTAAATGTAAGTGAACTAACGAAGTTTCGCTAGGCAGAAAAGAACGATAGCAAAAGTTCACTATGAAATGCTCAGGCTAACGAATTAACGCTAGCAAAGCTCTCCAGCTTTCGGCTGCCAAGGCACAACTTCGCATTTTAGTGAATTACCATAGTGGAGTTTGGCGAAGCCTTCGCAGACAATAATTTGCCTTTAAGTGAATACCTCCATAGATTTCTTATAAGGGGTCCCCCACCCTAATACTATAATTAGTATAAAATTAGTATAAAAAGTCCACTTTCCATTAATGTATAATAGATGTATCTTAAAATTAAATTCTCTTTCATTATGCACAGACATCTTTTGGTTGCAGATCCCCTTTAAGGTCATAGCATGTCCTGAAGAAGGAGAATGCTCATAAAGGCTTTACTACATTGACCAACCTTTTAGAACAACCAACAGACCTAAAACACCACTAGCCATACACATGGATGTCCTAATGCTATTGTTATAGCAATTTTACCTGATCTACAAAAAGTGAAGTTAAATTCTCCACAAAGGTTATCTGGCTGCAGAAGACCAAAAACTCAAATCAACCGGGTAGTCAAAATTATCATCTCCAGAAATGCAAATCAATTGATGTTAGTTCTTACGGTTCAATCCAGCCAACTGATCTGATTCAACTTGGGCCAACGGAAATCAAATATAAAAAATACCAATGTTCACAAGGGCTTTATCTGGCATGATATCTACAAGCAGCCTGAGCACATCAGACATGGAAGCAGAAATCTAGACTGCGGAGCTTGACAGAAAAATAGGATTATATAAATAAATACAGAGTATCAAGAGTTTCCATTAGGCCTAATCCAGAAAAAAAAAGACTAAGTTGACAGCAACAAGGAAACACATTTACATCTGGCTACAGCAGATATGAATTAGTCAGACTGGGTAATTGTCTGACAGTGAAACAATTATTTTTTTGGTCTTTGTTTTCACATCTTTTCACAGAACAGGCTGGAATAGCGGGGATTGTGAAGCAGAATAAAATTCCTAGAACCCTTTAATCCTGGCAGATGGACCTAGCACAGAGCAGACGGCCATTGCTTCATAAAAAAAGACATTAAATGTTTCCAGGCAGTGCAACTGGTGAAAAGATTTATTATGGAAAGTTACCCAGGGGCACCGAGAAGCCAGAATATGACTAAATAAAGGAATGCACTAAGAGATTTAATTGCCTGAACAGTAATCATTTTGTTATAGTATTTTTCCCCCCCAAAAAACCCTTTGATACAAATTAATATATTTTGGGATAAAACAAATGGGCAGCTGATTAAGGCTTTCTCGAGTATTGCACATGCTGTTTACCTAATAGGCCACTTTTTCCTGTTTGCTAATGGAAAAACCAATAGCTGATTGTGTCATTATTTTGCTCTTGTTTTGTTTACTGTAGCTGCAACTACAAATTGTTACTAGGCTGCAGTTTTGCATTGTCTAAGGCTGACCACAGACTTTTATATTACATTGCATAGCCCTCCTATTATGTAACAAAGCACTTGCAAGAAGTCACAAGACACATGGCCCTCCTGGCATAACCAAATATTCAGGGTTAACTTTAGCAATAACATAGATACTCTTTCCATACCCACATAAATACATTGAAGGACAAGCAAAATGCAAAGAACATGTCCCTGTTTTATATTCGTGTCATTTCAATATGTTCTTCTCTATGGACTAATTTGCAAGTGCTTTGAACTAAAACCGATACAAATGTTATGTGTAATGACACCATTTATTAGAGGTTCCTGAATACAAACATGCTCCTTCCACTTTTGTATAGTAGCGCTATTGTATCTGACCTGCCTCTTCTGTTGAATCATGTGCAAATGCACCTGCTGACACTGGAGGACCCTGGAACCATGGTAGGACTGGCCCACCTATTGGGCCTTGGCACCTGCCAGAAAGCCTACTGCCCCTAGCCATCACCACTCACCTCTCTGCTGCATTTTTTACTCCACTGTTAAAAATGAAAGATGGCCGTACGTTCCACAGTGGAATGTATGGCCATCTTTAATTTTAACCACAAAGTAAGTAGCACAGTGTAACGGGAGCAGTGGTGACTGGGAGTGGATGCAGGGAGTGGCAGTGACTGGGTGGTGGGCCCTTGGTACCCTAGTCCGACTCTGCCTGGAGCTACCGCCACCCTGAACATAGTAGTAATTACAGTGGCTTGTACCAATAGCTGCAGTAGACAAGCACAAAAAAAGAATTACATACTAATTTTGGTTGTGACATGATTCCCCCTGAAAATGTTGGCAGCAACTTGCACATGATTTGTGGCTTTTTATTTGTATTATGTCATTTTAAAACAGAGAAGAAAGAGTTGCTGCTTGCAGCTCGTTTCACAAGCACCCAATCACAATCAGCCATTATGAGACACAGACCGGGGGGGGGGGGCTTGTCTATTGTCCATCTCCTTTGTGTTCTGAAAGCACTGTTCTGAGTTCTGTAACTTACCCCCACCAGAATGTGCAACATATAGTAGTACATCCAGATGCTAGGCATGTCATTATTAATCTGTGCAGCAGACATCAGAATGAAATAAAGTGATTTACAAGGAGACATGTCTGAGTTTTGTTTCAGAGCTTAAACCTCTTCTCCGACAATAAAACCAAAATGCTCTTTTAAATCTCTATCTGTTGCTAAATCAGTCTCTTGTCACAGTCGTGTGCCAACAAGCAGGCTCTGTGTGGTACTCGCTCTCCTTGATATCTGTAAATACGCAGCCGACTGTGACTGTATATGTCTATCAGAATCTAAACACAAGGTTTTTTTTTTTTCTGGAAAAACAAAAGCGGTGCAGAGATTAAACAATATTTAATATCAATAATCAAGTTATTAAAGTTCAAAGCAAGCAAAACTGGATCACCACACACTATTTCCAAGCCAAACACAAGTTCACAAAGTATATCCTACATTGCAAACAAGCTATCATGTAGTTCCCTTATTCTCTTGCATCGTATGTGTGACTTACAGTATATGTCAGCGCTGTGTATGTTGTTCCCCTTACTCTATTGCCCTCTACTGTTCAGGAGGTAGTTCTGGATTAATGAGCTTTATTCCTACCTGCTTCTGCTCTGATCAAATCAAGGATGTATAATTCTCTCAGATTGTAAATAATACCAAGATAATCATGACGTCAAGAACTACAACTAGCCAATATCTAATTACACTGCCCCATTGCATGCACCAACTTCATTACTAAAGGCTTCACTTATTCCATTTTCCTAATGCCAATGGCAGAATTCCCTGTGTTGGTTTTTCATTCTGCTTGAGCTTTTATTTCTTACTTGCATTGCTCTAGCCCATTTGTAATGGTCTCTGTGGAACCTTGTTCTACATTTAATTACAGTGTTAGAAATATTAATAATGTTTGTGCAGTCTGGGCAGGACTAAGAAGGCTATTTCCCAGGCCCCATGCGTTAGAGGGGACACACTAACAAGAATACGCAATTGGTCAATAAAAAAATCACATATCTTTTAAGTTGTGTAATAACCTGCAGAATTTAAGCTATTGTAAAAATAAAGTTTCTTGTATTGTTGTAAGGGTTTAGCGAAGGGAAATCTCTGGCACAGTAATATTTGGCTGGTGAGTCCTTCAGGTAAGGATAATCGGGGTCCAAGAGGAATCCATAAAGGAAGTAGAAAAAAAGGAGAGATCAAAGATCTGGAAAAGGACAGGATGGAGCTGGTGAACAATCAAAAACAGACCAATCGCTTGAAGAAAAGACTGGAGAGGGATAGAGCAGGTGTATGGGCAAAACAGGCTGGGCAGAGTGAGAATATAGGCAGAGTGGGATGGAGTGGGGACTAAATAGACTAAGGGGCCTATTTACTAACATTCCAATTTCTCTGTTTCCATGAATCGCTAAACATTTGTGGATTTATATATTTCTTTAATATATGTATATTCAGTGTCGGACTGGCCCACCGGGTACCAGGAAAACTCCGGTAGGCCCAGGTGTCAGGGGGCCCTTGTGCTGCTAAAGATTTGGTGTATTTCATGGCCATTTCCTATTTCTTTGAGAACAAAGATGCCAAATAGATGGAATAATAGATTACAGTATGTAAAGAATAGAGACTAGGAGAATAGAGGTTGAGTGAGGAGATGCAGAATAATAGTACTGAGAGTGGACCCCTGGTCTAAGGTTTTTGGGTTTTTGGGTGTCCCAGTCCGACACTGTGTATATTTCTTGGATATATTTCTTTAAAAACTCAAAAAACTTGAGATTTATTAATTAAAAACCACAAAAACTCTAATACAAAAATTCACCAGGTAAAAGTTGTTGAGGTCCATTGGTAGTTGAGCTGATCCTTTTGGACTTTTTTAATCAATTCGGGCTTTAAGAGGTTTTCTGATTTTTTTTTCAGTAGGAATCATCTGAAAAACATAAGGTTTTTTTTTTTTTTGGATTGTTCAGTGCCTTTTTTGATTCATGCTTTTTATATTCAGATATTTTAATAAATTCCCTGACATTTGTGGTTTTAGAGAAAGTGAGTTTATTTGTGGTTTCAAAAGCCTCTGAAACCACTTAAATTGATAAATAGGCCTCCACAATTGAGCAGGTGTAGAGGCATAATAGTAATATAAACTAGATCAAGGCAGGACAAAGTTAGGGGAAAGCTTCAATGCTCAAGCAACAATGTTTAGGCTTGGAATTGATGGGCCAAAGGGTTTAATAGGGAAGACCCAGCTCTGGCTGGCCCTATAAGGCTGCCCAATAAGGCTGCTGGGATATAGCAGATACAATGATGTAGGGGAGAAAATCAATTCACCAATAACATTCTGATTACCTTCTGGCCCATCGGTAATTTCCATTTCCACCTTACTGTAAGGTACAGGTACAAAGTTTGATCCAGATCTAAATACCCATAGCAGTTAAATAGATGTTGGCTTTCAAACACTAGGAAAGTAATTGTTGCTATAGGACACTGGTGCTGTTATTTTTAGAATTACATTTTGGGTAAGACTTTTTTTTTATTTACTTTTTTTTAATAAAGAGAGCTGCCCTGAAACAGAGAGAATTTTTACCTCCATTTTGCCCTCCATCTTTATGACGTATAATTAAGGAGTACTAATGAGTGAATGTGTGGAATGAAAGTGGGGTGTTTAAAAGCAACAATGCCAGTTCACGTTTGGACATATAACATGGTAACCACCTAATTAGTTTTAATTCCAGATAAAGGCATCGTGAGGGGATTGGCAGAATTACTTAAAGGACTTAAAGGGGTTGTTCACCTTTGAGATAACAGTTAGTATGATGTTGAGCGTGATATTCGGAGATCATTTGCAATTGGTTTTCATTTTTTATTATTTAAGGTTTTTGAGTTATTTAGCTTTTTATTCAGCAGCTCTCCAGTTTCAGTTTTAGCAATCTGGTTGCTAGGGTCCAAATTACCCTAGTAAACATGCATTGATCTGAATAACAGACTGGAATATGAATAGGAGAGGGCCTGACAGGGGCCCCTCCGCCGCCTGAGACAGCAGCAGTTGCTGCCGCCCCTCCTCCCCCGTTCGCTTAACTTTTTGCACCTGAGGGGGGTCCAGGAGGGCGGCAGAGAGGGCCAGTACGATAGCGCAAAGAGCCTAACTGCGCGCTCTGCGATAGAAGAGACAAATTTCCACTTTGAAACCGGAAATTTGGCTCTTAAAGTACCAGGAGCAGCATTTTTGTCGCCCTGGTACCTAGTGGGGAGCTGCTGCCTGAGGCGAGAGTGAGGGCTTGATAAAGGGCCTGGTAGGCTCGAAATGTTGCCTTCTTGCATATGGGCTTAATAAATTTTCATCTTTGAACACTACTGCAACCAGACTCAGTGTGCTGCTGGCATTTTTCTGAGACGAGAGCCTCAACTTGCCTCATTGGAGAAGCGCCCCTGGGGCCTGAACAGACAGATGAGTAATAAAGTAGCAATAACAATAAATTTTTTAGCCTTGCAGAGCATTCGCTTTTTAGAAGGGGTCAGCAATGCCCATTTGAAAGCTGAAAAGAAGAAAAAGGCGAATAATTATAAAACTATAAAAAAGTAAATAATGAAAACCAATTGAAAAGGTTGCTTAGAATTGGCCATTCTATAACTTAATAAAAGCTACCTTAAAGGTGAACCACCCCTTTAAAAGAAATAACAATCTTATTGCACTGAACTCTATTGTAGCTCAACATCTTAGTGAATTTGTTCTACAGTTTAGCAGTAGCCCCCTTATTGCACTGCATTGCTTAGTAAACACTGTCTGAACAGATTTCTGTTCAATGGACTGTATTAGGGTAATTAGTCCAACATGCCTTTTACAGACGTGTGAAATTGGAAGCTTCAAACAAACCAAATTGATTTTGTTTTAATAGAAAATGTCTCAACATCTGAAACATTCTGTAAACTTTATTGAATAATAGACAAGGAACATTTTTTCACAGTCTGTTCAAAGGCATTCCAGACCATGGCACATGGAACAAGCCTTCTAGATAGATAGATGTGAAGAAATTAACAGCATTTTTTTAATACTTAAATGATACAGTTTTGGTGAAGGGGAAAGAAATAAATGCACAAATTTGGATCCACCACCCAAACTTTGCTGCATTTTCATCAGGTTGTAGCCATCTTTGCTGCCTGTGACATCACTTCCAGGAGGAACTATGAATTCCCCTGTGTCACTGATTTTTTTTCAGTGAGACAGGAAGAATGGGGAGGGCTTAAAGGAGTGGTTCACCTTCATGTTAGCTTTTAGTATTTTAGTAAATTTTTACTTTGTAATACAGGTATGGGATCCGTTATCCAAAACCCCGTTATCCAGAAAGCTCTGAGATATGGAAAGGCTGTCCCTCGGTTTTATCAAAATAATCAGAATATTTTAAGATGATTTCCTTTTTCTCTGTAATAATAAAACATTACCTTGTACTTGATCCAAACTAAGATATAATTAAACCTTGTTGGAAGCAAAACAAAATAATGCATTTATTTATTGTTTACATGATTTTCAAGTAGACTTAAGGTATGAAGATCAAAATTACAGAAAGATCTGTTATTCAGAAACCCCAGCTCCCTAGCAAACTGGATAATAGGCCCCATACCTGTAGTAGTTTTTAGCTATTTGCTTTCTTCTTCTGAATCTTTCAGCTATCAAATGGGGTTCACTGACCCCATCAAAAATGCTCTGTAAGGCTACAAATGTATTGTTATTGCTACATTGTATTACTCATCTGTCTATTCAATCCCTTTCCTATTCATATTCCAGTCTCTTACTCATATCGATGTATGGTTGCTAGGGTAATTTGGACACTAGCAACCAGATTGCTGAAATTACAAACTGGAGAGCTGCTGAATACAAAGCTAAATAACTCAAAAACTACAAATAAAAAATGAAAACCAATATCAAAATGACTAAGAAAACCACTCTCTACATCATACTAAATGTTAACTCAAAGGTGAGCAACCCCTTTAATATTATACCCGCTTGCACTTGCTCGCCCACACTTGGAGGATTTTTCTTTAGAAATTAAGTACGCTGGGGACACTATAAAGCTTCATTGCGAGTTGAAATAAAAAATTCTATGCAGATTTGCTGCTAAGAGCCCATTGAATCATACCTTTACTTTGTTTAATTAGGGTTTCTTTTACCTTTAAGGACAGAATAATGATTCTGCTAAATAGGATTGTATGTGAAAATATCAACAGCACAAAATTTTTTAGTAAATATTCCTGTTGCTGGGTAACTCCCCAGCAATGTCAACTATTTTTGGCCCCTGACCATCAAATTCTCCCATTTAATTATTAAAACGTAAAGAAACCCTAGCAGTAAAGTCATGTATTACTTTAATTATACGTTTTTGGACTCCAGGTCCAAATTTTATTGATATTTTTGTAAATTAGAATTGAATAATGACAGTTTATTCAGGATTATACTTTACTAATCCTTTGTATATGGGGAAGAATGTGTTTTCTCCCATGCAAAGCAGTATTATGTAGACTTTAGCTGCAGCACATTGACATTGCAAGTTTTGAGTTACTTGTGAAGGTTAATAGTTACATAGTTACATAGTTAAATCAAGTCCATCAAGTTCAACCCCTCCAAATGAAAACCCAGCATCCATACACACACCCCCCTCCATAATTTCACATAAATTCTATATACCCATATCTATACTAACTATAGAGTTTAGTATCACAATAGCCTTTGATATTATGTCTGTCCAAGAAATCATCCAAGCCATTCTTAAAGGCATTAACTGAATCAGCCATCACAATAGGGATAAAATAAATGTCACATAGTACTAATGCTTATAGACAAATATTTTACTCCCAATATGACAACAAGAGGCCTTTATACCTCCCACTTCTAGATGGAAGAAGCAACTTAACGAGACCATATATTCAACATACTGAATCACAAGGATATTGGATACCAGAACCATGTTGGAAACCTATCTCCCTATATAAGCCAGTATTTCAGAAAAGTTCCTTAGCTCTTAAACTATGTATAAAAAAAGATTTCTGACTGTTACATATTAGGTGCCCTGTGGGAAAATTCATTCTTGTTTGTGCTTAAGACAAACATTTGATTATAGACTATGGTGTATTGGAGGGCTGCACTGGTAATTAAAATCATCTAATAGCTTTGCAGTATAAAAATAAGTCCATAGGTCATTGCAGAGGTATGTTTAATAAAATGTGTCGCTTTTCGAAAACACATTTCTCAGTACGCCTTGGCCAATCCATGACATCAATAGTGTGCAAGGTATTTAGGATGTCTCTGCCAATGCTAACCATTCCTCGCCATCCACTTGCACATCAGAAAGTGAGATGAAATCAGACCTATAACTTAAAAAACAGATCTCGCTCCAAAACTTATTTTAGAGATAGTTGAGCCGTATTAGCCAAATAAGCTGTCATGTGCTGGCGTTACAGGGGATTTTATTTCCTGAAGGGATTTTTGGCTATAACACAGTTATAGGCATGTATTTGTATTCTGGCAGGAAGCGGATGTATTGTTTACTGATGGAGGCCAATATAATAAACAAAGTTATAACATATGTGTGCAGAATTACAGAATGTCAAGTGAAGGTACCTCAAAGATTTGTGTTCATTCTTATAAAACTGAATTTTGGTTTCATTAGATCATACCACCTCATGTTCTTGCCATTTTTTGGCTCCTTCTCCATCTTCTTTCTCGTTCCCACTCTCCCAGGACCTGCTCTTTCTTCTCGTCCCAAACTTCTTTCCTTTTCTGCTTCTCCCACTTATTCATTTTGCTTCCCCATTACTTCTACTCTTTCTTCTTCATTTTCTCCCACTTCTTCATTAGATTATACCTCCTCATGTTCTTCCCTTTTTTGGCTCCTTTTCCCTCTTCTTTTTCGTTCCAAGTCTCCTGGCACCTTCTCTTTCTTCTCGGCCCAAACTTCTTTTCTGCTTCTCCCACTTCTTCATTATGCTTACCCCCCCCATCTACTTTTTCTTATTAGTCCAAACCTCCATACTCTTCTCCCACTTCTTCATATCCTTCCCCCCCCCCCACATCTACTCTTTCTTGTTAGTCCAAACCTCCTTCCTCTTCTGTTCTCCCACTTCTCCATTATGCTATTCCCAAAATGACTGATCTCTCCTTTGTTGGCTTAAGATATTACATTCGTCCTTCTTGTATCTGATCGGATTTATCTAAAATAACTTGTGAAAAAAATTCAGTCTTGCTCCAGTAAGAGAAAAGCCACCACAGCTGCTATGGTTCAAAAAGATATTAAACAGTTTATATGTAATTTATTTTTTTACTAGGTATTTTCAAATAGAAAATAGCATATTGGGAGATATTTTAGGTTTGTCTACTCAGTGGATTTGCATCAGAACAGCGAAAACTGCAATAGTGTTATGAAAACAATTAATAGGGCTGTCATTTAAAATATTCCTATTTTATTAGTGTAATTTTTGTTTTATTTGTTGTTCTCTGCTGCCCTTCTTACTTTGCTTTGAAACTATATCTACAGAGATGGATCCACAATTTTCTACAAGACTTTTTAACATAAAGATTCTCGCAGAGCTTATTTTTTGTTCAAGCTGATTTAGCCAGGTAAATTGTTATCTTTAAGGTTTGTGATGACTTGATGACATGTGATGACTTGGTAGCAGACACAAGAAAGGGGAGGGAAGGAGGGTGATCATTGAACTTAAAGCAATCAAACAATTAACCTTCAAGTGGCATTTAACTAAAGGGACCAGGGATATCTTTCTCAATTTGTGATTTGTGTAAGCCTCAGAAAGCATGAATAAGGCTATGACAAAAGTTTGCTATTTCTTAAAAGCGGATAGGCTCTAAAACAGATCTGATTTTTGTATTAATTGCCAGATACATCACTGGTCTCGGGAATTTGTGGTTACTACTGGCCATCTTGGAGCACATATCACACATGACTGATATTCTGACTTATACCAGGCCAATTTATTGTAAGTTATGGCGGATCTATGCATGCAATGCTTCAATATTTTACTGATCTCTGAGCTTTGTAAAAGAACACTAAGGAAAATATGATGTTCTGTCTCCCTCCGCGACTAATGCTGCAATGGAACATCAGGTTGGATCAAGGTAAATACAGTGACATATAGTAAAAAATGTTTATCAGACAGCAGGGTCAGTATGATATCTGTTGATATGTATATTTTAATTTGTTTGCCATCTTTTATTATAAATGCATTTTGAGATTAATAAACATTGTATACCTATGGACCAATAGAAGGGAAAGTTTGAAACCTCTGTTTTTAGTTTTATCAAGTGAACCCAAGTTCAAATTGATAGTCACTCTTAAGCTGGCCATAGACATGCAGATTTTATTCTTATGTCCGACAGACGAACATTCCCGACTTACCACTAACCATTCTGAATAAATAAAGTAGTAAAAATGACAAATTAGACAATGTTCTGGCCATGAATTGACAGACATCAATCATACAAAAGTTATCCGACGGCAGTTGCCCATTGATATCATCAGATCAATACATGCAGAGATATTATCCTTAGCCAATAGAAATATTATGCCCAGCTTTAACTCTTTTCACTCTGCGTCCAGATTGCAGCCTGCTCTCCTTCCACTGTTGAAGCATGAGAGTGGAGCTTGTTTGGATGGACCTGGTAGGGCTGGTAAGAGGTTATGACAATATATTGATCTATATGGGTTATTTCAGCCTAAAATAAGCAATTGACTCAGAACTGTGGATGGGCGAATTTGACCTGTTTTGCTTTGACAAAAATTCCCTGACGGCGAAATTTCACAGACGCCCATTAAAGTCTATGGACATCATAAAAATTTTGATGCGTGAAGCAATTCAAGTCTATGGGCATCATTTCCGCGGCAAAACAAGGCGAAAAAATTTGCTTATCCCAGCTCAGAACCTCTGAGCTGGATGATCCCCACAACTAGCTTGTTACTCATGACTAAATGATGCTGCTGGCATACCATTTTATTCCATTTTTTCACGTAATCCAAGAAACTGACAATAGGAACATATATGAAGGTTTTACCCTTTTTAAAATGCTCAGGTAGGGTGTGTAACTGACTGAGGAAAGTTGAGCCATCTTGCCAATGTTTACTGCCTGGGTGCAAATTTGCCCAGTGTTTATAGATGACCTCCCCCATTGACTTTAAATGTTTGGTACAATACTTGCTTGCCAAAGGTAGACTTGGACCCCAGCACCTTTAAATAATTTCCATTTCTTTGTGGCAAATGATGATATTTATCACCAACATGGATTTACTGTATGTTCTGCTGAATGTAAAATACCACCATGGTTATGCACTTGACCTCCCTCTTCGTTCCTACAACTGACTTTCAATAACCACTCAGCCCAAAATTAGTATCAGCCTCCTCTAATTAATAGTGGAGTAATATTACTATACGGACAACCCAGTGACTTTAAATGCTTGGTAAAATGCTTGCTCCCAAAGGTAGACTCAGGCCCAGATTTACAATCCAGGTGCCCCTAGGCTGGCTCTGCTCCCGCCTGCCCCTTCTCTTCTCTTCCCCTCCCCATCTCCTTCAATTCCCCACCACCTCCTCTTCCCTTTCACATCCCCTTCCTCTACCCGTCCCCTTCCTTTATGTGCGCGTGTGCCCACGTAGAATGCACATGCGCAGAACTGGTCAGGCCCTGGAGACAAGCAGGAGATTTTCAAATCTCCCACACGGCAGTCTACAGTGCTCATATTTGGATGCGGCTGGGCGGCATGCTGCCCCTAAAATTCTGCTGCTCTAGGCCCGGGCCTTTTTGGCTGTGGGTAGTCTTGGACCCTAACAGCTCTAAAACATTTTCATTTCTTATTTTTTTTGTATTTTTTAATACACAGTATTTACTTCCACTAATATAATAATGTAATGCTAAGTGAATGTTATTCAATAAGAGGATGCTGTGCCAAGCTTATTAGCATCAAACCTTCAATTGAAGAAGGAAATTACGCTTATGAAATCAGCACGCGTTCCAAAAAATTCCCTTAGTAATTGCATTTAATTTAGCAGAGTCTTATTTAAACAAAAAATATTCAAAACACTTAGGGGCACATTTAATAAGGGTTGAATATCGAGGGTTAATTAACCCTCGATATTCGACCATCGAAGTAAAATCCTTCGACTTCGAATATCGAAGTCGAAGGATTTACCAGAAATACTTTGATCGAACGATTGAAGGAAAAATCGTTCGATGGAACGATTAAATCCTTCGAACCAAACGATTTGAATGTTTTTAATAGATCGAAGGATTTTCCTTCGATCAAAAAAAGGTTAGAAAGCTTATGGGGAAAATCCCCATAGGCTAACATTGATGCTCGGTAGGTTTAAAGTGCTGAAGTAGGTAGTCAAAGACAGTACTTCGAATGGTCGCATAGTCGAACGATTTTTGGTTCGATGGTCCCAAAAAAAACCTTAGAAATTCTAAGTTTTTTTACTTCGAATCCTTCACTCGAGCTTAGTAAATGTGCCCCTTAAAGACTGAAATCTGATTTTTTTTTTTTTATTATTATGTTTCATGTCTATGTCTCCATTATGAAAAGGGTAACTTATCACTGCTTATAGACATACTGCTGTGCTCTATATGACAGCACAGGTATAGTTTAGTGCCTAAAGGGGCATTGCATGAAGTGACCAGTTACAGCATATTTGGAGGGATATCAAGTTGTCTAGTGGAAATCATTCCCATGTTAAATACCAACCAGGGAACTATCTGCAAATGTGTTGTATGTTCTCCCCATCATGTCTGCATGACTTTCTTCCAAGTACTCTGGGTTCACCCCATGCACGAAGGATTATCCATCTGCTGGCTGCATCCATTGTAAAGCAAAATGAGTTCTGCTAATCAGATAATTACTTATAGTAAGACGCTCATCCGTGACGTATCTATGTAGACCTTTAATGCATTATAAACAGGGCTGGATTTACAGAGTGGGCACCCCTAGGCCTGCTGCAGTTTGTCACCCCTGTCCCCTCCCCTTAATTCGTGCAGATGAGCAAAATTTCATCATCGGTTCGGGAGCACTGGGATTGGTACACAGGAAATTAAAAAAAAAACTATTGTATCTCATGAGCAGCACTAGAGCTTCCAAACCAATGTGGATGTGGATCCTGCCGCCCTAGGCCCGAGCCTTGGTGGACTTTCCAGAAATCCGGGCCTGATTATAAAGCAGTTATACCAATAATGTTTTTAACATGCTTTCTTAACTTTTGATAGCATAATGATTTAATTGTGAAGTAAACAGTACTCAATAATACATTCCTTTCCAAACCCATAAGCATCAAGCCTTCAATTAAAGAAATAAAAAACACACACACTTATGAAAGGAGAAATGTGATAAAGAATCTTAAAGTAAATGCATTTAAAACAAATGCATTTAACCCATGGCAACCAATCAGAAGATTACTTTCAGTGCTCAACCTGCAGCTGGCTGAAAAAAGCTAATCAATGATTGGTTGCTATGGGTTGCTGCCCAGGTGCAAATTTGCCCACTGTTTATACAGTAAATGAGCCCCAGTGAATCCTGTTTAGCATGGGATTTCTGATCTGTAGTCCTCAGTGAGCTCCAAATCTATTCTCTACCCTGATAGCAGGTGGGATCTCCTCAACATATAACCTCGGCTCTGTTGTAGAGTTGTAGCTCTATAAATTAAGAAAAGTGTTAAGCAAAACAATTTCTTTCTTTCATAGTCTTTTTTTTTTGCAATGAAGTTTGTTCTTTTGATAAATAATAATGTAAACACTAATCTAACTGTCCTTAATGATAAATGCAGTTGCCAAACCTTCATTCGGACATGGAAAACACACAAAATGCTTCTGATTAACAGAAATGGTTTTTCAAACACTATTTGCGTTAAAGCCTTTACATTGTAGTTAAGTGGTAGCTTTGCATTTTGCTCACTATACAGCTTCATGTCTTTCCCACTAAGCCACCACTTGATTTTTTTTTATAGGCATCCAAAGCAATAAAATATTTCCCACCAAAGAGGTAGTTTTATTATATTGCAGTCGAGAAGGCTTTCTCCTAGTTTCTTGTTACTATTATTGAACCACTGCATTCCACTTGGGCACTCAGAGGTTTGGATGGAAAAATTGTCCTTACTAAAACAGTGATTATGCACATTCAAACATGTGATTGTGTTAGCAAAGATGGACCTTTCCAACTAGTGGTCTGTAAATCTAAGCATTGTATAACCACATATGGGGGTCAAAATGACTAATAAGGCATTCCCTAAAGGGTAAATCCTGCCTGAATGGATGCATAACAACCCTGTACTAATGAGCAACGCATATATAATACACTAGCATTCTGACCACTTCATTCACCCATTCAGCAGTATAAGCCTAACTTTACTATTAAAGCTCCTACAACAGCAGATCTGTCCCCCCTTTAAGATTTATTTAGGACTCCCCACTGTATATTCACTCAATGGGTCAGGAACAAAGTTTTGTAGTTTGGTCGTGCCATAGGCATAGCCAGAAAATGCATGGATTCAATTCCCAGAAGTTTGATGTTTAACCACTGTTATTAGCTTCACCCCAGCTTATTACATTACTGGGTTATTCACCTTACTCTGGCTGTCACATGGGCTTCCACCAAAGCATTCCCATTCAGGACCTGCATGACTGCATCCTTAGACAAATTGCACCCTAGCTGCACCATAGGTATGTGGCACAGTTTCCTACATCTGTACATATATTTATTACATATACATATATATATAACATATATTTTTTTTATAGTTCAGTCATTTGCTCCACCTCCTCACCTGCACCAAAAATAAAACTCCTGCACACTGAGCCATCTCAGAAATAGCACAGCAGCCCTATGGCTTGTTATAACCATTTTCGCTTAGTATAATATATACTAAAAGTTGCCATTTGTTTAAAGGGGTTGTTCACCTTTGGATTGACTTTTACTTTGATGCAGAGAATGATATTTTAAGACAATTTGCAATAGGTTTTCATTTTTTATTATTTGTGGTTTTGAGTTATTTAGCCTTTTATCAGTTGCTCTCCAGTTTGCAATTTCTGGTTGCTAGGGTCCAAGTTTACCCTATAACCGTGCAAGGCCAATTATAAAGCCATTCTATAAAATACTAACTAACTTCAAGGTGAACCACTTCTTTAACATGCCAATGATTAACATAAGTAACTCTGAGATTTTACTCTGGAGATTTAAAGTTATAAAATATATGAATGTAAAATTGCTCAAAATGCTCCTTTGAGCACTTATGCAATTTTCATACATTTTTCTCTAGTTTTCGAGATATTAGTCACTGTTTTAACTGTCAGGCCAGTTGACAGAATTGACCCCTGGGTGGTGCTGTAGTTTAAATTTCATTATATTAGCAGTTTAAAAAATGATGATTATTTAAATGCTCAGAATGGTACTCTGAAAATGTATATTAATTTGTCTCGAGGATTTACCTTAACATTTCCTTGCACAGAAAGGGCAAGTCTTCTTCAGCAACCCATATCAGCCAATAAACTAAAGGACTTGGTAATCATTTCCATTTAGGTTTCCCTGCATTGACTAGCCTACATAAACTTGATTTCATTGGCAACCGATTCATGCTGTGATAAGCAATGTTTCCAAAGAAATGGGGTCTGGGACATAGAAAGCTGGGGTTAGAGGGAAGCAGCTCATTTGCTCAGCTCTCAGCAGAGCGCTAGAATTCTAAAAAGAACAGTGAAAGCAAAATGCAGAGAGCAGCATCACAATTAGCCTTGAGACTACTGGTGAGGGTCAGACCAGAAGAAGTGATAATGTGAAAAATGCCAATGGGCACCAGTCCTTGTGGGCCTCTCTCCCCCAAATGCCTCCAGCTCAACCCAGCAGCTGCGTTCATATATACAGTCTAAAACTTCTTTCAGCTTCTATGTATGCAAAATCTAGATATATTGACCAATGAGAGGTTCTCAGTGTTGGCTCCGCTGCAAATAAGAGCTTTTGTAATAAGCAACAAAAAAAAAAAAGAACATAGGCACACTCAATTCATTTATATACCTGAACTGCCCTTTGGCACATGACACCAGAGATGGGGGGGGGTCGGTTCTGGTATATAGAAAATTGCATTTTGACGATTCTGGCCTGTATGAGTTGGGAGAAAGTGGGTTAGAGATATGGCGTTAGAATGCTCGAGTGCTCAGGAGGCGGCAGTGGTCCCAGTCCTGGTGGGTCCCAGGAACTCAGTCTGACACTACTGCTGGCCTAAAATGAATTCACAGAAAGCTGCTGAGCAGACTGTCCTATTTAGCACCAAGGGTTACCAATAGGAAACAAAAGTAAATTGCAGATGTGCTAAGAATAGCAATCTGAGCAACCTTAAAAGAGAACAAAAGGTTAACTAAAGAAGTAGGAAAGACCTATTGTCACAATATAATGCTGATTAGTACATAATTCAGATTATTGATACATGGCAGCACAGACACCAACATAATTAGCATCAGATTTTAATAATCAGCCCTGTAGTATGAGTTTATATGACAGGCAAACCTCATTTTCTCCTTGATGATTTGAGACGACCCCTAAGCTTAGCTTCTCAACAGCTGCCCAAGGCACACTGAGCATGTGCGTGTCACAGGCACTCCTAACAAAATCCAAGATGAGAAACTCCTGTTACGACTTTGAAGGCCTGGATCATTACTACTATAGAAATGCTGAACCTCTATATAAAGATGCTGGTTCAGTAACTTAAAGGGGACCTGTCACCCAAAACAATTATTCCAAATCCTATTTTATCACATTAGCCAAGCAAAATAAACTTTAATTACACAATATAAATTATTTGAATCTTGTTTCCTTCTGCCTGGGGATGCATAATTATAGCAAGCAGACAGGAGCCATTTTGTGGAGAATGTTATTAAGGCAAGCCTTGCATCATCTTAGAATCTTGTTTGTGCACCATAGTGGGGGACCTGATGTCCATCTCCATGCACTGATTACACAATTATATGGTAAAGACAGAGGGGGGATGTGAGGACTGCAGTGACATGTGAATGTAATTGCCTGCCACGCCTCTATGCCTAAGCAATAGAGGAGGAGCAGGCAATATTTGATTGATATGTTTAAAGGGATCCTGTCATCGGAAAACATGTGTTTTTCAAAACGCATCAATGACATGGGGCTAGATATTTTGTCAATTTCCCAGCTGCCCCTGGTCATGTGACTTGTGCCTGCACTTTAGGAGAGAAATGCTTTCTGGCAGGCTGCTGTTTTTCCTTCTCAATGTAATTGAATGTGTCTCAGTGGGACATGGGTTTTTACTATTGAGTGTTGTTCTTAGATCTACCAGGCAGCTGTTATCTTGTGTTAGGGAGCTGTTATCTGGTTACCTTCCCATTGTTCTTTTGTTTGGCTGCTGGGGGGGGAAAAGGGAGGGGGTGATATCACTCCAACTTGCAGTACAGCAGTAAAGAGTGATTGAAGTTTATCAGAGCACAAGTCACATGACTTGGGGCAGATGGGAAATTGACAATATGTCTAGCCCCATGTCAGATTTCAAAATTGAATATAAAAAATCTGTTTGCTCTTTTGAGAAATGGATTTCAGCGCAAAATTCTGCTGGAGCAGCACTATTAACTGATTCATTTTGAAAAAAATGTTTTTTCCCATGACAGTATCCCTTTAAATGAGTTAACAGGCATGAATGCTTTAATAAAAAAAAAATTATTTGGATTTCGTGTCTAATTTGAAAAGGACTTATACTATACAGCTTTTTATGTTTGGTTGACAGGTCCACATGGCATTTCTAGCCATATGAAATTTTTAGGGTTTTGTTCTCCTTTAATCTTAGTTTTGATGCTTCGTCCGCTCACCTTCTGCTTGCGACAGGGAGTAAATTAAGGGCATAAGGCCCTGGCTGGGAAAATGTAATTGTTTGGTTCCTGCTGTATTTGCTATAGCCTTGACTCACTATAGCTTAGTAGTTGGTCCAGGATGCCCAGGGCTATGATTGTTGTCCACAAACCATTCATTCAGTGGAAAAGGGTTATAGCTAGTCACAAAAGCCTCTATAAGCCTGCTCCATCGGCAGTATCTATCCCAAGTGGGGCTGCAGTTTTGCTGAACTAGGGTGCTGGGAGGAAGGAAAGTGCAGGGGTTTGTCGTTTAACAAGAGCAAGTAAGCAAAAAGCTAGAGGAGAACACCGTGTTATAATGTCTTTCATAAACCACAATAAAAAAAAAAAAAATATTTCACTAGAGAAATATAGTGCAAATCATTAATCAAGCAAAACAGGGACGAGAGAATAACAAAGGCTTGGAAATGAAAGACCTTTCTCCATGAGTGGAGCAATAAAACTGCCATATATTTAGTCCAACTGATGCTCGGATGAAGAAAAAAAAAAGCAAATGCATTACATTATGGCAGGCTGTTTGCAATGCTAAGGGGCATCTGATTGGTATAATTATTTATTGTATATTTATTTATACGTTGTATTATTTTTGCAGGCTTCACTTTTGCTGGCATCGGAAGTAATCTCTTAAGTAACTGGTGCTCGGTAATAAATGAGTTTGCCAAGCCCATCAGCATCCAGCCTTTAAAAGTAAAAGGAACGCACTTATGGACGCATTCTGCAGAACGCACGAAGTACAGCAAATGCATTTCATTGTACATGTTATCTAGGAAAATATGAGCAAATGCATTTAGGGAAAGCTGCGTGGGTTTCTTTCCAACTTTTTCGATTATAAGAGCAAGAAAGTAGTTTATAGTATAGTAAAGTTTTTCTCGTTTTCGTAATCCCTTTTTCTGCATGGACAACTTTGTTGAAGCAGTGGCCCAAAAGTCCTATATAGTTAAGCCTTAGCACATTAAGTGGCACCTAATTGCATCCATTCACTTAGGGAGTTATTTGTTAAGGTTTGACTTGTGTTTTCCACAAAAATTTGCGTTTTTGAGTAGATTTTTTTTTGGTCAAAATTCAGATTTTCCGGGTTGATTTTTTTCCACGTGGACAACTCGATCAATTTGAGTTTTTCGTGTTTCACAACTTGATCTCGCAGAGTAGAGTTATTCCCATTGAGTTATTCTTAAATAAGATACCATTTGAGTTGTGAGTTAATTTCAGGTCTGGGATCCGTTATCCGGAAACCCGTTATCCAGAAGCCCTGGATTACAGAAAGGCCATAGACTTATTTTCATCCAAATAATCAAATATTTTCCAAATTATTTCCTTTTCCTCAGTAATAATAAAACAGTACATTGTACTTGATCCAAACTAAGATATAATTAAAACCTTAATGAAAGCAAAACCAGCCTTTTGGGTTTATTTATTGTTTAAATGATTTTCTAGTAGATATAAGGTATGAGGTTTATAGGCTTTGCATGCTTGGAGGAAATGCAGACATGTAGAAGAACCATTTGTCACCAATTACATGGCTGCTACAAATGCATATTATTTTAATGCAGGCATGGGATCTGTTATCCTATTGTAATAATAAAACAGTAACTTGTAACTTGATTCCAACTACAATATAATTAATCATTATTGTGTGCAAAACAATCCTATTGGGTTTAACTAGTATTAAACTAGTATTTAACTAGCATTAAAATGATTTCTAATAGACAAGGTATAGAGATCCAAATTACGGGAGACCCCTTTTCTGGATAGAAATAGTGTATTGTGGTTAAAAACATGGTGATTTAACATTCATGTATGTCCTCTCTATAAATGAGAGCTCAACTCAATTTATAGCATATGTTTTTCTACTTCTATCATGGGCCAAAATATCTATATAATGGATATGATTCTGTTCTTATTCTCCGCAGAAATGAACTATGTAAAAGGGGATATTACAATATCACTTATCCCACCCACATCTAGTTTAGCTGTAGTTTAGCTGAAATCTTGGTAAAAATGTGTGGGTAGAGAGAATAAGTACTGACCCATAACAAATGCTATTTAGGCCACACCTTGGGCTTATAGCTAGTAAATCACACACCCCCAATTAATTCATACCTAGGGATCCCTATTTTGGACCAAAACCTATAAAATGCATATACTTAGTCCCTAAATACTGGCACATGATTGCCCGTAGCTGAGCTCCAATCATGGCACACTGCAAACAATCTTATACTTTTATGACATTTAAATGGCTCATTCATTTTACTTATTAAGCTAGTACAAATTTGCCTTGGTGTTGTTAAAAACAGATAGAAGGTGGATTGCAAAGTACAATTGATTACTTGTATAATCTGTAAAACACTGGCCGGCCAGGAAGCACAATGAATAATTTAAAAATAAATATACATAAAACCAATAATATATTCAATTCAGGTGGGTTTCCTGTAAAGAAAATTCAAATAACTGTTCCTTGGTTGTGGTGTATGCTTGTAATTTAAAGGACAAGAAAAGGGTTGTGAGTTGTAGTTCAGCAAGACGGAAAAGTTATTTCAATTGGGATTATGGCCAAAATTTTCCCAATATGGTGAAGCAATTTAAATTTAACAGGCAGATCAATGAATGTCTAAAAATAGAGAGCAGATTTTTTAAAGGGATGTATTGGGTCGTCCCCCACTCCCTCCTCCTTGCCAGCTGTAGATGCCCCCCAAAAAGAAGTTGGAATGGTCTCACCAGATTCAAAGTTCCGGAATTTCTCAAGGGCACAGCTGGGTCTGAACTCTCAGCAGCCTCAAGCCTGTTTCACGAATTCACTTCTCTGCAGATGTCCTTTTCAAAAGGATCCTAGATGTCGCACCATCAGTTTTAGTGCATGCACTCCACGGAGGAATGCAAACTCCGATTTATTTTCACGACCTCCTGCTGCTTCACTGATTTCACAAACTAGCGGATCACAAAGTGCCGGCAGATTACAAATTTTCACGATTTTTTCTTTGTTTGAATTAAAAGCATACAGGAATAAAAGTCCAGACCAAGGAGTGATCCCACCTTGGTGTTGTAACCCATAGCATCCATATGTGCTATTTCTTTATACTACCTGCAGTAGACTCATCAAAGCTGATTGGTTGCAATAGTTGGTGGTGCTGTGGCAAATTTTCACATTGTTTTTAAATAAATCCTATTAAGTCTTGACTGATCCAAGCTTAGCCTCTGTCTAACACCTATGCTCTGACCCAACTCATTTCCATTCACATTGTGACATCAAATGCCATATTTGTCACTGTTGGGACAACCATAGTACCTATTTTGTGCAGTGCCCTGCGTAAACTAACTATAGACCCCACAGCTCTTGTGTTAACAAAACCTGACCCACTGTACTAAGAATCATCTAACAGACTTTCCATAAAAAGGCAGTTAGAAGGAATACCTACCCAGGAGGTTAATGAGGCAAAAAAAAAGGCTTATAAAAATACTGGTAATTGAAAACAGAATTACAGAATGAAAGAAACAATATCAGCAGGTGGAACCTGTAACTCCAAGGAGCTCAAGCACAAAGATTCCCACACCTGCAGAAACACATTTATGCTTCTATTGTCAAAGACGCAACCAAATGAAAATTATGCCAATTAACTACAGCTGTGATCAGTTTAAATGCAATTTCTATGTTGTTGAGTAAACTCCCTTTATTTTGCCCTTTCCCTTCTCCTATGACAATAGAGTCAATAGAAGATCTAGACTGAGTGGCTGTGAAATGACTGGATCATGCCAGAGCAGACCTCACATGCTCGACCCATACAAGGCCAAACAGAATATACATTTGCCCAGGACCCAGCAAGACTTATTACAAGCCCACTTCCAAAGAAGTTGGGGTTCTGTGTAAAATGTAAATAAAAAGAAAATGGGGTGATTTGCAAATCATTTAAACCCTATATTTAATTGCAAATAGTACGATCAAATATTTTTTTTGTTTTTCTGAAAAATATATTCCCGTTTTGAATTTGATGCCAGTAACAGGTTTCAAAAAAGTTGGGCGAGGGGCATGTGATGCATAAACTCTTCCTTTGACAACACTTGCTAACTGTTTAACACTTTGCCTACTAAAGGGTTTGGTAAAGATTCTTTTTTCTTTTGCACACTTTTTTTGCACACTTATATATATACACACTTACACACTGTCAGACAACTTTTAGAAGTATACACACGTGTATACACAAAAACTCGCAAAGAGGTTTTTTTTTTTTACTTATTCACTTTACTGTTCTGTTTGACCCCTAAAAACTTTTTTTATTTTTAGCATAGCTTTGCTGTTTGTGGTGCTTTGGTATAGAAAGGCGTCTTTTCCCTTGTTGGATTTTTTAGAATGTGTATTTCCAAAAATATATGGTTCCCTGGGGGTCTTTTGGTGGTCTTACAGCACATAATACGCAGGCAGGGGGCTCTGTTTTCAGCAGCTGAGTTGGCAGGTGTGAAAATTCTTATGCACAGTTTTCATTTGGGCCCGTACATACCACATACTTTGGTAAATCTATTCATATTGGGCATCAAACTGATCAGTGGACCCCTGGCCTTCATATTTAGGATGATTTATCTTGGTCCCTAATGATATGTGAGAGATAGGATGCTTCAAAGTGGAAGCTTTCATGTGATTTTCAGAAATTTCATCAAAACCGACACATTTAGGAAAGATTAGAAAGACATATTTACCAATTTTGGGGGAATATGTACTTTCCAAAAATATATCGCTTATTGGGGTTAGCATATTTTATTTTGTAGCTTTATCCTACATCCAGTGCATCAAAAGTGTTGATTTTTCAATAGCTGGAATGATAGAAATGATAGCTCATATGGGTTGTCTTCATTTTGGGACCCTAGAGGCCCCATACTTAGGTAAACTTATACACATTGGGCATCAGGCTCTTCAGCGGACTCCTGGCCTTCATATTTACAGTAATTGTTCTTGTTACCTAAAGATATGTGGGCAATAAGATGCTTTAAATTGGAAGCTTTCAGGTGGTTTCATCAAAATTGTCAATTTTAGGAAAGCTTTGCAGTTTGGTACTTTGGAGTAGAAAAAAATATGTACACATTTTGGATTTGGGGAAATTTGTATTTAACAAAAATATATGAATTTCTAGGGTGAACTTACATTTTTGTAGTTTTACCCCACATAAAGGGGCAAATTTACTTATGGTCGAATATCGAGGGTTAATTAACCCTCGATATTTGACTGCCGAATGGAAATCCTTCGACTTCGAATATCGAAGTAGAAGGATTTACCGCAATTTGTTCGATCGAACGAATTTTAATCCATCGATCGAACGATTTTTCTTCAATCTAAAAAAGCCTATGGGGACCTTAGGTTTTAGGTGGCGAACTAGGGGGTCAAAGTTTTTTTTTAAAGAGACAGTACTTCGACTATCGAATGGTCGAATAGTCGAGCGATTTTAGTTCGAATCGTTCAATTCAAAGTCTTAGTCAAAGGTCAAAGTAGCCCATTCGATGGTCAAAGTAGCCAAAAAAAACAATCGAAATTCGAAGTTTTTTTTCTTCTATTCCTTCACTCGAGCTAAGTAAATGGGCCTCAAAATGTGGCAAATGTGTTGATTCTGCAGTAGCTGGAACGAAAGAAATGATAGATTATATAGGGTGTCTTTATTTTGGGGCCCCTAGAGGCCACATACTTAGGTAAACCTATGCACATTGGGCATCAAACTTTAAAGCGGACCCCTGACCCTTGGGAGATACAATGCTGTAAAATGAAAGCTTTGAAGTGATTTTTGAAAAATACAAGAACATTTTATAAAACCCTGTAAGTTTAGGAAAGAGTATTGACTGGATAGCTTGGAGTAGAAAGACACATTTACTTGTTTTGAATTTGTCAGAATCCTTTCTTTGCAAAAATGTATGGTTTGCTAGGGTTAACCTACTATTAGTGGCATTTTTGTCCTTGAAATCTGAAGTATGCTTGTTTCTGGAGCAGTACTTTGGAATTTTGGTAGTGTACTGCTGGGAGTAAGACGTTTCCATAAAACTATACATATTTGGTATCGGTGTGTTTAGGAGACATGGGACCAATCGGTTGTATTTTCATGCATAAAATAAATTGTTTCTACTGTACATTATTATATTATGGAAAAATAACTTTAATTTATTTGACATTTAGAAGCTTATATCTTGTTACAGATGTAGAATTGCATCAAAATGCTAGTATATTTTGAAAGCTCCTGAAAAAAACAATATATTGTTTATCTGGGTAAACTGAAAGTCCCCCCCCCCAGAAAAGCCTCCAAAACTGAAAGAGCACAAAATGTTCAAAAACCGTCTGGCCAATAGCTGCCAATGACAGGGTTAACATGAGGCGTTCAATTGTTGTCCCATTCTTGTCTGACATAGGATTTCAGCTGCTCAACAGTTTGGGATATCCTTTGTTGTATTTTTTAATTTTATAATGCTCCTAATGTTTTCAATGGGTGGCAGGTCAGGACTGCAAGCAGGGGGGCAGATTAGTACCGAAAACGCTTTTACTACAGAGCCATGCTGGAATACGTTCAGAATGTGGAT
The DNA here is from genome assembly GCF_017654675.1 of Xenopus laevis. Lineage (NCBI taxonomy): Eukaryota > Metazoa > Chordata > Amphibia > Anura > Pipidae > Xenopus > Xenopus laevis. The sequence goes on from NC_054385.1 coordinate 30,954,003, forward strand.
CGGCATTGCTGAAATATACAAAGCCTTCCCTGAAAAAGGGCAACAGCATATGTTGCTCCAAAAGCTGTAACATTCAGCATTAATAACGACTTCCCAGATGTGCAAGCTCCCCATGCCTTGTGCACTAATGCACCCCCATACCATCAAGGATGCTGCTAGCTTTTTAAACATGTGCTGATAACAAGTCGGAGGGCCTTCTCCTCTTTAGCCCAGAGGACCCGACATTCATTATTTCCAAAAAGAATTCAGACCAAAGGACAGTTTTCGACTTTGCCTCAGTCCAGGGAAGGTGGCGGTGTTTCTAAATCAGGTTTATCTTTGTTTTTTTTCTTTGCATGGTAACTTGCATTTGCAGATACAATGATGAACTGTTCTGAGACCGCGGTTTTCTGAAATATTCTTGAGCTCATGCAGGGATTTCCACTACAGAATTGTGTTTGTTTTTTAACGCAGTGCCATCTGAGATCACGACCATCCAATATTGGCTTTCAGCCTTGTCCCTTGTGTAAAGAAATTTCTCCACATTCTCTTACTCTTTTAATGTTATTAAGTACTGTAGATGATGAAATCCCCAAATTCTTTGCAATTTTACTTGAGGAATGGTATTGTTATATTGTTACAATGTTTGCCCATGCAACTGTTTCACAGAATGGTGTACCCAATCATATTACTGACCTGTTGCCAATTGGTGAGATTTTCCACTGGGTGTCTTTTCTAGCATCACATTCCTCTTCTAGTCTTTTGTTGCCCCGTCTCAGCATTTTTTAAACATGTTGCTAGCATCAAATTCAAAATGAGCATTTATTTTTCAGAAAGCAATAACGTTTCTCAGTTCCAACATTTGATATGTTGTCTTTGTACTTATTGCAGTGTCCCAGCTTTTTTAAAAGAACAGGGTTGTAGTATCACTACTGTATTTTTTTTATTATCATTATTATTCATAGGTCCATCACATTTCCAACGCACGTTACAAAGATTATACACCTTTTATATCCCCGCCACATTGGAGCTTACAATCTATTGTCCCTATCACATTCACACAGTAGGGTTAACTTTTATCAAAAGGCAATTGAACTGCCTTTAAATGTAGCACATACAGAACATTCAAACTCCTTATGGGTGGATCCCTGGCTGGCAGGCAGGCCCGGATTTGTGGAGAGGCCACCAAGGCCTGGGAAATTTGAGCGAATAAAAAGGAAGGGGACGGGATCGATGAATGACAGCAGGCCTAGGGGCGCCCTCGATGTAAATCTGGCCCTGCTGGCTGGAATCAATCTTAGGACCCCAACTCTACATGGCAGCAGCACTAATCATTGCACCATCATGTGGTAATTGCTGATAGTTTTCCCCATGGGAACAGAGATTTTTGTGCTTTCTAAAGACCAATGTAAAGTTTGTAGTAGTGGTAGTGATACAAACTAAGCTTCTGTTTAGAACTACACATCTTAGTGTAATTTATGTACAGGTATAGGATCCATTATCTGATAACCCATTATCAAGAAAGCTCTGAATTACGGAAAGGCTGTCTCACATAGACTCCATTTTATCCAAATAATCCATTTTTCAAAATGTTTTCAACGTTTTTTAAAATGTTTTACTTATTCTCTGTAATAACAAAACAGTAGCTTGTACTTGATTTCAACTAAGATATAATTAATCCTTATTGGAGGCAAAATCAGCCTATTGGGTTTATTTAATGTTTATATGATTTTCTAGTAGACCCCAGGTCCCAAGCATTCTGGATAAGAAGTCCCATACTTGTACCATAACCATATTAGTGTTTTTTAATTTGGATTGTTTATATCTGACATTTGCTGTAAGAGAATGCAGAGTAATATACAGGATCTGGCAGTATAGGAAAGGCATCCTGCACTTGGGGGTGCAAAATGTTAGGCACCTCCAAGTGATTGTATTTACCTACCTGAAACCCTGGGCTGGTGCTCCTAGCAGCATAAAATTGCACCGGCCCAGTGTTATACCAGTGAGCTCCACGGAGCTCTTCTCTTCCGATCTCTTCACGTGGCTGCGCATTATAACGAAAAACCCCTCACTTGGTATTGGCTGCACCTAATGGGATCTGTGAATACAATTGCGGGTAGCCCCATTAGGAAAAACATTCAACACACACTTTGCTTTATAACAATTTCAACTATATAATAAAGAAAGTGCAGATTAAAGAAGAAGTAAATATTCACAGTACAATAATGCATTCTATAGCATGACCCACTACCCTGGGGAACCTGTTCACGTTCAGTCCTGACATCTCCCTGCCAGGCAAAGTCCTGCACTACTCCTTTGGCAGACAAAGAGTCTCAGTCCCTTTTCCCCAAAAGAGTACCAGTGTCCCCAGGTAGCGCTATCTGCCCAAATACCTTTCCCGTTGGACAAGGTATTTGCTTCCACGTGGCAGGCACACAAAAACCCTGTATCACAACAGGAGACTTGCTGGATCCTTTTCTGTTTCTACCCTCCCTCAGGCACACCTCACCCTTGGGATTCACACAGATGGGTAGGCTCCTCCAGAGCTGGAACAGGCATCCACAGCAATGAAGTCCTCAGAAGCTCCAGGCTCTGTCCATAGCGTGAGCACGATAAACCCCCTTTACTTCTTACAACACAGCTCCCAGCACTCTCCATAGCGCGAGCAAACAAGATGTCCATCTAAGCTCCACACCTGCATGGTTCAGCTTACCAAGCTTTAGAGTACCCTGCATCAGCCTGCAGGGCTATCAAACTCCTTTAAGCCGCCTACATCTTTGAATGAGTTCTGTCCACCTTCTCCCCATGAAAGTGAAAGTAGGAATCATGTGAGCACATGGCATCTCCTATTTATTCCAAAGTGGTGCAGCAGCGACACCTTGTGACACCCTCCGGTATCTGCCAGCCATGCTGCACAGGGACAAGGCTCAGCCCCTCCCAAGACCCTAGGAAACCCTGTAGCTGTACAAACAGGGGATTTCCACCGTGTGGTTTCAGACCGTAGGGGAATTAACCCTACGGGTCCCTACTCTTTGTTTCTTGCAGAAAAACTTGTATACATGTATACTGAACGTGAAATGACCATGCTACTGACCTCTAGCCAGCAGGCTGGTAACCTTCATGCCAATTTTACTACAGGTATGGGATCTGTTATCCAGAAAGCTTGGTACCTTGGGTTTTCTCAATATGGATCTTAAAATTCATTCCCATAATTTGGCGCTTTCTGGGTTATAGGTTTCTGGATAACTGATCCCATACCTGCAATAGGAAACAATAACAGAAATATGAAGGTCATCCTTTTCCAAAATAAATGTGGCAGCCCTTTATCAGATCAGGTGAAATACAATGGCACACCAATTACTCCTTTGCTTCAAGGTGACCATAAGTAATAGATTAATGTGACTAGCATCTGAGTTCCAAAGTGTGTGATGTATATCAGAATCTAATTAACATCTCTATGTCCGACTGAATTTCTCAGGCCATTCCTTCTCTACTCATATCAAGCTTTCCCAGTCAAAAACAAGAACAACTGTTGCTGTGATTATAGCTACAGAGTGATAATTCAGCACTTGTTTATTGAAGTTGCCTTTCAGCTTTCAAGTGTAGCAGAATGAGATCTCTTTCAAAGAGGAGACAAAATCCAGTGCTTACGGTAATAACAGAAGTATGAAGTTATCTCATTATAGAACTGCGGACGGAGTTATGTTTCAAAACACACTAAACAGAACTTTCGTAATCTCAGTAAACAAGAATTAGCAATAACCTGTGTTAAATTCTCCCCAGGGGCCCACCACAGCTTTGCCCAGCTAAGAGCAGTCCAACCCAATAGCAAAATCCCTGGTCACGGCACGTTCCAAGATTTCTATAATCCCCAAATTAGTTAGGCTCTATAAAAAGGTTTCTTTCCCCAATAAAGAGAAAGAGCTGAGGACTGCTCTCTAAAGGGGATGTACGGTTAACCACAAAACTAGCATTTACTGTTTGTGGGGTTAATTTCCTGCTGTGGTGCTCTGAAAAGGCACCATTAGTCGGCAGAGGCCCCAGAATGGGATGCTGAAATGTTAGAAACTGTTCCTAATACTGGACTTTTATTTACTTTATTGGATGCTGCCAATTATCAGAGCAGAGGGGCTAGAGTTGAGTTGTTTTAATGCTGTTGGAGTTGGCTGAGGAAAGGGTTACTGCCCATTTTTACTATAGGTAAATAGGTATGGGATCTGTTATCCTAAAATCTCTGAATAATGGGAAGGCCAACTCCCATAGCCTCCATTTTAATGAATTATGTCATATTTTTAAAAATGATTTTCTCCTTCTCCATAATAACAATAATAATAAAAAAAAAATATCTTGTATTTAATTCCAACTAAGACATACGTAATCGTTATTTTAGGCAAAACAATCCAATTAAGTTGAATTAATGTTTTAATTATTTTTAGTAGACTTAAGGAATGGAGATTCAAAATACGGAAATAAGCATTATCTTTAAAACCTCAGGTCCCAAGCATTCTGGATAATAGGTCCCATACCTGTACTTAATACATGTCATAGCAGAGGGCATATGGAACACTTTAATGTAGGGGGTTTATTCACATTTTTCCCCCTAAAGTTTTAACTCTTGTCCAATGTTAGCATACTAAATTTCTGCTCTCTTATTGTTTAATAAAGATTTTTCCCAGCATCCTATTTGCTCCACAAATAGTTCCCATATATTAGAGTAGTGCCTCAGTTAGACATTATTATGGCTATTGTTACTGGCCAAGCTCCATGTGTTTTTTGACTCTTAGATGAGCTGTCCCCGGGCAAGTTATGGTTCCTGCAGTCTGACATTTTTTTCCTTCTGTATAATGTGATACTTTCGTATTTAGAATCTTTCCCTGTAAATCTGATTGGATATTATTTTTGATTGTGGCTATTTGGCAGCCATAACGGAATTCTAACTAAATGAATAATGAAAATATACACACTCTTGAGACGTCAGTCTTCCCTGCACTGTAGGGTTTTTGCTGTGTTATTGATTTTTTTTCCTGGATCCTTTTCATTCTTCCCTGGATCTTATACATTTTTAATGAAAATGTCCTGATATAGTACAGTACAGTTCTGCCCCAGTAAGGGTTCACTGTGGCTATTGTCCAAGTTCATTGAGCTGTCTCTCGGTAGGAAAGGTTACTGCAGTTTGAACTGCCTTTTTTTCTATATAATGTGATTGTCTTACAGTAGTTCCCATTGGCAAGCAAGGGTTTATAATTGTTACTGTATGCTATCCCATTCCTAGTCCTAGTGAAAACCTAGTAGCCACCTATGATGTTAACAAGGAGTAAATGTATGTTATCCGTTATCCAGAAATCTCTGAATTGTGGCAAAGACTCTATTTTAGGCACATAATTATATTTTAAAAAAATGTGTTCATTTTTCTCTATAGTAGCCAGGGCCTGGGGTTTTCTGGATAAGGGATCTTTCTGTATTTTGGATCTCCATGCCTTAATGTCTACTAAAAAAAACAATTAATCATTAAATAAAACCAATAGGAGTGTTGTGTTTTGCCTCCAATAAGGATTAATTGTATCTTAGTTGGGATCAAGTACAAGCTACTGTTTTATTATTGCAGAAAAAAATAATTATGTCAATTGTTCGATTATGGGAGATGGCTTTTTCTTAGTTAATTCATAACCCCCCTCCCCCCTCCCAAAGCTCTGTTTTTCATTATCCAATTCATATTTTTCCCTAGCATACTTGGGAGAATGAAGAATAGTGCTGTAGGTTTGGGAAATACAAGAATTCTGTAATTAACATAATGCTCCGCATTTGCCAGAGCAACACGCCAGAAGTTTTTTCTTCCCTTCTCTCAAAAGTCAGAACATAAAGTGCCTCTATATTTTACATCAAACATGGGCAAATGTTAGCCTGGAGGCCACATGTGCCAGATCATTTAATAATCACTAGTCTCCGTCTGCACCAGGCTGCTCCCTGCTTTGGGACAATGTAATATGTTTCTGTCTATGGCAATGTAGCAATCAGGGTTCGGGCTTGATGTAGTACATAAAATCAGGGATCCTTTCCATGGACAGCTGCGTGTGCTGTGTTCCAAATTTAGTGCATCTATTTGCTTTTTGCAAGGGGTCCACCCATTACATTCATTCATCCATCTATTGCAAAATAAAGAATGATATGAAAGAGCCAGGCTGCTGCTCATAAATAAGCAGTGAAAATATTGCCCCAATGTTTCTGGGTATCCAATTCCATATAACGTTATGTGTAATCCTGTCCACAATTATATGTAATGTTAATCTGCTAGCTGTGAAATATTCTACCCTATAATATGGACCCATTATCCAGAAAACTCAGAATTACGGAAAGGCAGTTTACTATAATTTTAAAAAAATTCCTTTTTTCTCTCTTTGATAATAAAACAGTAGCTTGTACTTGATCCCAACTAAGATATAATTAATTCTTATTGAAAGCAAAACCTGCCTATTGGTTTTATTTAATGTGTGGGAAAATGTTTCCAAACCTGTTTGTTGAGGTGCTTTTATTCTTCGCAAACTTGTAAACCTTAGGGGCCAATAATGAAACCAGAGCTCCCCCAAGTAGCTAAACAAAATGCAACAAGTTAAAGAGCCGTTAAAGAAATGGGAAACTAATCAATAAGGGGTTTCACTATTGTAGGTAACATTAAACTTTAGTCATCAATTTTAAAAAAAATATGTTTTACCGTAATACTCCAACATAGCCAGCAATGTATGAGGGTGGAATACAATTCAGTAAATATGTAAGTATGTATTCCCCAGGTTTTACCCAGGTACTAGATAAGGTCAAATGACCCCTACTTACATCCTTACAAATACACCACCCTTGTGAGTCTTGATGCAGTGTTAACCAGTAACGATCAAATGATGAAATAAAGAAATGTCTGAATCACAGTATAGAATTGCAGGTAGCCCACTAATTCCTAGAACAGAAGCACAACACAATTCACGGGTCCTCACCTCCTAACCTCAACTGGCTGCTGCCCCGACGTGCATTTTGCCCAAAAGCTTTGTCAAAGGGGGTAACAGAAATGAGATAAGGAAGCCATAAATAGAAAAAAGTTTTGCGCTTCTACACCAATGACCAGTTGAAATTCCCCACCATAACGAGGCGTGACCTGGGACGGCTCTATTGCTCCGTACAAACATATATCCCTCGAGGAATATCCTCACTATCCTATGTGTGTATATAGAGATCCTCTGCACTCCATAATATATGATATTGGGGAATGAACACATGCTGTTTGTTTCTAAGTTTTGGAATTTTTCCCTATCAGGATCAATATGGATTTATCCAATTGAATACAACCAACTCAAGGAATCTATAATTACAATTTTGTATCTATTGTTCCAAAGCTTCTTTATCCTTTAATACCAACGGATTACCAAGTTTTTACACAATAGCATGCTAACTCTTCCCATATCTGATTAACATAATCAGCCTTTGGGGTTATGAGAAGGGATCCCTTCAGCTTCATTTGTAGCGCTGCTTAGTTTTTAAATGGTTTTAATTCTATGTGATTATTATGGCATGGTGGTGAATAAAAATCGCTTTTTATTTTATTCCATCTATCTGTATTTTATTGTGCATCTATCTGTATTATCTTCAGATCGTTTCTGACACTTGCATTGTGGAGTTAAAGTCCCCTGTGGTTTTCATATTTCTTAATTTAGTGGACACCCTAATGCTAGTAGCCAGATATAATCTTAAGTCTTATCTGAGTCACATTTTTGTTGGTATATCTATACACACATACATTTTTTTTTTTTTTACACTTTTTTTTACACTTCCTGAGGACGGCCCAAGTTGGGGCTGAAACGTTGAATAAAACACTATTTCTTTTTCATTAAGTCCTGCCAGTGCGGCTTTATTTTTTGGATATAATAATCATGTTAATTTGACCAGCACACAGGCTTTTTTCATTTGTCGCTGTGCACCAGATTTGCGCCTTTTTCTATATATATATATATATATATATATATATATATATATATATATATGTGTGTATATATATTAGGGATGCACCAAATCCACTATTTTGGATTTGGCCGAACCCCGGAATCCTTCGTCAAAGATTCGGCCAAATAAATATATATATATATATATATATATATATATATATATATATATATATATATATGTCCAGAAAGTACCTGCACTCTATCCCTTCAGGTTTGTGGTGGGTGCTGGGTCAAAGTTATGACATATAATCTTCAAAAATGGATCCGCACTCCAAACAATTCAATCAAAGTGATTTTTATTGAATTATCACTCACGTGAGAATCCTTGATAAAGGCCCTAATGTGGGCCGAAACGTTGGACACGTGAGTGATAATTCAATAAAAATCACTTTGATTGAATCGCTTGGAGTGCGGATCCATTTTTGAAGATTATATATATATATATATATATATATATAATTTTTACTTTTAAAATTAAGATGCTAAATAGCTACTAGCTACTGTAAATCACTATATTAACCCCCACCCTCCCAAGAACAAAAACCAAAATGAAATGGAAAAAAAAGTATAAAAAACAAAAGTCCAATAAATTCAAGTTCACAGTGCAAAAGCAAAAACCAAATAAATATCCATGACCAAGTTCATTTGAGTAATCTGGAACAACAAGGTTTGGCTTAATGCCAATACTTTTGATGCCGCTCTTAGAGCCGATCCATATTGTGGATAATAGCAAAGAGAACCATCCCCATAATTGAGTCCACTTCAGAAGGCAGATTGATGGAAAAGAGAACAGGTCAAAATATCTTGCAAATGCAGCAATCATATCTGATGGAGATCCAACGACAGGGTTTCTCAGTCTCAATCTAAATAAAAAACACAGATGAATGAAAAAGGGACAGCCAAAGTCAAACTCTCAACCAAAAAAACAGAGAAATGTAGTTCCTCATTAAGACCCGCTGGAGATTCGGGTCCCCAGTCTAGAGATTCATATATTCTAGCTTTTGTTCCTCAGCTCCCACAAGATACTCGATCCAAGCCCCACACCCTTAAAAGATCCTCACGAGCATTATAATCTGATATTTTGAAACGTCTTCAATGATTACTCAGCAAGTCCAGAATCTACTGTGCATGCGCCGAATGTCACAAAGTTTTCCGATTTCATTTCGTGACATTCGGCGCATGCGCAGTAGATCCGTACCTGGTAAATGCTCCTACTGCGCATGCGCCAAAAACACCGTTCAAACCAGGAAGAAGACCACTTGGGAGAAGATGTCGCCTGTGAACTCCGTGGACAGGACCTGTGCAGAGAGGTAACAAGTTAGGGGCATTTGCCAGGCGGAACAGGTAGGCCAGGGAGGGTTTTTGCGCCCAGGGAATTTCCTTCTCCTTTAATGTTTTGGGGATGCACAAATCGGTTACCTAAGTGTAAGTTTCCATTTTTCCTGCCTGACTGTAAAAAGGTTTTCTATAACTTAGGGTGGCCCATGTCTCTGAGATTTTGGTTAAGGACTTGCTATATCCTCGGCTGAGAAACCTACCCATCAATTCATTTGAGCAAGCTGAAGAGTCTGCGAATTACTGCAGATCTGTTTCAATCTCAGGAAATTCTGGGTGGGATACCTGCTTTAAATCTTTTAAGATGACAGCTCTCAAAAGCAGCAAGGCATTTCAGACTGTGCCGTTTGTTAAAAAGGTCTGTTGCCAGGGCCCCATCCTGGCCCCTACATATTCGAATATACAAAAAATCCACTGAGGTAGAGGAAATGGTGTGAGTCACATGGATCTGCAGATCATTCTGACTTAAAAGTTTTATAAATACAAGACAATGAGTGTAAGTACCTGGTGGTCTAGTGGGCGGTGAAGTCCACCACCGCTACTTCGGCGTGGACGCCCGCTGCATTGCTCCTTCTCCTCCTGTGCCCGGTCCCCCTGTGACAACGGCGCACTTCCGGGTTTATGCGCCGACGTGATGAAGCTAAATTCAAACTGTATAAAGGGGGATTGCGGGTTACAGCATATTGCCTGTTGTCAAACGAGACCTGGCGGCATCCAATTAGCCGGGGGCTCCTCCCGAGGTGAAAGGTGGCGGTTATAGGCAGAAATAAGAGCCGAGACCAGGGAGCTTAGCTTGAGTTCTGGATTTAGGGTGCCGTTCGTGACAATGAGCTTCTGAACGTTTCAGAGGTACAACCTCCTTTCTCAAATGCTCTGATGAGAGCACTTGAGAAAGGAGGTTGAATCTCCGAAACGTCTTGTGGAGATCTCAAATAAACCTCTTAAGTTGTAGCAAAATTGCTGAAGTGTGAGCCATTTGATTTTTTATTTTTCGCATGGAATATTGAAACCTATTTATACAGCAAGGTTTCCGGATAGAGCACCGCAACATTCATATCGCAGTCTTTTGAGCTTCTGAAAATCGCCAAACAAACAGGATGTTGTCGATAAAACTCCACCATCTATTAATGTTACATAAATCTTCTGTATAGATCTGCTTCACATGTGACACACACTCCATCTCCCACCACCCCAGAAAAAGATTTGAATATGAGGGGGTGCATTTGACCCCCCATTGCATTTCCTGTTAACTGCAAATAAAACTTTTGGTAAAAAACCTAAATAATAATGAGTCAAGACCCACTGTAGGAACCTCAGAACAAACTTCTTCCATGCTGGGTCAAAGTCACTCTGTTCCAAACGATAGGATGTCGCCCAAAGTCCCAGTTCATGTCTGATGGATGAATAAAGTGCTTCGACATCACATGTGATCAAAAGATCCCCAGACTGTATTTGTAAGTCCTGAAGCTTCAAAAGAAAATCTGAGTCACGTATATAAGAAGGTAAAGTTAAAACTAAAAAATAATCTATAAATACGCACAAAGACTATCAATGCCTGCCACGATCAGGCGTTCTATGACTTTTTTGTGAATTTTAGGTAAGGTGTAAAATGTAGGTATCAGGCAAGAGACCTTTAAAATATCCCTCTCTTTGGGCGTGATAACTCCATCCACACAAGCCTGATGTATTAAGATGTATTCAGACATCAAGTTGTCTCTTATATATTTTGCTGAATTAGATAATTGTTGTAAATTTTCATCAACACACTGCTCCTCAGTTTGTAAAACTATGTTGCCACCTTTATTAGCCAGTTTGAACACCAATCCCTTCATGGACTGTCATTTCTTAAGTGTCTGTCCAGTATCCAGTATATTGAAATTGCAGTAAACTGGTGGCAATGTTAGCTTAACTATCTCCACCATCATCATATTAAAAAAGACCAGAATGTTGGGGAACTTGAAAATGCAGGATTGTATCTAGATCTCATCCTAAACATCTCCTTTCTGCTCTGTGATCTCTTTGGCCCTGCTCACCTTCCTCCAGTAATTCCAGCTATTAAAAAATGTGTTCTATTTCCTGATCCAACCCTTCTTGAGATGGCATTGGTTGTGAGAACCATGCTTTCAATGCTAAATTTTGACAAAAAAATAAAATTAGTATTGTCAAGGGAGGTGGCCAGTACAAAACTCAAACCCTTGTGTTGAACCCGTAACTGTGTATCCGGGAACATTCATCTGTTAAATGTATTACCTGCAGCACATATTGCTGGATATCAGAGTTCAGGTCATCTGGATGTTGTCTGATTGCACCTGTACCTCCTTTTGTAGACTGGTACTTGTACCCCCAACGTCCGCAGTCTCTGAGTTCTCTTCTTCTTTCAACGTTGTCTGGCCTTTCTGTGCCACCTTGCTCCAGAAACAGACTGTCCTAGTCCAGATGCTTGTGAGGAAGATTGACTCCAATGAGACCCACTATTCCTCCTCTGGTGTGGCCATAAGTAAACCTGTTTTATTTTGAAAATCCTGTAGCTCTCGAACAGACTTCTGACATTTAGTAGCAGCAATGTTGGATTGAAATGTATCAAGCATAATTCCCAACGGTGGGATAGACCTAGATTTATGCTGTGCCTTAAGTTCCAACTGACATCTATCAATGTCCTCCTTGATTTTAATCAATTTCTGCTGATCATATTCTACTAGTAAACGCAACAACTGAGATGAACATTGATTTAGAATAGCCCCCACCCACAAATGCTGGAAACAACTGTACTCTCAATCCTTGTGTGATAAGGGCATTCTTAATATATTCATGGAGTGATTGGTTATTGGATACTGAAAATGTAATGATTTCAGCTCATCAAAAATGTTTACATGTTGTGTCAGTAATTGCAAGGGCGAAACTTTACCCACAGGTTTTCATGGAATCCTGTATCTCTATTAAGCACCATAATTTGACCAAACTGAGTTTACTATCTTTCACTAAACAGTGTGTTGTGCTACCTCTAAAACAGACAGGGTTGAAAGAAGAACTGGAAAACTAATGAAGCATGAACTGGAAAAGGGTTTCACCAATCCTCTAAAACCTCCAAACCTTAAGGGGGGGAATAATGCCCCCTGAGCTCCCCCAAGTAGCTAAACAAAATACACCAGTTAAAATACTGGGGAAGTCTGGGGATTTTTTGGTCACGTGATGTTGAAGCACTTTATTTGTCCATCAGTCATGATCTGGGACTTTGGGTGACATCCTATTTTTTGGAACAGAATAACTTCCACCCAGCCCTTCAGAAGTTTGTCCTGAGGCTCCTACATTTTGTCTACATTATTTAAATTATTTGACCAAAAGTTTTATTTGCAGTTAACAGGAACAGAAATGAGGGCCAAATACACCCCCTCATATGGAAATCTTTTTCTGGGGTGTGTGTCACATGTGAAGCAGATTTATAAAGATGATTTATGTTATGTTATTGGATGGTGGTGATTTATCGACAACATCATGTTTGTTTGGCGAGGTTCAGAAGCTCATTGTCTTGACTCATGGGGGTAAATTTATCAAAGAGTGAAGTTCGGCCACTAGAGTGAAATTCCGCAGCTCTCCATTCATTTCTATGGGATTTTGAAAGGCGTATTTATCAATGGGTGAAAGTGAAATTTCACCCTTTGATAAATACACCTTTAAAAACCCCATAGAAATGAATGGGAAGTGGCGGAATTTCACTCTAGTGGCGGAACTTCACTATTAACTTCACTCTTTGATAAAATATACCCCATGGTGAGGCATTTTGGCTTTGTCGTTATATTAATTGCTGCAGACAGAGAGTCATGCATGCCCTATGTAGCTCCTGTGGACTTGTTTATGTGGGATCAGACAACCAGAGAACTTCATGTGAGAATTCTTGAACACGCAGGTGACATCAAATATTATGAGATGAAGTCCAGAGACCCCAATAGGGAGCAAAAAAATAAGCGACATTTGTCATTAATAGCTGAACATTTTTATCAATTTCATAATGCTCATGACAATCTTTTGATGATGTGGGGCTTGTAGCAAGTATCTTGTGGGAGCCGATTAGGTAATTTGGAACACAAGTTCGGAGAGTAGATGGATCTTTAGACTGGGGACCAAATTTACAGAGGGTCTTAATGAGGAACTACATTTCAAGCTATTTTGGTTTAGTGTTTGATTTTGGCTTTCCGGTATTTGTCATCTGTGTTTTTTTAGATTGAGACTGAGAAACCCTCTTGTGGGAGCTCAATTGGATATGATTGCTGCATTAGCAAGATATTTTGACCTGTTCTCTTTTCCACCAATCTGCCTTCTGAAGTGGACTCAATTATAGGGATGGTTTAATTTGCTTTTATCCACAATATGGATCGGCTCTAAGAGCGGCATCAAAAGTATTGGCATTAAGCCAAACCTCCTTGTTCCGGATTATTCAAGTGAACTTGGACATGCATGGATGCTTATTTGGTATTTGCTGTTGTATTCTGGACTTTAAGTTATTGGACTTTTGTTTTTTATAGTTTTTTTCATTTAATTTTGTTTTTTGTTTTTGGGATGGTGGGGGTTAATATAGTGATTTATATGTTGGAAACCTGGGACATATTCGGTACCTATGTAGTGGGCAGTTATCGATATGAATATTTGGCACTCACTGTTTGTGATGAGTTGATCATGATACACATCTTCTATACAGTAGTAACTATTTAGCACCTTCATTATAAATATATATACACATGTATTTCTTTGATAGTAAAATTGGCCCCTTTAAATGATGATGACTGTAGTAAGATGGCAGGGAGACTTTGACATACGAGGGTGTGACACTTGTACTTCAGTTAATAATTATCACAATATTTGAAATGACAGTGATTTTCCTTGGGGTATGTGTTTGTATGGAGCAATAGGATGTAATTTAGATTGCGCACAATTGCGGATCACTTATTAACAGTGCTGGTAAAGCCTCACTTTGGCTCTGAGCCGTCCCAGTTCATTATGTGAGTCACTTTATGGCACCTCATTGCATGAGCCATGGCAAACATAGTTACATAGTTACATCGGGTTGAAAAAAGACAAAGTCCATTAAGTCCAACCCCTCCAAATGAAAACCCAGCATCCATACACATACCCCTCCATACTTTCACATAAATTCTATATACCCATACCTATACTATCTATAGAGCTTAGTATCACAATAGCCTTTGATATTATGTCTGTCCAAAAAATCATCCAAGCCATTCTTATAGTCATTAACTGAATCAGCCATCACAACATCACCCGGCAGTGCATTCCACAACCTCCTGACTGTGAAGAACCCCCTACGTTGCTTCAAATGAAAGTTCTTTTCTTCTAGTCTAAAGGGGTGGCCTCTGGTACGGTGATCCACTTTATGGATAAAAAGTTCCCCTGCTATTTGTCTATAATGTCCTCTAATGTACTTGTAAAGTGTAATCATGTCCCCTCGAAGCACCTTTTTTCCAGAGAAAACAACCCCAACCTTGTCAGTCTACCCTCATAATTTGTCTTCCGTCCCTCTAACCAATTTAGTTGCACTTAGTCTCTGCACTCTCTCCAGCTCATTTATATCCCTCTTAAGGACTCGAGTCCAAAACTGAACTGCATACTCCAGATGAGGCCTTACCAGGGACCTATAAAGAGGCATGATTATGTTTTCATCCCTTGAGTTAATGCCCTTTCTTATGCAAGACAGAACTTTATTTGCTTTAGTAGCCACAGAATGACACTGCCCAGAATTAGACAACATGTTATCTACAAAGACCCCTAGATCCTTCTCATTTAAGGAAACTCCCAACACATTGCCATTTAGTGTATAACTTGCATTTATATTATTTTTGCCAAAGTGCATAACCTTGCATTTATCAACATTGAACCTCTATTTCCAGTTTGCTGCCCAGTTTTCCAGTTTAGACAAATCACTCTGCATGGAACCTATAGTTTTGCACAATTTAGTATTATCTGCAAAAATAGAAACAGTACTTTCAATGCCCACCTCCAGGTCATTAATAAACAATGGGTGCATACCTGCTAGTTATTCCCGGTCTATTCCATTACCAGCCAAATTCAGCCCCTGCATTCATGGGACCTGTTATCCAGAATGCTCAGGACCGGGGGTTTTCGGGATAACAGATCTTTCTTTAATTTGGATCTTCCTACCGTAAGTCTATTAGAAAATAATGTAAACATTAAATAAACCCAATTGGCTGGTTTTGCTTCCAATAAGGATACATTATATCTGAGTTTGGATCAAATACAAGACAGTGCTTTTTTTATTACTGAATGAAAATCAGAATGATTTGATTAAAATGGCGCTTATGGGAGATGATGACCTTGCCGTAATTTGAAACTTTCTGGATAGTAGACATCACCTTTCTGGATGCCACATGCCCTTAGCCTCTAAGCCAAGCTACCTGCTGACTACTTGTAAAGGATTATAATATGTGGTACATCGGAGAGGCTTTAGGCACACAATATATATATTTTGGAAAGAATATGATGAATCTCCTATGTACCAGAATAAATGCCTGTGTCACTGCCCTTAAAAGGGAAATCTTACCTTCAAGTTTACCTTTGGTATTTTATAGCTGAACTGATTGGCCTACAGCAAATGGTCTCTGATTGTCGGGGTCACGGACCCTCAGTGCCGCAACAAGGTGTATGCAGAGTAGGCACGTGACTGGGGTGCAAAGCTGGGGGAGGGTATATTGTCTTTGCCTCCTACCTCTAGTCCTCTATTTCCTCACACTCATTACAGGTTTGAGCCTATTCGCGCATGCGTGAGTGCGTCCATCGACCGTGCGTATGTCTATTCAGCATTGTGACTGGCCAGGTTGCCTAGGGTGCCTGACTGGCCTGACCCGGCACTGCTGACCCTATGCAAAAAACTGGATGACTGAGAGACTTTATTTGTAGTATTATTATTAGAAGTAGTAGTAACATCAATAATTATTATTTTTTATATTCAGTTCCTATAATCATAAGAAGTCGCGCAAAATCTGTTTGATCAATTTGTGAAATTTTCGTATTTATTTCTACTTCGAACAAACTTGAAATTTTCAAAAACTCGGATGTTAACTTAGCTATAAAAAAAAATACCATAAAAAAGAGGCTGTGCTAAAGCTCGAACACATCAAATTGGTAATCTGTTCATCATTTTCAGTTAGTCTACAAAATACAAAAAAGAATTAAGTAAACTGCATACATTTTCCCTAGGACAGCTTCCACTGTCATCTGCGTGACCTTTCAAGCTTTTCGATGCCAACTTTTATATTCGTGTTTCTTTCCTTTTGCACTTGAAGATCAAAAGTTTGAGTTCTTGAAAACATAATTTAACGTCGTGATTTTTAGCTCAAAATTCAAATCGCCACAAAAATCGAAATGTAATGTTGATCAGCTCCTCAATGTCACATTTAGAGAAATGATTAAATCTCTCTCTCTCTCTCTCTCTCTCTCTCTCTCCCCCCAAACCAAAGAGAATTTAATCTTCCTGCTATTATCCATGCTTTAAATGGGATTTCCACCCAAAAACTTTAAATACATTAATTATAGATTTTCTCTGGTTGTAAAGTTATTTGTAAAAGTAATTACTGCTAAATATAGTTGCTATCTAGTGGTTTACAGTATATTCTCTGCAGTGCTGGTTCTGACTCTTAAGAACAACAGAAGGAAATCATACCTCCCAACTGTCCTGTTTTTTGCGGGACAGTCCTGGTTTCTTACTGAAATGTCCCTACACTCTCTTTGATCTCATGCACTGACGCCAGAAAAATATATAATTTCTAAAACTTAAATAAGAGGCAGACAGCCCAGATTACTCAGTGGCTTCATTTAGATACATTGGTTACTATTTAAGATAAGCAAAGATACATTTGTAACTATTTAAGATAAGCAAATATACAATTGTAACTCTTTAAGATAAGCAGGTCTCTTGGGAGAACTGAGACTTACAGCTTAAAGGCAATTCACCTTCATTAGCAATACTGTAATAACACATAAAACATGACCTTAAACCCACCCCAGAAATGTTTTAAAACTTTCCATAACCTGCCAAATTTTGTAAAATGGATGTGGTATTTAGTGGATGTGGCCACGGGGGAAATAGACACTGCTTTCAATAACAAGCACGTTAAAAATAACTTTAAAAGCATTGAAATAATGAATGTATATTAGGAAGCTACGTAGAATTACATTTCCTTTCATTGTGCAGATATTGTGCATGCTAATCACTGCACAATACCCTTATATATTCAAGGAAAACTGTCAATCATAAGCATAGGCATGCCAATAAAATCACTAGCTTGGCATCCAGCCACTTTTCTGTGCTTACACTGAGATGTGATGCTATTCACGGACTGCATTCATTTTCACTTGTTAAATAATCTATAGAGACAATGCTATAAAAAGAACTGGGATATTTTTGTAAACACTGTCACATTTAGTTTGATATATATCTGATGTGTATCTTCACAATAATTAAAATAAAATATTTGCGGCAGCCATGGACCCCTAGTTAAGGGCCTTTGTGCAATACTGCTCAACAAAGTATTTTCAAGAAGAGCGATTACACAAGAATACAAAATGTATTTCCATTACTTCTTGGAATTGGAACTTAAGTGTGGTAGCCAAAATAACTGGAATTATATTTCAGGGTTGGAACGGCAGAGCTCTGCTGCACTCTCCTGGAAATGGGAATTTGTTTTTGCAATGCTCTGGGTAAGTTGTATTTAACATGGTCAGGCCTGCCATCTGGTGGTCCCAGCTGATATTGAAATATCAAAGGCATATTTTTATACAGTGAGATATGTCTTTATAAAAGTGTTACGGTTAACAATCCTGGCTTTAGAGAGTGCAGACAAACTTTACACATAGTGGGATCTCCCCTGAGCTAGGACCAAAAAGCCTGTGGCTATGGGTTATAATCAGAGCAAGAAGCCTGCGTTAGGGAAAGATGATGAGATAAAATCATATACTGTGTGCGTGTGTGTATATATATATATATATATATATATATATATATATATATATATATATATATATATATATATATATATATATATATATATATATATATGTCATGCCTCTCAGACATACTCACATTCAAGATCCAATAGATAAAACATGTACAGTTTAGTGGATATTAAATCCGCTATTTATGGCGTGTGCTTTTTTGCTCCGTTACTTTGCAGCCCTGCCAGCTTGTCTCCAAACATTTCCAAATATTTTACAGTCTAAAGAAAAGCTTTATGGGAGCTGTCACTGCGACTGGAGAAAATAATGTTAATTTTTCCATTTATGGATTTTTGGTCTAGTTCCTAGCGACCCAACCCAGAACCAGCCTGAAGGTAATATGTAAAGTGTCCCTTGCCTGCCCTGTTTGTGGTAATGTAATGTGACTTTGCCAGTGATTTAGAGCTAAGGACTTTAATTCCTTTGGGATCCTTGATGCACAAAGACCAGGCAAAATAAAAAATGAGCCAAGTAAGCTCAAACAATGACTAATGGGAACATGCCCAATTAAAAAGTAAAGGAGATAATGGGACAAACAAGATGAGTTTTAAAGGAGAACTAACCCTTATGTCTATATTTTGCATATGCAGATTCTCTATTCCCCATCCTTTCACAGATAAAATCCAATAGCAGGCAATTAACTGTCACTGGACGGATCACACTTAGCGGTTGCCAATTTTGATTATGGGTGTCACCTACAACACGCAGGTCATCCATGTATCTGTCCTGGCCAAACACAAGCCTTTGGTGTGAAGGAGTGCTCATGTTCCTGACCCTGGGTTAGTTGCCTGAACTGGCACATATTCAGTAATTCAATGCCCTGACCCTTAGTCACATCTTAATTTACATAGTAACATAGTAACATAATAACTTAATAAAGACACATGTCCATCAGGTTTGAGTGGCAGCTCAGTAATTCAGGTGCAGACTAAAATGTTACAATTTTACAACATTTAATTGATACATTTCTCATCTCTGGAATATTAGTAACTATTGTATCAATTCTAACAGCCGCCTGTATGAAACTCAGAGATTCTGCTCAGCAGCGACAAAGATAAGAAATGTATCAACAGTTTACAGGGTTGGCGACCCCCCCTCCAAGAGCTGCTTTAGAAGGTGAAAAATTACAATTTCCACTTCAATATTATAGAAACACTGACACATAGAAAATAGAAAGTAATTGGAAAAAGTCATTATTTCTGGTGATCTATCTGAAACGAGTACGACTAGTTGTTTGAAGGTGAACAACCCCTTTAAAGAAATATATTAAAGATATCTTTCAATTTACTGTAGATGGATGAAGACACAGAGGTTATGGTTCCTATGGTTAGGCTCACCCATGCCAAATACTGCACAGTATCAGAAACAGAGAAAGTCAGACAAATGGCCTTCTTCAGTAAAAAGCTGCGGTGTGGGGATTGTTGGAAAGGTTGAACTTTCTGTTCCCCCCAGTAACTATGTAACCGATTCTCTCTTGATACAAATAATCAGGAAGAAATTTAAATGCTATGATTTTTATAGAGTTTATAGATAAGCTGAAGCAGTCTAAAATCTAAGGGGCAAATTTACTAACCTCTGAGAATTCGCCAGCGACGGCTTCGCTCACAGCGCAACACTTCGCCAGGCGTAGATTCACCAGGACAACGTTAATTCACTAAAATCCGAAGTTGCATCCAGGGCGCCGAACGCTGGCGAAGTTTGGCTAGCGTTTCTGCGCCAAGCAAAGAGAAGTTGCGATACCGTTTCCTTATTTGCATACGGTGGGAAGTTAAAGTCGAATGGACATATATGTTGTAGCAAATACATTACACTACACAAGCCCAGGGAATCCTTAATAAAAGAAAATAGAGTTGTTATATGGCCCTACACATGAGCCCAGTGTATAGTTTATGTGCCATACGTTAGGAAATGTAGGAAATGTAAGGGGGAAGAGTACATTGAAGAGTTACAACGTGCCATTGTAAATGGATTAGTGGAAGAGGTTATATGCCGAGAACTTCCCACACCAGTCAGTTGAACTGAAGAAGCTGCTCGGGTGAGTAGTGAAACGTCTTCATTGATTACTCAGCAAGTCCAGTTGTTTTTAGATTGACCTATACTAGATAAGGGGGAAGCCGGTTACCCCAAAAAAAAAAATTACGCAGCATTCTTTGGGGATTAGAATAAATTTCAACTAAATTTTGAGGAACTCCTATCTACTCTACTCTACTCGCAAGAGGTAACGTTCAGTAAAATCTGCATCTTAGTGACTTTGCGTAGTTACGTAAATTCGGCAGGTGTTAGGGAGCGATGTACTGCTAGACCGTTAGTAAATCAGCAAAGTACAGAAATGACGTCACGCTGGTGAATTTTCACCCGCGTTAGTCACTTCGCCCTTTTGTAAATTTGCCCCTAAGTGGGTGAACTTATGTTTCTGCTATGCAGGAAGGCAAATGTTTTCAATGTTCAATTTTATCTATCTGAGAGGTACAAGCTGGAAATACAAATAACATCTGAAGCAAGTACCATATTTTTTATTCCTGGTAAGGGATTATTTTTGATCCCCAATATAACAGAAATTAATTGTAAAATTACTTACTCGGCCTCCCCAAGTAAGAATAAAAGTGAATCCTTACATGTGATCAGTTGTTTGGTTGCCATAGTTAAAGGGCACTAATGATGAGCAAAATTTTTCATCAAGTTTCCCTGCGAAAATGACGCCCATAATGGTTGAAAACATTTGTAGCGCGATTTCTTGCGCGTTGTCACTCATAGATTTCAATGTGAATTTTTGCCATTTTGCAAATTCTCGGCAAAGCAAAACGGGTCAGATTTGCCCATCACAAAAGGGAACCTGTTTGGTGAAAATGTTTTCCGCAACCAATGGTGCAGTCTAATAGAGTCCACACTCCGGTTGGGGGTAACAGTAGTGTGTTTTTTTTTTTTTTTTTTTAATCACTACTTTACTGTTATCCCCCAATTGTGAAATCCAATTTCTATTTTTTGTTGAAGCATTCATAACTGTTGTAAGCTCATTTAAAAATCTCAGCTGTCAATCAAATATTGTCTGGCCCCCCTCTATGCCTAGGCATAGAGGCAGGGCAGACAATTACTTTCACTTCCTAGATGTCACTGCTCTCCCCACATTCCCCCGTTCTCTTCACCATTTAATTGTGTAGCCAGTACATGGGGATGGACAACAGGTCCCCCATTCTGGTGCACAAACAAGATTCTGAGATGATGTAAGGCTTGCCTTAATAACAGTGTCACAAAATGGCTCCTGCCTGCTTGCTATAATTATGAGTTCCCAGACTGATGGAAACAAGATTCAAATAATTTATATTAAATTAAACTTAATTTTGCTTGACTAGTGTGATAAAATAGGATTTTGAATAATTCTTTTGGTTGACGGGTCCACTTTAATGATGACAATCAGACAGGATTTGCAGTTAAAGACTAGGCAGACAATGAATAAATAATAATGAATAAATAAATAATTTAAAAACATGAAGGGGAACATTCCCTAAGGATACAGTGCATTGCCCACTATGGTGGAGAGTAAGTCTCCATCAGATTTGCTCCCTCCCCATCTGAATCCAAGGTCACCATTGTACATACACACTATAAAGTCATTTGATCTGCTAACACATTTCCAAACATATCCAAATATCCTCTGCCAAAGAAAAGCTCTAGGCGAAACTGAAGCTCATGCATTAAAATGTCCATTCATGAGAATTTCCGGGATGTTGATGTGGTTTCAACTATCACCAGGTAAACTACACTAAGGGTATTTTATACTTCTGTGCTGCTTTCAGATGTTACAGGCGATTACTGACTATAAATTTGGCAGGGTTTAAGGTAGAATGAGGGCAAAACAGGTCACCAATCTTTCCCTAATAAGCAACATGTTTCCATCACCAACCAGCTTTCCGCCTGTGATAAGAGGCTCTTATTATGTTGGCAAAAGAGAATGGCAGAAACCTAATAAGGATGTAGAAATGTGAAGGCAAATAAAAGGCTATGAAGCATTTAAAACTGACAAGCCGACAATTACAGGTATCGGACCTGTTATCCAGAATGCTCCGGACCTGGGGCCATTTCATAATTGGGATCACCACTCCTAAAGTCTGCTAAAAAATCATTTAAAAAATAAAGGGGATGTTCACCTTTGAATTAACTTTTAGTATAATGTAGAGAGTGATATTCTGAGACAATCTACAATTGGGTTTCATTTTTTGTTATTTAGCTGCTCTTCAGTTTGCAATTTCAGTTGCTAGGGTCCTAACAACCATACATAGATTGGAATAAGAGACTGGAATATAAATAGGGGAGGGTCTGTAAAGAAATATCAGTAATAAAAAGTAGCAATGGCGATACATGTACAGCCTTACAGAGCATTTGTTTTTAGATTGGGTTGGTGACCCCCTGTTTGAAATCTAGCAAGAGTCAGAAGAAGAAGGCAAATAATTCAAAAACTATAAAAAAATAAACAAAGACCAACTAAAACGTTGCCTAGAATTGAGCCATTCCATAACACACAGTACTAAAAGTTAAACTGAAGATGAAGCACCCCTTTAAATAAACGCAATAGGCTGGTTTTGCTTCCAATAAGGATTAATTATATCTTAGTTGGGATCAAGTACAAGGTACTGTTTATTATTACAGAGAAAAAAGGAAATAATTTTTAAAAATTTGAATTAGCAATTATGGGGTAGAGATGGACAAATAACCCAGGTGCTGGCATCTGATATACACTGGCAGATATGGTCCACTGGCAGAATACATTTTTTTAAACATGGCCAATCCACCAACCCACTAATAATGACATTTTAGGACAAAAATATGCAAATAACCATGTCAAATTTGTGTAGTGCTGTGCTACCATAATAAAGGAAAGACCAATGACTTGTATTTGCCTTCAACTATATACAGTACATATGTATGCATAACCTTTAGAACTTTATTTTTGTTATTGTAATTTATTGGGATATTCTGCTATACGTCACATAAGCCCTAAAGGACAGGAATGTACTGTGCCTGAATATCTGTATAAAAGGCTTTAAATGGGAGGTGCCAGCCTGTTAACAATATGACCAGAGATTAAAGACTACCTGACATGATGAAGGTTGTTAAACTCGTAAAGTGCAGTGTCCAAATCATTATTCTTCAGACCAAGCACTATAGTAAAACAACATTAATGTACTGTAGTAGGCATTGTAACTCAAAATAGTCCAATTTATTTATTCCACTCAGCCAAAACTAGAAACCACATGCAGTACATGTGTAGAGTGTAATTGCGCCTTCTGCGCCTGTATTTATCTTTCTCATTTATCCTGTGTGTAGTTCCTGTTGCTTCTATGCCTTGTGCCTGGAGCCTCTGTGTAAACTGATTCCCAGTCCATGCCCTGGTGGCTTTCTCTAGTTCCCTAATGAAAAGGCCTAGAAGAATTGCATGTCCAAAACACTTGGCCAGTTTCTGTAACTGTTGAAATCCTTCCCAAACTGGAACAATATGGAAGTGGCTGTAGATGTTGACATGAAATGTAGTCAAATGGTTAAATGTTACTTCAACAACATTATTTCAATAGATTTTTTAGGGTGGGGGCCAATGGCTCTGCAAATGACTACTTAGGGGATTATGTATTATCATTGGCCCCTGGTCTAGTAACAAATAGCAACTAATCAGATCTTATTTTTCAGTCTTCTTACTTGACTAGGCCAGATATAGTAGAACTTCTCTGGGATACTGTATGAACACAAATACTGTATTATGGCAGATGATAGATAGATAGATAAATAGATAGATAAATAGATAGATAGATAGATAGATAGATTAGATAGATGTATAAACCAGATGAATACTCTGATGGTAAGCCCACTATCCTGCTGGCAAATGTCCATGTTGCCTATTTATTTAAACAGCCCTGTCTGCTGTGTTATGGTTGGCATGAAAATCTTCCTGCAATACAGGACCCTCCTTAAAGTGCTTTATAACATATACATGAATAAAAATAATAAATTTCTATTGCTTTATCATATATGGCCATAGTGTAAATAGGCTGGTAGCAAAGGGTCCTATCCAAAGGGAAATGTGCTTTTTCACTTCATTAAGCCGTCAAATGAAGCTGATTGTGAGCCTGGACTGGCAAACATGCACAGAGCTCTTTCCTATGCAGCTGGATATCCTCACTATGCAAAGTTTATTATTTCTAATGGGTGGAAAACAGGCAAATGGAAGTTGAGGAAACTTGTTTTTTTTCCTTTTTAATATATAAAATGAACTCCAGATGTCGCCTCAGAAAATTCTGCATGCATATCCAATTGAATCTGTCCCTAAGTGTGAATTGTTGGCGGCAGCAGTGCATAGGTCTGACCACAGCTGCTGCAATAGCTTTCTGAGTGCAAAATTACAGAGAAAAACATTTAGGCATTGTTATTGAAGCCTAGTCACTTGCAGTAATAATAAGACAAGTCCTGAAATTTAGAAGTTTGTTTTTTAATTAGTACACAAAGAACACTCCAGTGTCGGACTGAGACACCAGGGGCCCACCCAAAAACCTTAGACCAGGGGCCCACCATAAAACCTTAGACAGGGCCACTCTCAGTACTAATATTCTTTATCTCCTCAATCAACCTCTATTCTCCTAGTTTGTTTTCTTTACATACTATAATCTATTATTCCATCTATTTAGCCTCTTTGTTCTCATATTATAGGGAATGGCCATGAAATAGGCCAAAAGTTTAGCAGCATGAGGGCCCACTGACACTGTTCCAGTCTCGGACTGGCCCACCGGGATACCAGGAAAACTCCCGGTGGGCCAGTCCGAGACTGGAACACTCACTCCCTTCCTCCACTATGGCCATCAGATAGTATCCCCGGACCAACAGTGAAAAAATTAGTACAAAATAACACAAAAAAAGTGTCCCACTGCTCCCCCTAGTTTTCCAACGGTCAGCACCCAACACCAGAACAAATGCCAAGCACCCTGGTCTCGGCTCGTGCTTCACCTGTAGTGTGATCGCCTTTGGCCTCGGGAGGAGCCCTCGGCTACTTGGATGCCACCAGGACTTAAACGAGAGGTGCAAGGCTATAGGTTCTGGATAGGCAGAGGGGCACGACTGTTAGCGAGAGTCTTTGGGCAGAAGGTCGTAGTACAAGGCATTAGGCAATAAAGAAGTTAGATCAGGCTGGGTCGAGGCAGGCAGAGAATAAGCGTAGTCAGGCAGGCAAGGGTCAAAACCGGGATATCAATCAGAAAGGATTTAGCAGAAGAGGTAGTCGGTATACAGGATCCAGAGGTCAGAATAGTCAAAAGCCAGGCAGGGGTCACAACAGGAATCAAAACAGGTTCAAACTGATTTAGTTTAAAGCTCAGAAGCACCAGGAACAAACTCCGATAACGGGCAATGAGAATCTGCATAATGGATCAAACGAAATTCACTGGCACAAAGGTACTGCTAGCAGGGTAAACCCTTGCTGATTTATTAAATAGTTTGCATCATGCAACGTTTAGAACTTGGATGAATAAGCCCCATAGTGGTTTGGATTGCAATTTGGAGGGGGATAAAGTAACACAATTAGAGAAAGAAGTGATGGACAAATGATTCTGTTGGTTGGTTGGTTCTGTATGGAAAAAAAAAATTAAAAGGGATGTAAATTCAAATATAATATTTTGCATATAACACATCTTTGCAATATATATTAATTAAGCATTTAAATTGGTTTTAATAGTATTTTTAATAGAATCTCTAAATGTAATTTCTATTGAAAGTGGTCTTTGCTATTCCCTACACTGCTGGTTCAGGCTATGTCTACCATTAAAACAATGTTGCAGCAGATAGTTGCAGAACACTCACACATCACAACAGTAAGCTGGTGCAGAGAGTTCAGAGATAAACCACTTGATGTGACCCTACATTGTACAGTACATTTTTCATATAGTACAGGTATGGGATCTGTTATCCGGAAACCCTTTATTCAGAAAGCTCAGAATTACAGAACAGCTGTCTCCCATAGACTCAATTTTATCCAAATAATACAATTTTTTTTAAACGATTTCCTTTTTCTCTGTAATATTAAACCAGTAGCTTGAACTTGATACAAACTAAGATATAATTAATCCTTATTGGAAGCAAAACCAGCCTATTGCCTTTATTTAATGTTTAAATAATTTTCTAGTAGATTTAAGGTATGAAGATCCAAATTACAGAAAGATCTGTTATCCAGAAAACCCCAGGTCCCGAGCATTCTGGGTAAACAGCCCCATGCATCTATAGGTGCCCAAGTGGAGTTTACAGTCTAAAGTCCCTTTCACATACACATGCATTACTGTCAAGGTTGGAAACAAACTCACGTCCCCAGGCTGTGAGTCCCACCTTGCAACTCATATACTCCTTTTAGTATCACTTTATGTCCCCTTTGACCTATGGGCCTCAGGCAGCTGATCAGATATGCCCTAAGACAATCTGCTGTGTTCTGGTGGAAGGTCCAGAGTGCATCTGTTGCCTTAGTCAGAATTGCTCTGTTCCCTTGAGGCAATAAGAGTTGGCATATTTACTTATGTGCAAATTTTCGCTCCTCCATACTTGTACAACTACATCAGACGCTATTTCATTACGAATACGGGCATGGCCGCCATTAGAGATCACGGGGCCCCGTACAACAACATTTTCTGGGGCCCCCCCGTCCGCACCCACACTGGCGCCCAAGCCCCACCCCAGATCCCGCCCACTTTACATCACAGTTAAAAGACCACACAGACATCAGAGCTAAAAAAGTAACCCACCCACACACACAAGTTATAAAAAGCTATTGATGATCAGGACCCCCTTATAAGAAAATAAACATTGGCGCCAGGGCCCTCCATAAAAGTGTTTTTTAAAAAGCATTGGTGCCAGGGCCCACCTTACAAGTAAAAAAGAATTGGGGCCCCAAAGAATATTTTTTTAAAAAAACATTGTCGCCAGGGGCCCCCTTACAAGTTGAAAAAAAATTGGGGCCCCAAAAATTTTTTTTTAAAAAAAAAACATTGGTGGCAGGGGCCTATAGAATATTAAAGTACAAATACATTGGTGGCCTGGGGATTAAAAAAAACACACAAATTGGTATTCAGTAGACTTCAACTTTGCCTCCTTTCGTGACTTCGGGTCTTTTTGCCGCTTCAGGACTTCATTTTCACTGTTTTCAGGTCTTTTCGCCACTTCAGGACTTCAATTTCGGATGTTTTCATGATTTCAGGTCTTTTCACCGCTTAGGGAGTTTGGCTTTGGCTGTTTTCATGGCTTCGGGTCCTTCGGCTATTCTGCTTTTCGGCACTTCCACATTTCGGCTGTTCGGGACTTTAGAAATGGCCGCTCGGCTTCGGCGCTCTCACGGGGGGCCTGGCTGTTTCAAAAGTGCAGCATAAAGAACATTGACATACTTTGTCAACAATGTTTTATTGGCGTGCAAATTTCATATAGAATTTTCTCTACTGTTGCTTTCTTCCTAGCTAAACTTATGCTTACGTCAATTTAAATTCATTGGCTATATAAAGTGGCCACTACTTATTAAAAGTGGAAGCAAAAGGAAGACAGAGATCCTTTATTATTCTAGGCCATGAGCCCTCCCTAAAACAAATGTGGCATGAGCTTCAAATGTTAAAAAAAGTTACAACAGAATCCCACTTTAAATATGAAAAACCGCCAGCGTTTTGACATTTGCTTATGATTTTTTTGGAATATAGGATATCATGTTGCTGACATAATAATGATGAGGATGTAGCTTCACTGTATTCTTTCACCTGGTGAAATAATTTTGGCAACGAATTTAAATTTTCGCACTGTGATAAATTCGCGGATTTACTTTCATAACCTGGCAAATATTGTAAAATGAACATGGTAATTAGGGGGTGTGGCCAAAAATGGGCGTGGTCAAAACATTTGCCCACGCTCCCCGCAGCAGTTCTTTTTGTCCCTCTTTCTATTTCCAAATTGTTGGGCGGTATGGAAAAAAAACAATTCGCTGTTTAGTAAATGTGCCCCACAAATGTGAACCACATTTGTGACTATCGGTGTTTTTGTTCCCCGGGCCTCTAGTGAATGATGTAATGTGACTTTAAATTAAAAATGACTCATGTGTTACTCATGCCGTGTAGAAATTCTGCTAATGGCAACTGGGAGAAATCAAAGAAAGCAACATGTTTTCATATTAAAGAAATATTTAACTGTGAATTAACATCAAAGAGCTGAGCCTGGACAATTATTTCTGGGTTTTCTTTTATTAACAGTTACACGGGCACTGGCCTTTCCAATGAGTCAACTTGCTCTCTTAGTGTGATTAGCATTACGGGCAGGACATTACATGCCTTGTGTTAACGTTTAATCCCTGTGGGCTGTATAGAGGCATAAGGACATACCTAGAATTTTTTTATATTTTAAAACAATAACAGAAGTAAGTAGACTTGCCGGATGCCATTAATGCCGCACAGGACATCACAGTTGTTGACGGCAGAACTTTAGGACGTGTATTAAAACATGAAAAAGGAACAGTATGTTTGCAGGTGTCTTTTTATAGATTTTATACTTTTTATACTTTATACTTTTTTAAAGCAAAACAGGAGGTAACCAGGGGATTCTTCAGAAGGATATATATATAATACACAAAAGCCATGAATATCTTGTAAATTATATCCTTATAAACGGTGAGTTCTGATGTCATCAGTTATAAACTGTGAGTTCTGATGTCATTTCTGTCACATGACTCACTGAAACTTGTGTATTATAATAAATAAAGTACCCCCAGTTGCAAAATATGAGGATATTAGACGTTACCTTGGAGTTCCATGACCTGTATAAAAACACTCGGCCTTCGGTCTCGTACTTTTATATGGTCATGAAACTCCTCGGTAATTTATAATATCCTTATATTTTACAAGAGGGGGTACTTTATTCACTATATATATATACCATTCCTATGAGTAAGGCAATGAGAAAGGGGCAGAGGAGCAGGTCAATTAGTAAATAGCTTAGAACATAGTAGCATGAGGGTGAAGTGAAGCCTGTCTAAATGATAGGTTACAAAAAAGAAAAACTTACACTCGCACACCCTGGCCGTCCGAAGTCAAACGAACTCCAGGTGCTAGATGTTTAGAGGAATTGGACAACCTCGGAAGCAGTATAGATACAAGACACACCAGCACAACATGGATAATTCCAGCAGGATTTGACCTTGCTCGTTTATTTGCGGATGCAACGTTTCGGGGCTTGAGAAAGGGGTCACGCCCCGAAACGTTGCATCCGCAAATAAACGAGCAAGGTCAAATCCTGCTGGAATTATCCATGTTGTGCTGGTGTGTCTTGTATCTATAAATGATAGGTTATCCATGAGTTATTTTCCATGGAGCAGAAAGCAATTAATTCCTGATGCTAAAAGGACAATTGGACAGGACTAATCCCTGATTATTATCAGACCTATTTATCAGAATTCAAATTTGTCAAGTGTTTTTTTTTAACCACAACTAAACTCAGATTTAAAAAAAAAGGCACAACTGTCCACTTATTTATTAAAAGATCTGACGATTAAAAGCACAAACTAATAAAAACGTGGAACAAATTCTAATAAGAAAATGAAAATCTAGAAAAACAAAAAAAGCAAAAAATCTAAAACCTCAAAGTAACAAAATATTTTACAGTCTTCTAAGGACAGCTCCCATTGACTTCTGCATGACCTCGGAAGCTTTTAGATAGTGTTGTTTTTTGTGATTTTTAACTTTAATTATGATGTATAGAGTGATATTCTGAGACAATTTTCAATAGGTTTTTATTTGTGGTTTATGAGTTATTTAGATTTTTATTCAGCAGCTCTCCAGTTTGCAATTTCAGCAATCTGGTTGCTAGGATCTTAATTACCCCAGCAACCATGCAATGATTTGAAAAAGAGACTGTAATATAAATAAGAGAGGCCTGAATAGAAAGATGAGTATTAGAAAGTAACAATAAGGGGCACATTTACTTAGGGTCGAATATCGAGGGTTAATTAACCCTCGATATTCGACTGTCGAAGTTAAATCCTTCGACTTCGAATATCAAAGTCAAAGGATTTACGGTAAAGGAACGATAAAGGAAAAATCGTTTGATAGAACGATTAAATCCTTCGAATCGAACGATTCTAAGGATTTTAATCCATCGATCGAACGATTTTCCTTCGACCAGAAATTTGTTAGAAAGCCTATGGGGACCTTTCCCATAGGCTAACATTGATGTTCAGTAGGTTTTTAGGTGGCAAAGTAGGGGGTCGAAGTTTTTTTTAAAGAGACAGTACTTCGATTATCGAATGGTCGAATAGTCGAAAGATTTTTAGTTCGAAACGTTCGATTGGAAGTCGAAGTCGTAGTCGAAGGTCGAAGTAGCCTATTCGATGGTCGAAGTAGCCAAAAAAAACGTTCGAAATTCGAAGTATTTTTTCTTCTATTCCTTCACTCGAGCTAAGTAAATGTGCCCCTAAATGTGTAACCTTACAGAGCATTTGTTTAGAGATGGGTCAGTGACCCCCTTTTGAAAGTTGGAAAGAGTCATAAGTAAAAGGCAAATAATTAGAAAACTATATAAAAAAAAAATAGTGAAGACCTGTTGAAAAGTTGCTTGGAACTGGCCATTCTATAACATACTAAAAGTTAACTTAAAGGTGAACCACTCCTTTTAAACTTTACTTTAATTTCTAGTATGTTATAGAATGGCTAAATCTGAACAACTTTTCAATGGGTCTTCATTATTTATTTTTTATAGTTTTTTAATTATTTGCCTTCTTCTTCTGACTTTGGCTCACAGCTTCTTCCTTTATACTGGGGTTCAAATCTTGCTTGACAAGCCCCTTCTCCTATTTTAATTTAATTATCATAAACTATGACCAATTATGGGATCTATTATAAGAAATGCCTGAGACCTGGGGTTTTCTGGAAATTAATTTTCTTAAAATTGACTTTATGGGAGATAGGCTTCCCATCATTTGGAGCTTTCTGGATAATGGGTTTCTGGATAAGGGATCCCATATGGTACCTAAAAACCACTGTTGTCTGAACGGTATTAACTTGCACAACTTCAGGCCGTGGTTGAAACCTTGGAAATCATCTGCAAAATGGCCCTTGCACAGTGCTCCATATGTGTCCGTAGGGCCTCCATCAGGGGGGCACGAGTGAAGTCCTGAAGCGGCGAAAAGACCCAAAGTCACAAAGGGAGGCGCAGTTGAAGTCCTGAAGCCACGAGTTCAATCCCTTTGAACACCCATGTGTGTGTGTTTTTTTTGTTTTTTAATCCCCTGGCCACCAATGTATTATTTTAATACTCTATAGGCCCCTAGCGCCATTGTTTTTTTTAAACAAAATGTTCTTTAGGGCCCCAGTTTTTTTTTTAACATGTAAGGGGGTCCATGGCGCCAATGTTTTTTTTAAAAAATGTTCTGTGGGCTCCAATTTTTTTTAACTTGTAAGGGGGGCCCTGATGCCAATGTTTTTATTAAAAAATATTCTTTGGGGCCCCAATTTTTCTTTAACCTGTAAGGGGGGGCCTTGGGCCAATGTTTGTTTTTTGTTTTTTTTTAAATTCTTTGGGCCCCGTTTTTTTTTTAACGTGTAAGAGGGGCCATGGCGCCAATGTTTTTTTAAAAAAATGTTCTTTGGGGCCCCAATTTTTGGGGGCCCTGATGCCAATGTTTTTTTTAAAAACATTCTTTGGGCCCCAATTTTTGTATAACTTGTAAGGGGGGCCCTGGCACCAAGGTTTTTTTTTTAACTTATAGGGGGTCCTGGTCACATATAGCTTTTTATAACTTGTGTTTGTGGGGGTTACCTTTTTTAGCGCTGATGTCTGTGTGGTCTTTTAATGATGTAGATGTAGAGTGGGCAGAATCTGGGATGGGCAATTTGTTGTACGGGGCCCAGGGATTTCTAATGGTGGCCCTGTGTGTCCGTGTACCCCTACAGACACAAACCATGTCCCATACAGATAATCCATAAAGAGACACAAGGACTGATTTAATTAAATGTAAAAGTATAATTTTTCAGGTTGCCAGATTCTGAAAATGAAATCTGGACACCCAAGGACTCATGCACATAAGTGTAGTTGAAATTGATTGTAGCTCAAACATATTACATGAGAAGTTGATTTAAAGGTGAACCACCCCTTTAATCAGAAGGAAAGACAATTTACATTGGAGGTGTTAGGCACCCCTGTGTGATTACATTAATTACCTGACGACCCGGGCCAGTGCTCTTCCAGCGAGCACCACAGAGCAATCCTCTTCATTCTAAATTCGTTTTTACCCAGGGCAGACACATGCACAGTAGAACGAAATAGGCGAATTTTTCATTAAAGTTCAGCATTTTGCTCTATTGCGCATGCACAGCTGCAAGAAGACCAAGGAAGCAGGAAGAAGCTCGGTCCGTGGTGCTCTCTTGATGAACCCCAGGCCGGTGCAATTTTCTCCTGATAGGAGTACCAGCCCAGGGTGTCAGGTAATTAATATAATCACTTGGGGTGCCTAACTTTTGGCACCCCCAAATGTAATTTGCCATTCATTCTCCTTTAATAAGTACCATGGACTGCCAGGGAATGGCACAGATATTTCCAGAAATAAGTATTGATGGCTTTGTAGCAGTGATTTTATCCAAATCCAAAAGTAGGAACTTTCAAAACACTGCCTGTGCCATGGCACATACTGTTGCCAATATCTACTTGTAATAAGGGACACACATAGGGGCAGATTCATTAAGGGTCGAATTTCGAAGTTAAAAATACTTCGAAATTCGACCCTCGAATTGAAATCCTTCGACTTCGAATATCGAAGTCGAAGGATTTAGCGCTAATCCTGCGATCGATCGATCGAAGGATTTTTCGTTCGATCGAATGATTAAATCCTTCGAATCGAACGATTCGAAGGATTTTAATCCAACGATCGAAGGAAAATCCTTCGATCAAAAAATCACAGGCAAGCCTATGGGGACCTTCCCCATAGGCTAACATTGACTTCGGTAGGTTTTACCTGCCGAAGTAAAGGGTCGAAGTTTTTTTTAAAGGGGAAGTACTTCGACTATCGAATGGTCGAATAGTCGAACGATTTTTCGTTCGATTCGTTCGATTTCGTTCGAATTCGAACGAATTTAACCAATTCGATGGTCGAAGTACCAAAAAAATACTTCGAAATTCGAATTTTTTTCATTCGAATCCTTCACTCGAGCTTCATGAATCGGCCCCACTATGTTCCGTAGGCATAAGCCATAGATTTTAAATGTGACAAAAGGGACCCAAAGCAGTAATGTGTGGCCCAGCCTCAGCACTATTTAGGGTAAGATCTAGGGAGAACTGGGTTAAGTAGTAAAGGAGTTCTTTAATAAATGATGGACCACAAAGTGGCCCTTATCCCTGTCCCCTCCGAAGAAAAGTGAAAAACCATTGCCCTTAAGTGATGTGTATTGAGGGAGTTATTGAATGTGAGAAATGAAGGAGGAAGTCAGACTAAAAGAAGCAATGAGAGAAATGTAGGTGGGAGGTGATACCAAGGGACGAGACTAGGCACAGACTAGGCTATTTGTAGACAGAGTGTGTTGGCAAGAATCATATATTGAACATTTGTAATTTAGAACCAGAATTTTAAATCAAGGGGACATTTAGGGCCTTTTTATCAAAATCAGGATAATCCGATTTATCCGAATTTGAGTATTTAAATTAAAATTATAAAAGTCTTACCAAACTTTTTTTTTGACCTTATTTATTATTAAAAAAGCACAATTTAATCAGTTTGGGGGGAAAAACACAAGAAAAATCGTATTGTACATTTTTTTAATGATTTTTGCTGAATCACACGTGTATTTATGAGATACATTAGTTGATTCAGCAGCAGCCCCTTCCTGCCCTATTGCACATGCACCCTGAGCTTTACTAAACTCAATAGCAAAACAAAATTGATTTACTAGGTGCTCCTAGTTTTGAATGGCTTAGCGAGTTGGTGGCAAAGCTTACAAAGCTTATAACAAGAATGAGAAAAATACAACCAAATGTTTTTATACACTATAGTGTAGAAAAACTCTAAACAATGTCAAGTTTAAACGGGTGGTTTACCTTAAAATTAACTTTTAGTATGTTATAGAATTCTAAGCAACTTTTCATTTGGCCTTCATTTTTTCTTTTGTATAGTTTTTGAATGATTTTCCTTCTACTTCTTCTTCTTACTCTTTCCAGCTTTCAAATGCTAAAATAAATGCTCTGTAAGGATACAAATTTATATTTATTGCTACTTTTTATTACTCATCTTTCTATTCAGGCCCTCTCCTATTCATATTCCAGTCTCTCATTCAAATTAATGCATGGTTTCTAGTGTAATTTGGACCTTAGCAACCAGATTACTGAACTGCAAGCTGGGGAGTTGCTGAATAAAAAGATGAATAACTCAAACCACAAATAATAAAAAATGAAAACCAACTGTAAATTGTCACTCTCTACATCATACTAAAAGGTGAACAACCTCTTTAAGAAACATTTTTTACAGATTTTCTCCACAGTTAATTATCTCCAGTGTGGACACTAAGGGGCACATTTATCAAGGGTCGAATTTTGAGGGTTAATAAACCCTCGAATTCGACCCTCGAAGTTAAATCCTTCGAATTCGAATATAGAATTCGAAGGATTTAGCGCAAATGCTTTGCCCAAACAATCAAAGAAAAAATCGTTAGATCGAACGATAAAATCCTTCGAACGATTTTAAGCGATCGTTCGAAGTATTTTTATTCTATCAAAAAAATGTTAGAAGGTCCCCATAGGCTAACATTGAACCTCGGTAGGTTTAAAGTGGCGAAGTATGTAGTCGAAGTATTTTTTAAAGAGACAGTACTTCGACTATCGAATGGTCGAATAGTCAACCGATTTTTACTTCGAATCATTCGATTCGATCGAATTTGACCCATTTGATGGTCGAAGTACCCAAAAAAACTCGAGCTTAGTAAATCTGCCTCCAAGAGACTGT
Source organism: Xenopus laevis (assembly GCF_017654675.1). Classification (NCBI taxonomy): domain Eukaryota; kingdom Metazoa; phylum Chordata; class Amphibia; order Anura; family Pipidae; genus Xenopus; species Xenopus laevis. Next base: position 30,989,295 of record NC_054385.1, read on the forward strand.
GAAATTAGAGCTCATCACAGAAAACACTCACCCATTTTCTATTCATTCCTAAGGGATTTTTTTTCACCCATTGATAAATGCGATTCTATAAATCCCACAAGAAAAAGTGATTTGGCTTTTTTTCAGCAGCTCTCCAGTTTGCAGTTTCAGCAATCGGGTTGATAGGGTCCAAATTACCCTAATAATCATGCATTGATCTGAATAAGAGACTGGAATATGAATAGGACTGAATAGAAAGAGGAGTAATAAAAAGTAGCAATAACAATACATTTGTAGCCTTACAGAGCCATTGTTTTTAAATGGGATCAGTGACTCTCATTTGAAAGCTGGAAAGAGTCATAATAAGAAGGCAAATAATTAAACTATAAAAAAGAAAAAATGAAGGCCAATTGAAAAGTTAGAATTAGCCATAATATAACGTACTAAAAGTGAACCATCCCTTTAAGCCTATTGTAGTGAAACATCTTCCGATAATAGACCCAAGTAAATAAAGAGAGGATCATAAATAACTGTGATTCAGTTGGGTCACGAAAACATTTGCCTGACACCGTGTGGGTCAATTAAATAAAAGGTTAGAAAAGACTGCAGAAAATGTGTTGAAGCAACTGTGATCTCAGCTGTATGGGGAGTATGAGTTGATGAGAAGGTAAAAAAGAAACCAGACATTTTGGAATCTTGGACACACTGTGAGACAATAAAGAGACAATAAAGCTATAGCTCGATTGCCAACAAGGGCGTAACTACAGAGGAAGCAGACCCTGTGGCTGCAGGGGGGGCAGGAGGTATAGGGCCCCATTAGGCCCCTAATTCAAATACATTTTTTTCAACGTACAGTTAAAAACTCTTGAGAAAAAATACTTTCTGTCAAGATTTGTCAAGCAAAGAGTGAGTAGCATGGGTAGCAGTCACTGTGCAGCACTGAATGCCTCTTTTATACTCTGGGTGCTACATAGAACTCCTATATACATTAATATTGTGAATTTCATGCCTAAGGCAGGCAACCAAGATGCCCATGCTAGATGTTGGGCTGGACAATGTGGCAGATTGGCAAAGGTCAGGGCAGGCAATGTTTCTATTTGTATCAATGCCTGAGAGTCTTAAATATTCTCATGTCTAGGGGGAGTCGGAAACTTGGCACATGCACATTTAGTTCCACGACACCAAGTTTATGACGTATTTATAACTAAAATAGCAGCCGCAACGAAAGGGGAATTGCGCCAACTTTAAAAGGAGACCCCAGTTAATTTAAAACATTAATTCAGCAATCAGATTTAGGCAAGGGGGCTCTATAATATACTGTGGGATGGAGTTGTGTCTTTTAAGAAGAAATGTGTTAAGTGCATCAGTAAATGACCCCTTAGAAATTCAGTCTAAATGAAGCAGTTATTGCTAAAACAGACTGGCACACCTGCTCACAACAATAGTTGAAGCCTTCATTTTCTCCACGACTATCCTCACACACACTAAAAACAAAAAGCAATGACTTGCTTCTTACATATAAATCCAGAACTGTTTTAAATAAAAGAGATGCTTCTATTTAGTATGCAAAGAATAGCTGGTTGTGAATTGCAGGTGAGATCATAGGGAAATGTTGACTCATAGAACAGGAAGAGATGATTTCAATGGTTTAATATGTGATGATGAGCTAATGAAGATATGTATGCAATGAGATGTAGGTGACACTGAAAGGGAAATACAATATATATTTGGTTTAAGTCAATAGCACAGTCCATATACAGAAACAGTATTGGGGCAGTGACACACATGGAGATTCGGGAAGATTAGTCGCCCAGCGACAAATCGCCTCTTCTTCGGGCGACCAATCTCCCCACAATGCCTTACTGCTGGCTAAAATCGAAATCGATGGCAGGATGATACTCAAAGCACTTCGCTTTCCGAAGTCGATCGAAGAGTTCCGAATGCCATCCCGCCGGCAATTTACATTCTAGCCGGCGGGAAGGCAGTTCGGGGAGATTAGTTGCCCGAAGAAGAGGCAATTTGTCACAACTAAATCCCCCTGAAACTCCACGTGTGTCTCTGGCCTTATAGGACTAAAAACCAGTGGTGGATTTAGTTGCTACAAGAGGAAACTTCAAGTAATCCATGGATTTTAGCACCAGTGATTCACATTATTGTCTATGGGAAAGCTTTTACTAGAGATTTCAGGGGATTAGTTGCTCACAGAAGCAGAGATTAATCTCCTGGTGTGCCATTGCTCTTAAAAGCAAACAACCCAAATGGCAACAATTTATCGAAGCCTTTCATCAAAGTTGTGACAATCATCCTTGACAAAAAATGGGTATAGATATTGTTACTAGCAGGAAACAGATATGTTGCTTTGGATAATTAAAAACATGTACACATTAAAAAATATTGCATGTATCATACATTGGAACACTGATAGCTTGCAATTGTAATTGTTCCTATTTAGTGCAAACAATAATAAACTGTCTAAAAAAAGATTTCCCAGTCTTTGTTGAGACCATTGGGATGTACTGTAGTTAATGCAAACATCGAAAAAGCCTTTGTGCATTAACGGATTTTTTCTCTATTCCTCACCATAGGGAAGTCCCTATCGATATTCTGAAAAGACACTATTGGAAGTTCATTCTGTTTTTCTACACAATGTATATATACTGAAGAATCTTTATCATTATGTGCAATACCATTCATATGTTCCATTATGCTTTTTGCCAACATCCACTATGTTTTTCCAATGCACTGGGATCCACATACACATGTGGCCAAATAGACCACACACATGGTTTTGCAATTATCAGAACATTTCATGTTTTATATCCTTGCACCTTCAGTAGGTTTAAATGAATGTAGAGGCTTATATACTGTATATAGTTGCATGTTAGGCATCTTGGGGGGGCACCTTGATAATAGCAAAAAAGGGAAAACTGTGCTCACCACCAAATTTTAAACTACTAGGCTTGGTGCAATGAGGCTATGACCACAAAATTCACATAAACAAGGATAGGAGAATCTTGATAAGATTCCATCACCAAGATGCAGGAGCTCCTTGAATAAAACTTTGCCTATGATGGGACCCCAGCTGTGTATAAACAAGGGATGGAATATTTTATATTTATATTTAAAATATGATCTTGCAGTAAACTCCACCCTCCCTGTCGAGTCTAAGGGGCAAATTTACCAAGCGCCAAAAATTCGCCAGCAACGGCTTCGCAGGCAGTGCAACACTTCGCAAGGTGGAAATTTGCACAGACAACGCTAATTCACTAACATGTAAACTTGTGTCCAGGGCGCCGAACGCTGGCAAAGTTGCGCTAGCTTTAATTCGGCAAGCAGAGCGAAGTTGCGCTAACGGCTAATTTGCATACGGCGGGAAGTTAAAGTTGAATGGATGTATATGTTGCAGCAAATACATTACATTACACAGGGAAGCTTAATAAAAGAAAATAGAGTTGTTATAATGCCCTACACATGAGCCCAGTGTATAGTTTATGTGCCATATGTTAGGGAATGTAGGGGGGAAGCCGGTTACCCCAAAAAAAAATTACGCTCTTTTGCAGCCTATCACCCTGAAAAAAAGGAAAAGACTCCAACGTTTTTTGGAAAATTTTTCAACTAAATTTTGAGGAGGTCCTATCTACTCTTTTGCACTTCGCCTGGTCTGAGGTGGCGAAGGCAAGTCTGGCGCAAGAGGTAACGTTCAGTAAAATCTATATATCTAGTGTCTATATCCTTCACTAGCGAAGTTACGCCAGCGACTGTTAGTAAATCAGCGAAGTACCGAAATGACGAATTTTCGCCCACATTAGTCACATCGTAAATTTTCCCCTAAGTTTACTCCCCATCAAATAGGTAGAAGTCAACCTGAACAGGTGACTAGCATCCATATTATGGCCCTTACTAAAGCCTCTTTTAAAACCTCCTTCTTAGTCAAAAGAGATGACATGGAGGTGTAAACAGCCCACTCACATGCATGGCTGATTTTCCTCTCTCGAAGCCCCCTTTTTGCTAGACAATCCCACAAGGCCATGGCTTGATCCTGAAAATGTTAGCCTCAGCTTACACCCAATTCATGGAACAATGCATAAAAGTGCATTAATGCCCGGGCCAAGCCAGTCGGGAGGGGGGGGGTGCTGGAGGGGGAACAAGGGTCTGGACCAGGAGTAGCTGAAATGAGGTATGTGCTTAACGCCCCCTCTTCTGTCTACCCCTAGATATGGCCCTGAGTGCATTCATACTGGTTTTATGGGGAAAACATTGCATTATGGATAAAAAATTTGCAATCTGCACAGAAAATTGTACTTTGTACACTGCACTGTGTTGGTAGTTAACCTTTACAATCACTTACCACAGCCTATTATACTAATTGCTAAAGGTACTGTAGTGCTGGCTGCACAATGGTGAGGTAAATTTTGGGATGTATTATAGTGTTTTCTATAAATTTTCCTACAGCTGCTGTTCTTTGATTTGACTGGACAAAGTATTCACTACTAATAAGCTCTCAAAGACCACTAAGATGCTGGGACTGCTCAAAGAGATCATTACCTAGAAAGTCTGACCTGAGTTGCTTTAAGGTCTCAGTGAATAGGGACTTTTTTTTTTACATATAAAGGCAATGGAAGCCAAGTGTATTCTTTTAATATTTAGCCACTTTTTCAGCCTTGTTCCCAAGAAATGATACTATGAGAATCAAATCTGGAATGAGGATTTCTGCAGGGTGATTACAGTACTGAAAATAGATATGACTCACCGCTACTAAGGCCAGAGTTAATATATAAATCCTTTTAAAGGTATTTAAGAAAGACCAAAGTGGGAAATAGCAATAACTTAAAAGCATGCGTAACACTTCAATTATTCACATATTACACAATGTTGCTAATAATACCATCTTCAGAATTTGTCAGCATTCTCCTGCAGCCTATTCTAAATGTGGGGTTATAAGTCTGGTTTAGCTAAAAAGGTATATCAATACCTGAACCAATACCCGTTCCTGGGGTCCCTGCCTTCAAATATGTAAAGCATTGGTTCCTATGAAAAATAGGTATTACTGGATCCTCCACTATCACCAATCAGTCTTTTATATCAAGCTAAATGAACTAAAGATCTATAACCTTATTTCATTTTTTAGCATAATCAAAAGGGACGGATTCATACTGTAAGTGGAAAGATCATCCAATAGCCTCATGGCTTCATTTCTAGAATGGTTTGGACTCAATACGGCCACTCATTGTTAGGTGTATGACTTATATATAACATTGTATTGCAACCTTGTGCTTCAACATTTGATCTCTCTTGCTTAGTCATGTTATGCTTGCGGGGTTCTTAGTAAAACTGTAGATTTTATTTAGAGATGCAGTGCATATATGATTTTGTTTGGGAATTTGATGAATCCTGGTAGTTTTTGTGTTAAATTTAAGGGAGTTATTTAATAAAATCCGAAAATATCTCATTATTTTCTTAAAGCTACTCCAACCAATTCCAAACAGGTTTTTTTCCCTTTATTAATCAATACATTTTTCCAAAAATTCCTGTATGGTAAAAAACTCACTAAAATCGTATTTTAGCCCGAAAACCACTATGTGGGACATTCACTAAGATGTGTAATTGCGCCAGCGTCCGCTTCGCCGCGCTTCGCCACACTTATTTTCGCCAGTGCTACGCAAATTCACTAAAATCCAAAGTTGCGCTGAGGGGTAGCATAAGGTTGCGAAGTTGCGCTGGCGTTAATTCGCCAAGCAAAGCGAAGTTACGCTAGCGATGCTTAATTTGCATACAGAGCCAAATTCAAGTTACAATGGAGGTATATGTAGCATCACTACACAAGCCTGGGAAACCTTCAAAACAGCAAATAAAATTTTTATTTTGCCCTACACATAGTTAAGTTGCCATGAGTTAGCAAATGTAGGGAGGAAGGAGGGTAGCCCCAAAAAAATTTTCGATCTTTTTCAGCCTATCACCCATAAAAATTGAAAAAACGCCAGCGTATTTTGGGACTTAGAAAAATGTTGAATTTTTTTTTAAGCAATCCCTATCTACTCTATTGCACTTCGCCTGGTCTGAGGTGGCGAAGGATGTCTGGTGTAAAAGGTAGCGTTCATAATCATTCGCACGTTAGTGAGTTTGCGTAGTTACGTCCGTTGCGTAAATTCGCCAGGCGTAAGGGTGCGAAGTAAAACTAGCGAATTTATGCCAGCATCCATTAGTGAATCGGCGAATTAACGAAAATGCGCTACACTGGTGTATTCACGCTAGCGTTAGGCGCTTCGGCGTTTAGTGAATTTGCCCCATTTGTGCGAAACCCAGGGCAAATCAGGATATCTTCAGCACTTTTCCCATTGACTTCTACATGAACTCGGCAGGTCTTAGTTGGAGTACTTTTTTATTAAGACTTTTAACACCCTCAAGGTTTTTTTTTCCACTAAAAATTTGAATTTCATAGTAAAAAAAAAAAAATCGAATTTTTCAGGTTTTTGGCATTCGGACTTTGATAAATAACCCCCTAAGTGACTTGAAAATCCTGGTCAACTGAAACATGCCTTTTTTTTTTTGTTTGCAGATTTCAAAATGAAAAAAAAAAGGGTTTGGATTTGATTCAGTTCAACTGAATCTCATGTAGAGGATACATTATTCAGAGAAACCCCAAAATTATGGATTTGGTGCATCCCTAATTCATAATATGTAGTCTTTACCCGTTTACTTTTTCTATGTTTAGTGAGTTTTTTTTTCTTTATGTTTCTCAACCCTGCATTTTTCCTAGAAACTTTGTAGAATACTTGGGAAATGGTTAATGAAATAGGGTGATGGAAAGAGGAATGAAAGCTATGCAGTGGGCTAGACAGGCTGACAGACAAAACATGGAGGACAAGCGAGGGGCTGCTGAAAATGACTAGGGAGATATAGAGAACAGATGCCGTTGACAAGTGTGACTGAAGGGTGTGTGGGATGAGAGAGGGGACTGGTAGGGATACACAGAGATGCTGCTGTGGGAGTGAGGGATGAAGTAGATAATATATAAATATATACATAAGTCAGAAAAAGAGAGAAAGACGTAGGAAGGTAGATGGCAATGCAGCTTAGGTTGCTCAGATCACCTCTAATTTACGGTTGAGTTGCAAGTAATAATAAGCTTTATATATATCTCTTATCCAGAATGCTCAGGACCTGGGGTTTTCTGGATGATGGATCTTTCTATAATTTGGATATTCATACTTAGTCTTCTAGAAAATCATGTAAACATTAAATAAACCCAATAGGCTGTTTTTGCTTCCAAAAAGGATTAATAAAATCTTAGTTGGGATCAAGAAGAATGTCCTGTTTTATTATTACATATAAAAAGAAATTCTTTGTTAAAAATTTGGATTATTTGGTTTAAACGGAGTCTATGGGAGTTGGCCTTTCCGTAACATCGAAGCTTTCTTTATAATGGGTTTCTGGATAATGGATATATATCGTTGTATTGGAGTGTTGACACAGAGATGTTGATAGTGGCAAAACTGACAAGCAGAGTAGGACTGGGGTACCGGTGCCCCCCCCACACACACAAGGGCTAACCACCCTATGCCTATGATTAAGTGTCCTTGGGGGACACGAAACGCGTCAGGCTTTTATTTTTTATACATGATGTAAATAAAGATTTTTTGTACTATTTCACCAAAAAATGTGGACTTCTGGATTCTACTGACTGATTTTTGGTGTTCCGGAGTGGTGCCTGCCCGCTTTTCTCACCACCCATCCACCCAAGGGCCCACCAACCATCCAAAGCTGCTCATGGCTCCCACTCTGCCCCAGCCAAAGCCGCTTCTGCTCCGTTTCTTACATTGCTGTTAAAAATTAAAGATGGGGGTGTGTTCCACAGCGGAATGCATGGCAGTGGAGAACAGTGGTGACTGAGGGCAGCTGGCTTGAGGGCAGATAGCAGGGCCTAACAGGGTCAGCGCCCACTAGGATTTTCCCTGGGTCTGGGGGAGGGTGCAGTCCGACCCTGCTGACACAATAATTCAAGCAGACATTAGGGGGCACATTTACTATGGGTCGAATATCGAGGGAAAAATCATTCGATCGATGGATTTTAATCCATCGATCGAACGATTTTCCTTAGATAAGAAATTACTATGGGGAAGGTCCCCATAGGCTAACATTGGTGCTCGGTAGGTTTAAGCTGGCGAAGTAGGTGGTCGAAGTTTTTTTTTTTAAAGAGACAGTACTTTGACTATCGAATGGTTGAATAGTCGAGCGATTTTTAGTTTGAATCGTTCGATTCAAAGTCGTAGTCGAAGGTCGAAAAAGCCAAAAAAAACTTTGAAATTCAAAGTATTTTTCATTCTATTCCTTCACTCGAGCTAAGTAAATGTGCCCCTTGGAGTCATTTGCAGTCAAGCAAATTGTTCGTAGTCATTACACAAAAAAAATTATATTTAAGGTTTTCCTTAAAGCTGCTCCTTGCATTTCTGCAGGTGCCTGTGACTGGTGGCAGTAGCTTCAGGGTTCCCTCAGCTGCCAGAATCAATGGATGCAATAAACTTGTGCCTAAAGAGTCTTACACAGATGTCATATTGAAGACAAACGTCAGAAATTACAATATCCTAACCATTTTTAAAAAAATTAAATTTATAATGAGCATGCGCATGTGCAACTGCACACATTATAGTGCTTTGGTTGCACATTGTCACCTCATAGTGGAAATTATGCTGGAATTGTGGGTAGAAATAAATACCAAATTGCATTTGGAATTGCATTCTGCACTTGTGCTCTTAAATGAACCCATTAAAGTACTCACTATCGACATATGCAGCACAGTAATCCAGTCAAATCCCCTGACGTTCTCCCCTTAACAACAAGTCAGTTATTCAAACGAGCATTTACCTTCTTTAAGTCATTTACTGTGCAGGGGGGATTAAAACATATGGGTGGATTACTAATAACAAGGAGAAGACCAATGTCAGAAATGTCCTGTGTGAAGCAGGAGAATGATTGCGAAAAAGTTAGTATGTATACAAAAGTGTATAAAAAAATGAGGGGGGTATTTGTTTCTAAGTGAAGATGAGTTTGTGTCATTTAGAATGCATATGCACGCCAATCACTGTTTGTAAATGAATGATTATATGTTTGAGTTTTTCAGGATGAGACCATGAGCCTCATTTACTACTGCCCCTACCACAACTGCAGGAGGACTAAGCGGTAAAAAAATTGTGCCCCTTAGTACTCATTCCCTCTGGACCTCGCACCATAACGCACCACCCAGGGCCAAAGCCAATCCACGTCTGGATTTTTTCCCCAGTGGGACAGAGGTGGGTGCCTTTAAAATGAAAAATCTTGTGTTGTTACAATGTGAAAGTAAGCCATATAATTACTGATCTTCAAACATATTTCTATTGTGTAATATGTATTTATCTCATTACTTATTTTGTGCAATATTTTCTGCAAGGCGTGCTGTAACTGGTGCAACTTTCTAGTCCAGACAGGCTCCCCTATTCCTTATAAAAACATCAGCCTGAAATAATTTTTGCTGAGTGCCATACTTTTCCAGCATTCCGTATTTTCTATACTGGCACTTAAGGGGACAGTGCATAGAGTGGCAGCTTTGGTGGGGAGGTCGTTTGATGCTGCAACTAAATCTGGCAATAGTGCTAAGGGGTCTTAGGGTAAACCTCACTTTCATTATCGTCCTGAGCACGTACAAAAAGTGAGAGGGTGGACTGAGGGCCAGTGCCTAGGGCAGTGCCAGACATAAATTTAGTGCTGCTTGGAAGTATATCTAAACTCCCTGCCTTAAAATAACACTGGTTTATGTTTTTTGCCAGAAAGGAAATAGAAATAGTATGGGGAATACCACGAAACAGATTCTACCATTCAAGCATAAGCATTGTCAATAAATTTTAATGGGAAACTCAAGTCTACACAAAACCCACATCCATCTCAGATCTACAGCACTTAATACCCCTCCGCATTGAGTCTGTGAGTTAACCTCTCATTTAGACTGTAAACCCTATGGGTAGAGTTGCCTTCTGGCGAGTATTTTGCCTGCCTGACCGTTAAAAATGATGCTTGACCCCAATGTTATTAATAGGGACAAAATCTAAATATATAGGAAGGCTGGTATTTTTTTCCAAAAAAGGTGGCAACCCTACCTATGGGGCAGGGTCCTCCATCCTTTTGTGTCCTTGACATTGAGCACTTAATCTGTAGTGTAATTATATTTCATATGTATGTGAATTTTGTTTCTAATAATGCACTTGTTACTTATTAATGCAGTGACCCCTTATTTTTTACTACTAATTTATTGTTTTGCTGTACAGTGCTTTACCCTCAAGGTGCGCTATACAAGTAAAAATATACCGTACATACATTCACACTTCTCAAATTCACCCAGTTCATACCTTTCATTTCTTTGCCTCTCTCTCCTGCATTACATCTGAAAGCACAGTCTGACCACAGTATAGTACAACTTAGCAGCAACACTTGCACTTTAACGTGGATCGGACACAGTTGCAGTTGGTTTGATTGCCGCTGGGCTGCTTGACGTGAGAGTGACGTGTTCCCTTTTTTTTTTTGCAGCAATTGACGCAGGCCACAGTGAAATTGGGAACACGAATAAGGCAGCAGTGCTGCTATACAGAAGTGCATTTTGAATCAAGGGCCTTTCATGATGTGGTTATAATACAGTATATAATGGTTTCTGATGAAAGTATTCCTTTGTGCTCACAGGATGACCAGACTCATAGGTGCCTCAACTTAAGCAGGTGCATTACTCCCTCCTGGTCCTGGGGCCCCCCTGTGCATTACTCCCTCCTGGTCCTGGGGGCCCCCCCCTCCACCCCCTTGCATGAACTTGGGGTTATGACTAATGGCACAACCTGTGTCCCCCTCTTGAATTGCCCCTCTGCCAGCCCTCTTTTTAATGCAACAATCTAAAAACAATCATTCAGATTTAAATTGTAGGATTAAAATCGGAAAAATAAATCAGACTATGTTCCAGACATCAATTGATGGCAATCGTACAAAAGTTATGTTCTGGAAATAGTAGCGACTGTCAGCCATGGATATTGTCAGATAGGCAATACATGCATAGTTATTATCTGACAAATTTTCCGCACATGGGGGCAAATTCACTAAAGGGCAAATTTGCCACACTTCGTGCTACTTTGTCAGGCACAAATTCATTACCACTATGCTAATTTACTATAATACGAAGTTGCGTCTCTGCAGCCAAACACTGGTGAAGTCTCACTAGCGTTAATTCATCAGCGCAAGCATTTCATACTTTTGCAAACGTTCATTACTGCCATTTGAATAGGGCGGGTTCATATAGGCCTTATATATGTCTTTGTTTGAGATATTGGTGCAATTGCTTGAAGCGGCCACTCATTATTAAAAATTTCCAAGGAAGCAAAATAAAGACAAAAGAGATTTTCTAAGAGCCCACCCTAAAACAAATGTGGCATGCCCCTGAAATGGTAAAAAAAAAAATGTTAAAACAATAATATAAAAAAAACATTTTCAATAGTTACAACTTTTAAAGACAACCCTTCTTTCAAACATAAAAAAACACCAGCGTTTTTATCATTTTTATGACTTTTCGGCATACAGGATATATGATGTCACTGACATAAGATTGAGGAGGATGTAGCTTCGTCTTATCAGTTCGCCAGGTCTAAGCTGGCGAAGAAAACTTGGGTGAAAGAGGTATCTTTCTGTAAAATTCGCACTTTAGTGGATTTGCGGAGTAACGATCGTTCGACTGAGTGAAAATTCGACTGGCGATAAGGCGCGAAAATTCGCTAGCAATGTGCTCCAACATTAGCAAATTGTCCTTTACGCCTGTTAGTAAATTGGCGATCTCCCTGTGAATGAGGTTTCTGGCATATTTACGCTAGCGATGGCCACTTCGCCCTTTAGTAAATCTGCCCCATGGTCTGAAAATCCGTGCGTCTATGCCCAGCTTAAAGCTGGCCATAGACGCAGAGATCCTATCGTACGAATCGAGGATTCGTACGATTTTCGGATAGTGTGTGGAGAGTGCCGACATCATTCGTCCGGCGGAGATCGGTCGATTGGACAGGTTTGATTTTGACCCGACCGATCCCGCCGGAGCCCATTGCGCAACGTAATCGGATAGTTTGTCCTTACGGCAGAACGTTCTGATTACCCCCAATATAGCCATGTTCGTTAATAGCATATCGGGAAAAGATCCGCTCGTTTGACGATGTCGCCAAACGAGTGGATCTTTGCGTCTATAGCAACCTTTACTGTGAACCCCTTGTCTAACAATGTACCCCTTGCCTTTTATTGTTTTCTTTCTGCTCATCTTCCAGTGTGTCCACCCAATCACTGCCTAGTTACTGTGGTAAATGACTGTAACTCACAATTCACATTATAATTCACTTTTTTATTTGTAATCTGCTCCTCCTCTAGACTCCAGCAACCCAATCTGGAACAGAAAAGCCCTGAATTATTAGAAAAATGAGTTCCTTTCACATAGCAGGTGATCATGGCTGTCATTGTTAGCAGCAAAAAAAAAAAGTCTTAACTAGTTCATGTGACACTGCCTCAATTATTTCTTTCTAGGAAGTCTTTATATATATATTACGGGGTGCTCAGCTCTGAGCATTGTACAGCAACTTTATCTGATTTGAATGAGAAGTCAGAAGACTTTCTCTCTCACACACACTATCCCGCCATTCCCTGTCACTGAATCCACACTACACAGTAACCTGCCGATCTTTGTTTACGTCTGCTTATTTGCATAGCCACGCCCATTGACAGGAATCGATCCAATAGGACTGCGAGGGCGTGTCGAGCGCTGGTTCCATGTGGCAGGGATGTAGTGTATCATCTGCGGCGATTACAAGCGATTTCATCAACTTTGTTCCGAATGAGCCGAACCTGCTGCAGGACATCACATGGACCCGGCACCCAGGTAACCCCAGGCAGGAGTCGGCGTGCGCTCCCGTGGGATCATATCCCTATGGGGTAGGGGGACGGGCACAGCGAGAGACATGTCTGGGCATATATATATATATACACCTCTGCCTTATAGTCATGTATGTTATCTAATGGGCAACGGGATGGGGACAATCATGCCCTGACTTTCATCATGGGCAACGTTAGCGATCATGGCGCAATACTGGCGCAGAATGCTGTGGCTGGAGGGATGGGGGGGGGCTTTACACTCTATACATAGTACTGACTGTATATTTAATTTAACTGGACACTCTGTATATGTTGTGTCTTTGGAATAAACGTTAACTGCCCCCCCCAAAAAAACAACAACCCACAGTGTATGTGTTTTAGTGTGTAGATTACAGATTATCCAGTTTGTAATCCTTATCATTTTAATCCAGAATGAAACTGCCCCAGCTATACCAAGAGCTTACAATCTAAACTGTGCATCAATACTTAATATTGTATAGTAGAGGCGACATTTTTATGCATAGGGCAGTGGATACTTTAAAGCATCGTTAGAGGTGCAACAAAGAGATAACCCACCCATTGCAGTGCCCTGTACATACACACACACATATTTCACAGTGTATGAAATGAAATCCTGGCATGCATGAGTAGGGCCCCATTGTGTGGGTGCTGCTGGGATCCTCTGACATGTTGCTGGCCGCTGCTTTCACATTATTTTTAGGTTGTGGAGGCGGTGAAGACTTTATGAGCCTCCTCTCCTGTAGAACATGTGCTGGGGGACAAGTCAGGGCTTGTAGGCAGTGGAGACCGACAGCAGGGCTCAGCAGCAGCACTAACTGGTCTCATACAGTCAGCCAGGCAGGATCCCTAAATACCTCTGAGACCCAACTGAGAGACATGTGCCTGACATTCTGGGACAGGGGCTGTGAGGTGCTGGTGGGCGGATGGAGAGATCTGGAAAATATTTGCACAGCCAACTCAGGGGTCCTGTACGGGTAAGAGAGCTGGGAATATTAACAGGGATCATGACACTTGGGTAGGATCAGACATCCACTTGGTAAGAAATCTGACTTGTATTAGTGGAAATTAATTCATCTTTATTTTATAGCCAGGATAAATGTCTTTTATCATCAGCGATGCCTGATCTGAAGCAGTGTAGATACTGTTGAACTACAACTTACAGTATCCAACAGCTGGGGACCCAAATTACAATTTCTTTTCCAGATAGTTTAGGACCCCAGTCTTCTTGCAGTGCCTACCTCCCTCCCCCCACTGACAGGGTCCCCATTATTTAAGGGGTGTTATGAAGTAGGACAGGGAAAGTAATTAAGCTCTGTTGTGCCTTATAGAATTGCCTTTATTTCTGGGAAGGGGCTGCGGCATAGTGTTTACAGTAAGGCAGGAGGAGGTCAGTTATGTTTTATATCAGTCTGACTTGTACAGTATGCTTCAGCCGCTGTTCTAAAACTACCAACATCTTGTCAACTACTGGAGGTGTAAGGGTAGGGGCACACTGGGCGATTCGGGGAGATTTAGTCGCCTGGCGACTAATTGCCTCGTCTTTGCGGCGACCAATCTCCACGAACGTCTTCCCTCATTCTTGCGCTGGCTAAAATGAAAAATCGCTGGCGCTAAAGCACACACGCCGATTCGTTTTCTGAAGTTGCCCGAAGTTGCCTCACGAGGAAACTTTGGGCAACTTTGGAAAACGAAACGCCGCATGTGCTTTAGCGCCTGCAATTTTTCATTTTAGCCAGCGCAAGAGTGAGGGAAGGCGTTCAGGGAGATTGGTCGCCGCAAAGACGAGGCGATTAGTCGTCAGCTGACTAAATCTCCCCGAATCGTCCAGTGTGCCCTACCCTTAACTTTGAGTTTGTTATAGAATGGCTGATTCTAAGCAACTTTTAAATTGGCCTTGTGTTTTCTTTTTTATAGTTTTTGAATTATTTGCCTTCTTCTGACTCTTTCCAGCTTTCAAATGGGGGTCACTAAAAAAAAAACAAATGCTTTGTAAGGCTACACGTATTATTATTACTTTTTATTACTCCTATTTCTATTCAAGCCCTCTCCTATCCATTTTCCAGTCTCTTATGCAAATCAGTGCATGGTTGCTAGGATAATTTGGACTCTAGGAACCAGATTGCTGAAATTGCACACGGGAGAGCTGTTATATATGTATAGAAAAAAAAACCTAAATTACTCAAAAACCACAAATAATAATCAAAAGATCATTTTCCCATAGAAAGTATTAATACACCAGAAGCCACCCCTTTAGACTAGAGGAACAGAACTTACATATGAAGCATTCAAAACACTATTTTCAGTTTAGTTATTTCATAGTCCAGCAAAATAATAGCAGTTTAATCTGCTGTTACACGTGTAACCATATTAGCCAATTTATTTGCAGAGATGGTTTTGGGATACGCTCTGCAGCAATATGGACTTCCTACATAGTGATCCCAAATTAAATACTAGGGATGCACCGAATCCACTATTTTGGATTCGGCCGAACCCCCGAATCCTTCACAAAAGATTTGGCCGCATACAGAACCGAATCGGAATCCTAATTTGCATATGCAAATTAGGGATGGGAAGGGGGAAACATTTTTTACTTCCTTGTTTTGTGACAAAGTCAAGCAATATCCCTCCCTGCCCCTAATTTGCATATGCACATTTGGATTCGATTCAGCTGGGCAGAAGGATTTGGCTGAATCCAAATCCTGCTGAAAAATTCCGAATCCTGCTGAGAAGAAAAACAGCAGTCACATTGCAGTCAGAATGTCGGGCATCAGCATCACCAACTTATCTATTAAGCTGTGTGCTGATTTTAGAGCTCTGGGTATTATTCCATTGCCTGCTGAATTGCCTGCCTGAATTGTTTTCATTTCATTGAAATAGCTTACATGTAGCCTGGGAAGGGTAAAAAAATATAATACATATTTTATTTATCAATATATCAGGGCAGTTTTTTGTAACGGATGATTACAGGGATTGTGAAAGATGGCGTAAGAAGTAAATACTTTGCTTTATAAATACACTATTTTTAACCATGCCAATTTTGGTGGCCACTCCCCCTAATTACCATGTTCATTTTACAAAATTTGGCAGGTTATGAAACCTTGAGCACATTTCTGTGGTTTTTGTGTTATTACAGTTTTGCTAATGAAGGTGATTTGCCCTTTAAGATGTGAGTGTACGTTCTCCCAAGAGACCTGCTTATATTAAACTGTCACAAAAGTATCTCAGTATCTATTCTGGGCTCTCTGCCAAAAGCCAATTAAGTTAGAATCTTTGTATCTTTTTCTGGTTGTTCAACGCAGGAGATCAAAGACAAAGTCGGGACATTTCAGTAACAAACTCAGGACTACGGGTTGAGCTGTCAAAATTCGGACTGTCCCGCGAAAAACGGGACAGTTGGGGAGGTATCGTGTGTATATAGATGCATTTGGA
This sequence comes from Xenopus laevis, assembly GCF_017654675.1. NCBI lineage: Eukaryota > Metazoa > Chordata > Amphibia > Anura > Pipidae > Xenopus > Xenopus laevis. Next base: position 31,005,633 of record NC_054385.1, read on the forward strand.
ATGCCTTTGGTTATTGGCAAAAGTACGTGTCATTTCCTAGTTCCTTGGCGCCAATTCCCTTTTTGCATTCTTGTGTTTCTATGTAGCTGACATTCTAGACACACGCTTGTGAAATCAGGGCTGAGTACTTGCATTAACACCAAGCACACCCATAATCTAAAGGTGTCCATACACAATAAGATCTGCTCATTTGCAGAGAGATACACTACATGATATAATTGTAAGCCTGTGGGTGCAAGTTCCATAGTTGGGGTACTAACATCTGATTTTAGAAGTGGGCAGTTGAAACTGAGCTGCTGTTGCATTACATACCAAATGTCCATGAGGACAAACACAGGGGGTGCTTTCCAGGTTTTTTCAGGTATCCGGGACCCTGGTCTGACCCTGACAGAGATATATTAAAATTGCATAACAGAGGGGACCCAATGGGCCATCAGTACACTTAGGTCTGTTATTATAACCCTGTAAATTCACTGAAAGGTTTAAAAGCACTTGCACCCTCTTGCTCTCTGCACTGGGCTCCGGATTAAAAATCTGTCAATGGTGGCCATTTGTGCACTTTGCACACTGCATTTAAATAAGTCTTTTGCTATCTCTGGAAAAGACGATAAGGTCTCTGTTTGCCTTTTTGACCACAGGCCAGGGCTTGCAGATAGGTACTGTAGTTAGTGAAAAGGTTTTGAAAGACTTACTTGGCGTTTAGCCAATCACGTTGAGCCAACAGCTCTGTCGTCCTTGAATTCAGCTGCCAGAAAGCCTACAGCATGGAAGTACAGTCTCCTGTCTAGTTATTACTGTATATTAAAGAAATGCAACCAATTAACTGAATTGTTGTTGTTTGCAGCGTACACCAAGCCGACAGAGATTCCGATGCTGATTTCCATTGTCAGTCTGCAGTCGCCCATGATGCCTACACCCCAGCTCTTCTGCCTTCTCTTCCTAACAGAGGTACCGCATACCCCTCTAGGTCTGGGATTCGGGACTCTTTATGCATTGTTTTGGTTTTCCTATTTTAACGGATAAACAATGGTTCAATGTAGGATTATGCACTAAAGGCATGGTTCGGAAACATGGAGCTACCAATCCGATGTTTCCATGTATTCCCCTTACTGCACTAGACTGATCAATGCTAACTACTGCTTGGTTGATCCCAGCCCAGGGCACATTTTACCTTGTTTTAGCTACATAACTTTTGTGCCTCCTTGTACCTAGAAGAAAAGACCAAGACTTAATGCCAACATAACATGACTAGACTAGGGGAGATTGTGGATGCACACCTAAGGCCAATTTCAAAAAGTTTAAAGCCCTGTCTAAATGATTCAAGTAAATATGCAAGTGCATGTTATTTTAAAACAAGGTTTTTTTTGTTACAAAGTTATGATCATAATATTGATAAGCCACCATACCACGTCAAGGTAAAACCCCACATGGTGGTCCCTAACTTATTTATCTTTAGTCATAGTAAAAAAGGAACATTACCTCTCTGTGTAGTAACAATTCTTTATGTAAACATCTCCAGTGCTTTGGTTTCAAACTCTGTGCTAAATCTTCCCCCGCCAACTGCTAAGCGGCTTTTAAGAGGGAGAGACTGCCTTAACCAACGCCCATTTTAGAAAAGTAGAAGTCAGGTGTTGTAATTAAAAACAAAGTAGAGTGATATGTGCAGTTGCACAATAGTGTGTATCCATGTGTAAGTGAAATGTGAAGGTGTGTATGGTAGTGGTAAGGGAAAGTGTATGTGTATTTGGGAGTATGTATGAAAGTAAGCATAGAATGAAAGGGTGTAGAAGAGAAATAAATGAAAGACACAATAAGTGTGTGTGTGTACATAGAAAAGTGTCTAATGGGACGTTGGTTTTTTCACGGCTAGATCCTCCCATGCCGCTAGCATCTATGGCTTTTAAGGGAGACAGATTGCACCAACCAAGGCACAACAAGTGAGGGGGACCACCAAAAGTAAAAAGGGGCGGGTATGAGGGTGCAATAACCACATGAGCTTAGCCAAAGCTCCTGGCAAATACAAGACATGGGGAGATTGTGGATGCACACCTAAGGCCAATTTCAAAAAGTTTAAAGCCCTGTCTAAATGATTCAAGTAAATATGCAAGTGCATGTAATTTTAAAACAGGGTTTTTTTGTTACAAAGTTATGATCATAATATTGATAAGCCACCATACCACGTCAAGGTAAAACCCCACATGGTGGTCCCTAACTTATGACATGACTATACTAACTTCTTTATCCACAGTTAGGCCTCATGTTCAATTCTGCCTCCGGGTGCCTAGAAAGTGAATTTGAAGATGCCAATGGAAACTGTGTACCATGTTTTCAATGTGGGCCAGGGCAGGAACTGTCTGAGGTAAGTGATACTCTTTTACTTGCTGTATTGATTTTTGGGCCCATTATATTGGGTTGATTAATTTTACTTCATTGTTTTACATTAAAGGGGTTGTTCACCTTTAAGTACATTTTAAGTATGATGTAGTAGAGTGAGATATTCTGAGACAACTTGCAGCTGGTTTTTATTTGTGGTTTTTGAGTTATTTCCTTTTTTATTTAGCAGCTCTCCAGTTTGCAGTTTCAGCAGTCTGGTTGTTAGGGTCCAAATTACCCTAGCAACCATGTACTGATTTGAATAAAAGACTGGGATGTGAATAGGAGAGGGCCAGAATAGAAAGAAAAGCAATAAAAAGTAATAATAACAATACATTTTTAGCCTTACAGAGCATTTGTTTTTTCACTGTCCCCAAGTATGCTGAGAGTGATATTCTGAGACAATTTGCAATAGGTTTTCATTTTTTATTTGTGGTTTTGAGTTTAGCTGTTTATTCAGCAGCTCTCCAGTTTGCAATTTCAGCAATCTGGTTGCTAGGATCCTATTTACCCTAGCAACCATGCACTGATTTAAAAAAGAGACTGGAATATGATGAATAGGAGAGGGCCAGAATAGAAAGACGAGCAATAAAAAGTAGCAATAACAATACATTTTTAGCCTTACACAGCATTTGTTTTTTAAGATGGGGTCAGTCCATTTGTTTTTAAAGATTTAGTTACTGCGTACTAACTTTTAATGGCTTAGTTCTCTAGTTCAATGCTTTAGCTTTTATATCAGTTCATTTTGCTGCGTTTTTCAGTTGAGAAGAACATGAGATTACACATTCTGAGTCCTATGAATTCCCCCTTTCCAGTGCTCATTCATAGTTTTTTTTGCTTTTGCAATCAAATGTTTGTAGGACTGTGGAAGTGAGAGGGATCTTCGGTGTGTGCCTTGTAGACCTGGGAGGTACAAAGAAGATAGAGGACACCAGAGGTGCCTTCGCTGTCTTCCCTGTCATATAATCAATCGGGTGCTGAAGGCTAACTGCACCCCCACCATAAACTCTGTCTGTGGAGAGTGTCTGCCAGGGTGAGTCTGTACTTCCTAGTGCACTTTTGCAGCAGGCTTCTCCTATTAGTAAGGTTTAGTACTACAGGTATGAAATCCCTTATCCAGAAACCCATTATCCAGAAATCTCCTATTTACAGGAGGGCAGTTTCCCATAGACTCCATCTGAATCACATAATTAAGATTAAATTTGATTTTCTTTTTGTCTATAAACATAAAACAGTATCTTGTACTTGATCCTAACTAAGATATAATTAATCCTTATTAAGGCTATTGCCAGATGACACGTTGAATGTGGATTCTCCGCAGGTGGACAATTCGCTGCCCCTGCTGCTCCTCTTGTTCTGAAAACGCAGGGCGAATGTTTCGGAGCCGAATTCCGACACGTCTGCCTGCACCCGAATGGAAGCAATGCTTCCAGCGCAGGCATCTCAGGAGCAGCGGGGCAGCGGATTCTCCACCTGCAGAGAAACACAGGCAGAGATCCACCATCGTCTGGGGTCATTTAATGTTTAATTTAATTTTAAGTAGACTTAAAGGGGATGCTGTCATGGGAAAATATGTTTTTTTCCCAAAACACATCAGTTAATAGTGCTGTTTCAGCAGAATTCTAAACTGAAATCTGTTTCTCAAAAGAGCAAACAGATGTTTTTATATTTAATTTTGAAATCTGACATGGGGCTAAACATATTGTCAGTTTCCCAGCTGCCCCCAGTCATGTGACTTGTGCTCTGATAAACTTCAGTCACTCTTTACTGCTGCACTGTAAGTAGGAGTCATGGCCGGAACTAGGGGTAGGCAGAGTAAGCTTGGAGGGTGCCAGGCACGTACCTTTCTCTGCTGCCTACCCCAGTCCCGTCTACAGAGTCTGGTTTACCCACTAGGTTGCGCGCAGGCGTGCAAAGGCACTCAAAGTGGTGGCATGCATACTCTTCAAGTGAAGCTCCTGGTGCGCTCACGTGTGCTCTCATGGCGGAGGGGCAATGCTGCAGGCAGGGTTGCCTGGGGCCCCCGGCCATCCTGGCCAGGCCCTGGTTGGAGTGATATCACCCCTCCCTTTTACCCCCAGCAGCCTAACAACAGAAAAATAGGAAAGTAACCAGATAGCAGCTCCCCAACACAAGATAACAGCTGCCTGGTAGATCTAAGAACAGCACTTAGTAGTAAAATCCAGGTCCCATTGCGACACATTCAGTTACATTGATTAGGAGAAACAGCAGCCTGCCAGAAAGCAGTTCCATCCTAATGTTCTGGCTCTTTCTGAAAGCACATGACCAGACAAAATGACATGAGATGGCTGCCTACACACCAATATTACAACTAAAAAAATAAAATTTTATATGGTAGAGTGAATTATTTGCAGTGTAAACAGTGTAATTTAGAAATAAAAACTATACCATAAAAATTATGGCAGAATCCCTTTAACGTATGGAGATCCAAATTACTGAATGATCCCTTATCTGGGAAAACCCTCAGGTCCCGAGCATTCATCACACATAAATCATCATAAATCATATTTTGACTGCAGTACAAGTCAGTCTGTACACAAGATTTAAAGCATGTGCCTTCTTCTGACTGCACTTGACTGTAATTAGGGTTGTGCAGAGGGCATTAAACTGGCACATGCTTTCCAGGTTAGCCAAAGACTCAATACGCATGCTGAAAAGGATCATTCATTGACCTGTTTTGCCATTTTGGCCAAAGGGTGAGTCAGCCAAATTCCTGGGGAATGAAGACTATAACTCAAAGGTAATACAGCTTGGTTAGAAATCATGTAAATACTATAAATGAACTGTACTACCCCCAAGAATGCAGCCTGATCCTTAAAAAAACACAGTTGGCCCTTTTTGCTAAAAATACATCTTGCCTACTGTTTAAGTTCTTTAGGTAACATCTCTAGGTCAGGACCTTTGACGGTCAAACTTGGTACAAGTATGGCATCTATTATCTAGAATGCTCGGGACCTGGGGTTTTCCAGATAACAGATGTTTCTGTAGTTTGGATATTCATACCTTAAGTCTACTAGAAAATCATATAAACTTTAAATAAACCCAAAAGGCTGGGTTTGCTTCCAATAAGTGTTCATCATATTTTAATTTGGACCAAGTACAAGTTACTGTTAATTTCTTATTACAGAGAAAAAGGAAATCATTTGTAAAAACTCAGATTATTTGGATAAAATGGAGTATGAGAGACAGCTATTAGGTAATTCTAAGCTTTCTGGATAACTGGTATCGCAAATTAATTTATCCATCCCCTTCTTCTCGTTCAAGGTTCTACAGTAAAACCCGGATAGGTGGACTTCAGGAGCTGGAGTGTTTCCCATGTACAGCCCACACTCCATCCACAGAATCTCAGTGTATGTAGCAGTGTTATTGGGAAGGGGTTTATGAAGATGGGTGAATTTGATGATCTTTCAGTTGTATAAGCTTTTTTATTCATTTTTGCAGGTCACCCCAAAGTTGGGCCTTATAAGCCAGTCAGCACACCTTCTCCTCACCGGGATCCAGTAGTCCTTGTGGCTGTCATTGCTACGGCTCTTTCACTTGTTGTTGTGGCACTGGTGACATTTTCTGTCATTTGCTGTGGGCAATTCTTTAAAAGCCAGTGCCAAAGGGGTGAGTATGGCATATTAATCTAAATATGTTTTAGAACAACTCCATTCTTTAGCACTGTCGAACAGTACTCTCCATCTATTCAGATACAGGTATGGGACCTGTTATCCAGACTTTGTTTTCTGGATAAGAGATCTTTCTGTAATTTGGATCTCCATACCTTAAAGTAAATACGCACAAAATGAAGCTGAAAATAAAGGAATACGCACTATAGGAATTCCCACGGGGCGCTTGCGAGCCAACATCCGCCACGCAGAATTTGCATTTTTCAGCAGAAACGCCAATACGCCAAGGAAATGTCATGTTAATGAACTCTTTGGCATCCACAGGTTTGGAAATACACCGCTGAAATAAGCAGCCTATTTTCAAAATGGCGACCAGTACGGCTACATTTTGCATGTAAATTGCTTTTCCACTTTTCTTCCAAGTGGAATTGTGGGGAATGAGAAAAAACAGAAATTCATATTGGGAAAAGAAAATTACAGGCTGAAAATCACATTATCATGCATTTGTGGTTTCATTGGTGTATTTACGATCGACCGTGCTTTTTTAAAAAAATGCGACTTGTGACCTCACCCTTAATTGGGATCAAGTACAAGCTACTGTTTTATTATTACAGAGAAAAAGGAAATCATTTTTAGAAATTCTAATTATTTATGATTAAAATGGAGTCTATGGGAGATGGCCTTCTTGTAATTTGGATCTTTCTGGATAATGGCTCTCCAGATAACGAATTTCATACCTTTTAAGGGCTAGGTTGTACTATAATGATGAGATTGTACTTTGAAATCATTGGAGCCATTGGGTAGGAATCTAACCTGTAGGCTTCCAGGTGGACAGCCCTGCTCTAGAAAATATCATAGAGCCATAAAGTGAATGTCTATTGCGAGATGGCTCCAACTATTTGCAGACTGCCTTGAGCAGTTCAGTTGGCTTAACTGGTTTATTTAATCATCACAGTTGCTACTGGTATTATAGGATTAAGATGGTTTAAGGAGTTCACCCCTATAAGACCTATAGCATGCCATAGGGAGACAGGAGTGCAGACCTTGATACAGATATGAATGCTGGTTCAGAAACTAGATGGATAGCTAAGGTGACTGATATGTGGTGATCTGTATAGTGTAACGTGCTGATGTTGCTTTTGCTTCCAGCATTCCTAAGGTCCCAGGATTTTGCTGGTCAGCCTAGAACAATGGAGGAAAGACCAGTTACGCACGGGAATATGCACAGCCCTTGTGAGGAACGGCCAGTACCCCCCTGCTGCTTTGGTGCACCTGAGACCTGTAGACAAATGCAAGGTACTGTTTTATCCTCTGTTCTCAAAAACACACATTGTCTAAGTGATTGCTTGTCCTTGGATGCACTTTCTGCAAACAATGAGGCAATGGTGATGGCTTATGGTTCTGTCCTTAAACAGGTCGTCTGGAAGAGATACATGCGGCTTCTGATGGAGCTCCTTCAAGTACCCATGGTCCATGTAACATAGTCAATCCCAAACAGCCATCTGTGGAACTTTGTGTGCTACCGCCTGACTCGGTGAAGCCTTACTATGCACGAAGCGTGTCAGAAACGCAACCCCTGATCCGTAACTCAGGCTGCAGCGACTGCTTCAATAGCTGTGGCCCAAGCCAAGAGCCGCAGAACACGCCTGCTCTTTCCTGTGCTTCAGAGCAGCAGCACTGGTCTCACGCCCCGGTGGAATGCACTGAGCTGGATTTGCAGAACTTCTCGGATTCTACAGGAAGTCCACACCAATCAGAGCTCAGTGAGGGGGCTCTTCCGGCACCAGCTGCTCCAACAGTGCGAGCACAGGAGGAGCCAACCGCCAGACCCCAATCATATCAAACCATGGTGTGTGCCCTGTTCTCTACATTTACATATGCCAAAGCCACATAAGGGTGCTCCTACCTAGGCCGTATTCCTTATGATAGGGCTATAAAACAAGAAGACTATTAAAACTATTAAATTTCAATTAAATAGTATCTCTACACTTTATTGGGCAAAATTATTGCCAATCAAACTGGGGAATGAATTAAAACTTTACTAACTGACTGATAAAAGTCTGCTTTTAACAAACTGACATACTTTGCCACAATGTGTGGCTTTGTATGATCAAAATCCTTTGTGGCCTTCGTGCATTTTACCTGCACCGAACGCAGGTAAAATGCAACATGCGTCCCAACCTGCATTTGGCACTTACATGCGTTTGTGTGAGTACAGCCACATTGAAAAGAATTCAGAGCACAGCTTCAAATGCCCGTGAGTAAAGGCCCTTATACAGCTTCGAAATGAATGCTGAACCTTCCTGTAATAACTAATGCCTTTGCTGAAACAGCAGGAGGAGCCCTAGAGAATGTTTTTGGAAGAAAGGGTGAAATTTAAATATCAAATAAATAGCCCTGGTTCAGAATATTGTGCATATCCCCTTCTTTTAAAAAACCAAATAGGCACGTCTTGTTTGAAAAGCAGTTTCATCACACTTCTGTCTTGTGCATAGAGGATAGAGGTGCATGTCCTACACATCTGCCCGTGGCCCCTTCATTCTATAGTAGAAGTATTGAAGGGGTTGTATGCCTTTAAATTAACTTTCAGTTAGTGAGTGATATTCTGAGACAATTTGCAATTTGTTTTAATTTTTTATTACTTGCGTTTTTTGAGTTATTTCGCTTTTTATCCAGCAGCACTTTTTTTTGCAAATTCAGTGATCTGGTTGCTAGGGTCCAAATTACCCCAGCAACCATGCATTAATTTGAGACTGGGCTGTGAATAGGAGAGGGCCTGATTAGAAAGATGAGTAATAAAAAGTAAAAATATAAGACCAATTGAAAAGTTCTATGAAATATTAAAAGTTAACTTAAAGGTGAACCACCCCGACTTGTTATTGTTAGAGGTCTGCTGATCTGTTGTGATAAGTAACAATTGCATTCTCTTTCCCCAGGGCTGTGAAGATCCTGTATTGTAGCTGCGCCAGTGTTATGCCAAGTAAGTGTCAGGTCCTGATAGAGAACTATGTGTCCCATTGGATTTGCCAGATGCAAATTCCATTAATATTGTAAAGTTAATTCATTACTGTCTATTACATCCCTGTTAGAATGCAAATGGCCAGTACTTAATAGTGCATTGATAACTCTACATAAAAAAGAACTCATATTTAAAGGGGTTGTTCACCTTTAAGAATGATGATGTAGAGTAATAGTCTGAGACAATTTGCAATTGGTTCTCATTTTTTATGATTTCAGTTATTATATATATATATTATATTATTATTATATATTATAGCTTTTTATTCTGAAGCTCTTGAGTGCAAATTTAGCAATATGGTTGCTAGGTTACAATTACCCTAGAAGCCATGCACTAATTTGAATAAGAGGCTAGCATATGGATATGACCTGAATTGAAAGATGAGTAATAAAAATAGCAATAACAATAAATTTGTAGCTTTGCAGAGTATTAAAAAAGAAAAAATGAAGACCAATTGAAAAAATTGCTTAGTATTAGCCATTCTATAACATATTAAAATTTAACAAAAAGGTGATCCACCCCTTTAATAAATCTATTATACCCTTGCTTTGGCTAGACCTATTCATTATTGTACAGTTCTGTTGTATTATCACTTTACAAGTCAGATTCTGCATATATTGCAATTATCATTTTCGTTGCAGAGATTACCATGTCACATCTACTTGGCTCCCTTGTAAGCCTGAATATGGGACCTTACATAATCGGAAATAAGGATTCCGAGGCATTGGAATTGCACGGGGAACGCACTGATGCCTTACCTTTAATTTGCACTTCATTTGGGCACATTGATGTGCTGTTATTGCAGATGGACCACCAGGCATAGGGAACCTGAATGCTGGAGGCAGAATTGGTTCATTGATCTGCTTCCCTGGGAGCCTCTGGAAAGGGGGCAAGAAACCTTCAGTAGTGTTATTGATAATTGTGTTATTGATTTATTGTCTGCTGCACTATTTTGACTGCCAATGACTGGGATGTTGTTTCAGATTCCCATTTACTGCTTAGCTCCTATCTGCTGTAGTAATGTCTAGGGAAACCTTAAAAGCAATGGCACATGGGGTTGCCATTCATTATAGCCTGGTGGGGTGTTGTCAAAATGCCCAGTATTGCACCAGAACTGCCGCATTTCCATGTGAAAATAGCCTTTCAGGTGCGTTTGAAAGCAGGCAGTGGGGTTGCAGTTTCAGGGCGTTTGGCGCCAACCCTGAGCAAATAAAAATCATGGGTGCCAATGTACTTAAAATCACCCCACATCATGTGCTCCGGCTGTAGGGGCAGGATAGGTGCTAAAGCCATAGGATAAAAATAGAGCTGAGCCTCTTGCTGAATGTTTATATTTTGTGCATATTGTACAGTGAACCGATTTGATCCTTTAGCATTATGTGACTAGTTCTGTGATCAGTTTTGAAATGTAGTTAATACTGAAGCTTGAGTTTCCTGTTCCTTCATATCAGGGCTTTATCCTGTGACAAAACCGCTTTGTAAATGAACTTGAAATTGTAGCTGTTCTCTTATTTTATGGAGGATCTTAGTGAACAAGCAGAGCTTGGCCGATCAAATGTAAATTAAATAAGCATTGTTATTAACAGGTAAGTGCACCGGGAAGTTATTGTGGTTTTTCTCATTGGAATGAAATAACTTAGAAATGGATAGGCAATCTTTCACAAAATGACAGTTCTATAAGCTGCATAGAACTTGCTGGCCAGCAGGGGGCAGTCCATGCTCATTCAGGCCCAGCAGTGAGCAATGCGACACACTCAGGGCAAAGATGTGTTTCAGCAGTATCAGTTCACCTAATCTTTAAACACAGTAAGCATAATTCTATACTAACTATAACATTTTTCAAGCTGGATTTATACCAGAAAAATTGATTTTAAATCATATTTTCACCCTGTTGAGCTATTTTAAATGACCCCCTTTGCAGTGAAACCCCTAAAACCCATAGTCACTAATCTACAACTGAGGATTCTGGTAGTTGTAGATCTTAGATGTCTTACTTGACTGTCCCCATAAATATTTTAAACCTGTTAGTATGAGATAGTTGTCATGGCTGCGCTGCGTTACTTTAATCTCAAGGGCTAGAGGAATCACATTATTCAGGTCATATAGTATCCAAACACCAACCACCTAACCCAATTCCAGTGATATCTAGCCCCAAATTCCAAGGTACAAATTAAGCCCTAAATGACTTTTATCTGATTAGCATGTGGTTTTTAACTGTATTAAAAAAGGCAGAGTAGCAAATGTACAGAATACTCGAATGTACTCTTATGTAATGAAAATTCTTTTGTTTTTGTCGGGGTATGCAAAAACAGTAAAATATTAATAGCTCTATAACTCATACCAGCCAATAAGCAGATACATTTTATGTTATACTGTAGTTAGAGCAGTAAAAGCATACATCTGATTGGCTGTTAGGTATTCCAGGGCTGTACTCTTATTAAACCATTACTACCCTATCAGCAGATAGTATTTTAATTACAAAGCCCAGCACCACTCAGGTGCTTAGCCAATCATGGCTTTTTGTTTATCAGTATGAAGGCTTTTTCTGTCCCAAAGTATTAAATGTTTAAATAATCACTACAATTGCTACTAATTGTGTATCTGCCAGACAATCTCTGTTGCTAATTTCTGGGTTATCAGGGTTAATGGTGGAATGGTACCTGTTATGTAGAATTATTGAGTCCTGGAGTTTTTTAGATAAGGGATCATACCATAATTTGGATCTCCATATCTGAAGTCTACTAAAAAATAATTTAAACATGATTTAAACCCAATAGGCTGGTTTTGCTTCCAATAAGGATTAATTATATTGTAGTTGGGATCAAGCAGGAACTGGTTTATTATTACAAAAGGATATCATTTTTAAAAATTATTTGATTACAATTGAATCTATGGGAGACTGCCATCCCATAATTTGGAGCTTTCTGGATAACAGATCCTGTATAGGTTTCTGCTTTCAGGTACTTGTCCATAGCAGGCACTATGGGCAATTGTAGGCCAGCTGTAAAAATTACAGGAGCCAGTGCCTGTAATCATCCCACCCTGTGTTCTTGCCATAAAGCCCTGTATGTTAAATATAAAATAAAAAAAATGAGCTCTTTTACAATATACATTAATCATGTGGGTTTTTTAAAATAGTTTTCAAGATGTTAGCCGTTTTTACACTTTTCATATAATTAATGAATGAACGAATATCTTACAGAGTCTCTTGCTGGATGTTTATATTTGTGCATTTTATATAGAAAATGTAATTTGGTGTATTGGCATTACATCTGAGCTGTGAATCTTGAGTGATGCATATAAGGCTTCTATTTCTTCATATGGGTGATACTGTAGCAAAGCCCAGCTCATGGACTGTCTTTAGTGGGGCATTTTGGGGAGATTTCCGTACTGAGCAAATGAAGACGTAACATGAGAAAAATCTGCTGAGGTTTCTGATCTCTTTCCTCAGCAGAGCAAAAAAAGAGTTTCTCTTCTTTTTTTCTTCTGACGTGTTCTCCCAACTATAGGTGGCACTGTTGTTACAATTCAATATATTAGCTGTTTAACAATATCTGAAAAACAAACCAAAAAATTATTGTTAACTGCAGAAGTGCTTAAAAGAGCACTCTGAGCGATTCTACATTCGTTTTTTTTGAACGTTTGCTTTTCCTTTAAAGGAGAACTAAACCCCCATTATTCAAAAATTCCCATCACCTTCCTTCCATTGGCCCCCTCCCTGCTTTCCTCCTTCCATAGTACCTTACTTGAAAAAGTGTCCATGGAATTAACGTTGGCATATTCATGCAGAGTAGCGCACGGAGCTTGTGAGCACTATCTTCAGTATCTTAGGATTCCTCGCAGAAGTGAGCACCAACACAGTTTTTTCGCACTTACATAGTTGGGGCCAGTCTGGTATTCATGCCCAATGCTCATGCACTGGAAAGCTCCAAAGATTGCTGAAGGAAAAGAAGAGGATCCTAAGATACTGAAGATAGAATTCAAGAGCTCAGCTGCACTACTCTGCATCAATATGCCAAAGTTAATTCCATGGACACTTTTAAAAGTAAGGTACTATGGAGGGAGAAAGCAGGGATGGGGCCAATGGAGGTAAGGGGATGGGGGTTTTTCGATTAACGGAGGTTTAGTTTTCCTTTAAGCTGCCCACATAATGCCAAGAAATTGTCCTATACTAAATAGTCTTAATATAAAGAGATGATCATTAACATGATGAAATATGATCATTCATATAAAAGGTTAGTCCTTAGAGAGGTCTTGCACAGATGTCAGATTTTCATTATATAGAAACCTTGTACCACTGCCCATACACAGATATTTTTATATAACTCATGGGAAAAGAATATAATTTTTCAACCTGCCCAATCTCAAAAACATCATCAGTCGTCACTAATGATCCAATCATTCAGCTCTTGGGCCAGTGACTGCATCATTTTCAGTTGATGCACAATTTGATTTACCCTATCAATGTTTTGAATTTGAGTCACTTACTAAAGTTCACCATTAGCTAATCCTCAAACATATATTGCTTGTTCCTGGTGGAGACTTCTGATTGGGGAGCCTACTTTTCAGAAAAGTCTCATCAATTAAAGCTAGTCATGTGGATATGGTCCTCTTCCAATGGGTTTTCCTAGACCATTATTATGCTCTGATCATTGGCCAGAACCAATGTGGCTAAATTTGGTGCTTCCTAAATAGGGTATGGTATTTTTTATTAAAGCAGCTTTCTTTCCCCGTTTTGCAATTTATTTCAACTATTGAGAAATTGTGGCTTTAAAAAACTTACCCTGTTTAGGAAGGACCAGGGTGATGTCTGAAGTCTGCTCAAGGGGCAAATATTAATTTACATGAAAATAATGTTTTTTTTGTATAGTCACATATGTGAATCCATTACCTCTCCTGCCCTTGATTATTGGGGACTTGAGTTTAGGTAACCCACCCCATGATGCAACAGAAGAGAACACTACACCATGGAAGGACACTACTTAGGATTTAAATGGCAAGAGTCATGCTATACTAGAAGCACTGTGTAAATATATACAAGGATGTACAATTTTCTGTTTTTCTTTTGTCTTTTTTCATATATACTTTTATATGTCAATATGTTTTGTTTGTTTTTTTAAATTTGCACATTTACATTTCATGGGAAGAGTTAAAAGATATAAAAATGAGCTTAGAGTATTTTGTAATTCAGGTTATATTATTGGCAAATGTCTCTCTTAACATAACAGCTGTGCTTCATTGCAGTGACTCGTAGCAGCCACTTTGATTGATTTGGGTATTTCTTATATTTAGTGACAACTATTTGTACAGTTTATCATTCACATCAGGCCCTGCACAAGTGGAGTTTACAATCTGAAGTCCCTATCATTCAGCATATACAGTACTTGAATCAGTTTTATCAGGAGCCAATCAACCTGGCCAATCAGCAGTTCACTTTGATCAACTGCATTTTGTTTGCTGATAGGTTGCACTGTGTTACTGCGTTGATGAGAATGTGCTTGGATCTTATTAAATTTGAGCTGCCATGTTTTAATAGGTACATTTTAACTTTGTGTGCACTTCTGAGATAAAGCATATCATTAAGAACATACAATGAGTATTCAGCTGGCATGTAATGTGTATCTCTGGTTAGCTCTTACCAATGATATTGATACACAGGATAAAGTGACCCGTGGATGCTTTTTTTTTATATACAATCCCAATAAAAGAAGTTTTTTATGATGTTTGTGACTCATGATGTTTATTGCAAGGAATCAAGTTTGCATAGGAAACTCTGTCATGTGATAGCTTCTGCTGAATATATGGTGAGTTTATATGTTAATTATGTGATCATTATGCAAATGTTTATAAATAGATATCCAATCTCATATTTTCAGAGCTAACGCTAAGGGCATATTTATTATGTTGTATAAACCAAAATTTGTGTAAAAAGCTGTCTAAAACATTGCATGGTGTGTGTAATTTTACAGCGAACACCATATTTGTTGCCGTTATTTTACATTGTTAAAGGCGGGAGTCAAGAAAAAAAAAAACACAAAAATGTCACGCCGTTTTTTTACACAGCGAAGCCTGGCGGTGTTGTATACACAGCATAATATATATGCCCCTTACTCATACCTCCCAACATTTTGGAAGTTAAAAGAGGGACAAAAAATTTTTTTCCGCACGTAGCGCAGCAATTTTTTGACCACACCCCTTTCTGTGGCCACACCCCCAAACATTTACAAAATTTGGCAGGTTATGAAAGTTTGAAAATATTTCTCCTTATCTATACTGTGTTTTTGTGTCTCAAAACTGTTACAAAGTATCTTATTTGCACCTGTGGCTGTTCTGGGCTCTCTGCTAAAAGCCAATTAAGTGAGAAACTTTGTTTCTTTTTCTGGCTGTTCAGTGCAGAGAAAAGAGGGACTTTCCAGTACAAATGAGGGACTGCGGGTTGAGCTGTCAGAAGAGGGACTGTCCCTCCGAAAAAGGGACAGTTGGGAGGTATGCCCTTACTGTACCCCATCTTGTAGACATTGTTCTTTTGCTACCCCACTTATTGTATACATGAGCATTAAAACCATCAGACAGCAAACCTTCAGTCAACTTAGAAAATGTGACCCATGTGTCAGAGCAATAATTTTACATATGTATTTTGTCTCAACTTGTAAGGCCTTATAAACTGTAAATAAGGGAACTTATACTGGTACCTGAATGGGGTTGTATATAAACTGGGTTTTTAGGGGGGGCATAGGAAAGTTGTAGGACAACCTTGGATGGAAAAAAACATGCACTAATGATACAAGAGGCCCATATTTTTGGAGTAGTTTTATATAAAAAAAGAAAAAGGTCCATTCTGCAGCATGTGCTTTCTGAAACACATTATACTGTTACAAGATGAATAATAATAAGAAGCTATTGCTAATAATGTAAACGAGCATGTGCAATTTAGGACTTTTCTGACAATTATTTTTGCTGCACATTAACCCAATTTTAACTCCCACATGGGGACATCTTGGAGCCATTGCAAAAATGGCAGCGGTCTATTCACTGTTCCACTGCACTTCTTAAGGAGGAGGATCCCCAGCCTCGGGTAACTATTAGAAAGAGTAGCCCAGGCGCTGGGTAACAATTAGAAAGAAGAGCCCCGGCTAGTCCTTCCACCTCCACATTTTCCCAAACCCTTGATCTGTTAAGCACTTTCTCTTCCTGCTTAATGTGCGTTCTGATTGGTTAAGGTAGTGGGCCGGTCATAGTAATCATTCTGGCCAATCAGAGTGCAGCTACCTGCAGTCGGAAGTGAGGTATTCTGAATGCCGCGGAACCAAGTAACAGGAAATAGAATGAAGTGCGTCGAGGCCTTGTATCATTACTCGGCTGCTATTGTACTAGTGCGCCCCTTAGGAAGAAGAGACATGGTTGTAGGGAGAGGAGGCCAAACATTCTATTAAGTTGAATATCAGTTACTAAAAAAAATCGACTTTTTCAATCTAAGCTTCATATGAATGATATGGGCAATGTTTGAATACTGCTCTTTAAAGATCGATATTTCTGGATTCTTACTAATGTTCTCATTTAACCATGCGCTTTATGTCTCATGTGTAGCTGAATCAGTGAAGGTCAAAATACCCTTTTGTTAAATGAAATCATACTGAGATGGGGAGTTTACTGCTGATTTCCTGCGTGGAAGAAAAACCATATGACTACAGGCTGCAATGATATCTTGAAACAGTCCCATGCTACTTGTTTTATAACTACAGTGTGAGGAATACCATTACGGTTTCTGTCAGGTTGGAGTAGTTTCAGCCCACCACCCAGACAGCCTACAAGTTTTTTGGAATATAGTAATATGTAGTGAATAAAGTACCCCCTCTTGTAAAATATAAGGATATCATAAGTAACTTCTATTATCCTCATATTTTGCAACTGGGGGTACTTTATTTATTATAATACACAAATTTCAGTGAGTCATGTGACAGAAATGACATCGGAAATCACTGTTTATAATTGATGACATCAGAACTCAGTTTATAAGGATATAATTAACAAGATATTCATAGCTTTTGTGTATTATATAGGTATAGACAACAGCTACTGCCACATATATATATCTATCTATCTATCTATCATCTATATATATATATATATATATATATATATATATATATATATATATATATATATATATATCTATATACACACTCACAGAATTCAACCTACACCATATGGTTTCTGGCATACCTTTTTCATATTTTTTTTCTTGTTACTCATATTTTCATATTCTCCCCTTTCAGCTTCTTGGTTCTCTCTTTGTACAGGTATGGGATCTTTTATCCAGAAAAGCTCCAAATTACGTGAAGGTCGTCTCCCATAGACTCCATTTTATCCAAAATATTTCCATTTTCTCTGTAATACTAAAACAGTAGTTTGTACTTGATCCAAACTAAGATATCATTAGTCCTTATTGGAAGCATAACCAGCCTATTTGGGTTTATTTAATGTTTACGTACATTTCTAGTAGAAGGTATGAAGAGCCAAATTACGGATAGATCGTTATCTGGAAAACCCCAGGTCCCGAGCATTCTGGATAACAGGTCCCATACCTGTATTTGCAACTTAATTAAATTTTAGTTTGTTGAGCTCTCCCATCTTCGCCCTTTACTATGTGCTCCTCTCTGCTTTTGGCCTAACATCCTTCATACTTGCTCTCCTAGTTACAGACTTCAACTGCTTATTAAATACAAGTTCCAGCAATTCCTCAAAAGCAGTTGACCTGTAGCCTATTTTGTGAATAGCAGTTTAGCAACAGGTGAGAGACAATTGAGAGGTTTGTACATTCCAGGCTACACACTTTCATTGATCTGTCATTGGGGCTTTTGTCTTTATTGTGTCGACTCAGTTGTGGGTTGCCATGCTATCTCTCTTTTCTATTAGCAAGAACTGTTTAAAAAAAAAAATGATGGTTCCCCCTCCCACAGTTTTGAGAGTTAATAAAGTGTGATATGGTGAGCTGAAGTTACATGAATATGTAAATTATAGCTTAAATATAGTTTTGTATTCAGACAAATACATTTTGGACGATTTGATGTTTTATAATTACAATGCTTGCCTAGTTTTAGGTTTTCAGTAAGGTCATTGGCTGAAAGGTAAGTGTTGCACTGCTCTGATGCATCACTTGATAACTTGGTGGGGTTAGAGACAAGTGAAAGGAAAAGGAATTGGCTGACATGGAAATATGAAGGATTGGATGCATTTTTGTCGAAAGAATATGGTACCTAATGCCTGTGCCATTGGAGGATGTCTAGGAAGATGAAAAGGGTTGTTGAGAAAAGTGAAGCAAGAAATGAAAGCCCTGCTAAAGGGGCGGTTCACCTTTCAGTTAACTTTTAGTATGTTATAGAATGGCTACTTCTAAGAAACATTTCACATCACAACATTTTTTTTTATCGTTTTTTAATTATTTGCCTCCTTCTTCTGACTCTTTCCAGCTTTACAAATGTCTTGTTATTGTTACTTTACTTGTTACTTTCTGTTCAGTCCTCTTCTATTCATATCCTAGTCTCTTATTCAAATCAATGCATGGTTGCTAGGGTAATTTGGACCCTAGCAACCAGACTGCTGAAAGCTGAAGAAGCTAAATAACTCAGAAACTACAAATAATAAAAACTGAAAACAAATTGCAAATTTTTCAGAATATTACTCTCAACATCATACTAAAAACAAGCCCTTTAATAACTTGCCCCTTTGAAGAGGCCTCCCTCCCCCATGCTGAGATGTACCACTGGGGAGCCATAAACTGTCCTGTTTGTTGTACCTATGTAGTGCAATGTACCTATGTACAGGTGTCATCCTGTGGTGCTTCAGTTCCTCTTGTCTCCAATCCCCCAACAGGACCACATGCAGTTGAGCTGTCAAAAGCGGGACTGTCCCTCTGCGATTACTCCCACTGTCCCGTTTTCAAATGGACCTGAAGCATTACAACATAATTATAAGGGCAGCAGTGCCTACGAATCACTTGACTAACAAATTATTTCAAAGGCTGGTTCCTCACAAATATGGCGCCTGCTGTACTCTTTGACATGCTCAGCTACAGGACTGCTTCAGATATTTTAGGCATGAGTAAATATGTAAGCATGCAGCAGATCAATGCGTAGCAGATATACTAAGGTAATAGGAACGTCCATATTCAATCAGATATTACCTGCCCCATAAGAGTGCCAAAATCATGATTAGCGTGCTTGTAGAATTGGTTTCAGGGTCAGTGTCTTCCCTCTGCTACAGACTGGCATTGGCAAGGTTGTTTATAGTAGTGGCAGAATTAGGGCATACTTCCCAACATTTAAAAATCATAAAGACAGATAAAGAGAGGTCTGCAGCAGGTCTGGACTGGGAGTCAAAATAGGCCCTGACATTCCAAGTGCACAGAGGCCCAAATAGTCCTCCAGCAGCCCACTAAATAGTGACTGTCTATGGGAACTTACAGCAGCCCCTCTGGCATTTTCCAGAACCCACAGATTGCCGGCCTGGTCTGCAGTGTTTTTTTAGTGCCCTTAGCATTTCATGAGAGACTCTGTGTGACTCTAGTGCGAGATAGGAAAAGGAAAGCAATACCTCCCCCAATTATGACTGACAAGTTCATTAAAATATTAAAGGGGTTGTTCACCTTTAGAGTAACTTTTAGCATGATGTAGATAGAGAGTAATATAACTGAGTCCCAGCTTCATTAGTAACAGTGATTATGAACCAGGTTATCGTGAATTTCAAGAGAAGAAATTAGATTCAGCCGTATAGTGCAGGTATGGGATATGTTATCCAGAATGCTTGGGACCTGAGGTTTTCCAGGTAACGCATCTTTCTGTAATTCGGATCTTCAGTCTACTAGAAAATCATTTAAACATTAAATAAACCCAATTGGCTGGTTTTGCTTCCAATAAGGATTAATCATATCTTAGTTTGGATCAAGTACAAGCTACTGTTTTATTATTACAAAGAAAAGAGGAATACATTTTAAAAATTTGGATTATCTGAATAAAATGGAGTCTATAGGATACGGCCTTTCCTTAATTCAAGCTTTCTGGATAACGGTTTCTGCATAATGGATCCTATACCTGTACTCATATACCATTAAAAGGGCATCAAATCTATTAAGGCTGGCGCAGGTTGTTTTTATATTGTCTTTTTATTGTTCTTCAATTTACAGACAGTGAGTTGCCTTCTGCTGGTTCCTGTAAGTAACAGAGGGATCTCATGCACGTTATCTTCAAGAAAGAGCCATCTACTGTATCTACATGTCCTTGGACAAGCTTGTTGGGTAACATCAACCTCAGGTATGAGTGTACAGTCTCATTAATAAATAGAAGTCAGCAATCCAGACACTTTCAGTATCAAATTATAAAGCTTTCAAACTTTTTAAAGTGACTAACAGATACATAGATAATAATCACAATGTGTAAACTGATCTAAAGTGTTCCTTTAGTTGCTTGCATTCATAGGCAACAAAACAATCCTTTCTTCCTGCTGTGATTTCATTCTTGTCATTTCATCTTCTGTCCTTTTCCAGATGCTGGGGAGAGCATTAGATAGTTTGCATTAGACTGTAATAGACAGAAAGTATGGAAACTACAGAGCACAGGGAAAGCTAAACTGGGCAGATCGTGAAAGCTGCATTGGGGTGTCACAAAAGGAGTGATTGACTGTGCTGTCTGCCTTACTGCTCTGTTGTACTCCAGGAAATCACAATATTGGGATTAACATAACATTTCTGTTTATGAAGCTTAATTAGTAATATAGGCAACAGCTTTATTAGTATCCCCTTGCATACTGTCTTCTATCTATCTCCCTTGCTGTTTCTTTAAGTCATTAAACATTTGTGGATCTGTCATTATTAAGAGTATGACGCAGCCCTTGAAATATTTCGCTCAAGGACCAGGAGAACCCACATTATCTGGTGCAGTGCCAGAATACAGGCAGCTGCAGATGTTTTTCTTCCCCGGACAGCTGCTGTGATTCTTAAGCACAAATGGGAGAGAAATTCTTAGTCAAATATGTTGGGCTGAATAATGCAGCACTTAAAATTGAAGCGCAAGATGCATACTGTATCTCCTATAACATCTATCTTGTACAGGAGGTATACATTTAGTATGCTAAGGATACATGTAAGCAAAGCAGGATTGCAATTGGTCCTAAAAAAATGAGTTGATTTAAATTGAATCAGTTATACACGGCTAATACTAGGCTTTTGGCTCAATAGCTTTCCCTCTATGGGTCAGAGTGTCAGAAAACTGTCTTTGCAATTCCTGTATTGTCTGTTATAATATAATAACGTTGCACATTTTACAACAAGTCTCATCATTTGCCTAGAGCAGTCGGTAAACCGGTAACATAAAGTAAATTAGTCACATGTTGGACAGCAGACGTCTGCTGGTGAATAGATCTTTGGCATGGCCCCAAACCACCTTTTTGTGTGTGCGTATTTTTAGTTGTCAACAAAATAATTTCTGCTTGTCTTAACCCCCTAACTTGCCTGAATTTGCAGTGTTTGACTCTTGCTTAAAAAAAATTAAAAATCTGCTGTTGTGAGTGATGGTTTATTTTGTAAAGCGAGAATGTTTTTACATTCTTCGTGTTTAAAAGCAGAAAGGGGACATTTTCCCTTTTATTTTAATATTGTAATGCAATTAGGTAAAATTGTATGAGACCTGTTATCCAGAATGCTCACGACCTGGGGTCATCATGTAAACATCAAATATGCCCAAATGGCTGGTTTTGCTTCCAATTAAAATGTATTATATTTCAGTTGGGATCAGGTACAAGGTACTGTTTTATTAGTACAGAGAAAAGGGAAATCATTTTTAAAATGCAGTCTATGGGAGATTGCTTTCCATAATTCAGAGCTTTCTGGATAACTGGTTTCCAGATAACAAATCCCATACCTGTATATATTTTCTTGTACCTTTTTAAATTTTGACCAGTCACTGTCATGAGCCCATGACTAAGCGCCCTGAATGGGTGCGAAACGTGTAGGGTGGATGGAGAAGCAGATTTATATTTTTAACTTTGTATTAATAAAATATTCTTTTAATTGAATCTCTCTGGTCCTGTGGATCCGTTTGAGTGCCGGTCGTCCCTGCTTTTTTCTTTGCCGTACCGCTTACTAAAGCTGGGGGTCTGGGGCCGGTGCACCCGGACCACATTTACTACATGGTGAGTCGTTATCACTTTATTGTGGAGCACCTTGTTATTTTCTTACTACCAAAATGTTATATTAAACACACTCCTATGCATTCAGACATGTCAACTCCCCTTTATTTTCCAAAAATCACCCTGATTTGTCCCCTCTCACCCAGTTACCAACTGCCAGAATTTGCACATGAGTTTTACTTACCTGCTGCCATAAAAATGCAATTGCAATGCATTGAAATGCTACCAAGAATTTCTGCACTGGCGATTTATAGATTCTGGTAGATGGTGGAGGAGGAGCTGATATAAGATGCCATAGACTGTCACTATGTATTGGGCTGGTGAGGGCCTCTGCGTACCTAAAATGCCAGGGCCACTTTTGAATCTCAGTCCAGACCTTCATGGCAGGGATTGTGGTCAAGGGGTTGGTCTGGGTATAACAAGCCATAAAAATGAAGCAAAATTAATTGGGCTGGGACATACCTGTTTTTTTTGTTCCACCCCATTTAATAGAAGTTAGGGAGAACCAGACTTTCATTTTACATTGTAAGGGATATTTTTGTTCTTTTATTTGAAATAGTTGGTGCTTTGTGTACTAAAAGAGAAGTGTACAGCAATGAGTAAATGAGCAAACACACAATAAATACACAAGAATTTTCCAAACAGTAGACAGCTATCAAAGGTATGTCATTTGCTGAAAATGTAAACACATCATTTTCATTTTTTGCTCATACAGGACATGTTAGTACGTGATATATTTATATATGCTGTGCTATCTGATAATCTCCAGGTCTATTTGTGGTAGTCACAAGCTTCTCAATTCTCTCTCTCCTGCTCCACCCTTATCTTCCTGATCTTCTCTAACCTCATCATTGTGATTATGCTGCTCTTTCTTCACTCAATTTGTTTGTGATTTTATTACCAGAAATTGCAGATGAGATGTTTTGAACTGGGTGCCATAGTTGATAATAAAGCTGGAATACATGGGTTAACATTAGATTGCAAAAGTCTTGGGCTGCACTACTGTCAAAAAGCTCTTGTACAGGTATGGGATCCGTTATCTGCAAACCACTTAGCTCCGAATTACAGAAAGGCCATCTCCCATAGACTCCATTTTATCCAAATTTTTAAAGATGATTTCCTTTTTCTCTGTAATAATGAAACAGAACTTGATCCTAATAATACATTGTTCTATTGAAGACAAAACAATCCTATTGGGTTTATTTAATGTTTACATGAGTTCTAATATGACAATCCAAATTACGGAAAGATCAGTTATCCGGAAAACCCAAACTGACGAGCCTTCTTGATAACAGGTCCCATACCTGTACTTTTTTGGCTAGTAAAATAGCCTGTGATGTGAGCTCAGCAAATTGTCAAAACCTTAGCTGCACTTAAATATGAGCATATTAATATTGGTTCCAGCAGTTTTTAGTTTGCAGTCAACAGAGACATGATCGCCAGTGAAAAACTAGTGAAACTTCAATTTTTCATGCCCTGATTTTAAGTTTTCTCTCTTTTTAGACCAGTTTTTTGATCCAAGAGCCAAATGAATATCAGGTTTTTGTCATACCTCCCAACATTTTGGAAATAAAAAAGTTGCAGAGCTACGTGCAAGGACCACGTCCATTTTTGTGGCCACCCCCCTAATTACTATGTTCATTTTACAAAATTTGGCAGGTTATGAAAGTTTGAACATATTTCTATGTTTTCTTCAGTTATTACAGTTTTGCAAATGAAGGTTAATTGCCCTTTAAACTGTGAGTCTAACTTTTCCCAAGGGACCTGTTATCTTATTATGTTACAATTACTTATTTGCTTATCTCAAAATTGTTACAAAAGTATCTTATCTGCTGCTGTGGCAGTTCTGGGCTCTCTGCCAAAAGCCAATTAATTTAGAAACATTATATCTTTTTCTGGCTGTTCAGTACAGAGAAAAACGGGACTTTCCAGTACAAACGAGGGACTGCAGATTGAGTCCCTTTCAAAAGAGGGACTGTCCCTCTAAAAACGGGACAGTTGGGAGGTATGTTTTTATTATTACAAAGTGAATATTTACAGATTGCAAGAATATGACATATTTGTTCAGATGGGCAAATACACTATGTTTAAACACACTGATGAATGGTAAACATCACCTTTAAACTTCAGTATGGTCAAAAAAAAGAAATCATAATTTTAAAAAAGCTTTTATTTTTGATGTACTATCTGAAAACAACTGAAATGAAAGATGTGTTTGTAATGGGCATTATCATCAAAATATAAAGGATTTGTGGTTTTTTTTCTTTTTAAAAGCAGTGTCCGACTGGATCTCCTAGGGGCCCCCAGAGAACCAGACACTTTGGGTCCACTCTCTCAGCAATAAAACTAGGGATGCACTGGATTTGCCTGAATCCCAGAATCCTTCTTGAAAGATGAGGCCGAATACAGATGTGCAAATTAGTGGTGGGAAGGGGAAAACATGTTTTACTTCCTTGTTTTGTGACAAAAAGTCACTCGATTTCTCTCCCCGCCCGATTCAGATTCGGTTTGGCCGGGCATTAAAAATTACATAGGTTGCATTGTCGTTTTTTTGCGGATAGTTCTGCTTTTGTAAGTAAATACTAATCGAAGTTCCTTAACCTGACTTTTGCCAACCTGACTGTCCCTTCTTATCTTAACCTGTCAGTTACAGTTTCTAATGCCAACAGGCTACTGCTGTACAAATATGGCAGCCCCCTCATAGAAGAACATGGGGGTAAGAAAGGTAATGTAAAAGCATCAGGCAAATACTTTTATGGCAAAATTATAAATAGCATTCAAAGATAATGTTATGAATATAAAAAAGGTTATTTTCTGGTGTCAGTATCTCTTTAAAGACTTACAGATAAAAAAATAATTTAGGACCCTCTGTATCTGGATATTTTCTGGCACACACAAGCCTCTTTATTTTCTTCTACCTCATTTACAGGTATGGGATCTGTTATCAAGAAAGCTCTGAATTATGGAAAGACCCTCTCCCATAGACTCCATTTTATCCAAATACTCCAAATGTTTAAAAATGATTTCCATTTTCTCTGTAACAATAAAACTGTATCCTGTAAAGGTATGGGATACGCTATCTGGAAACCCATTATCCGGAAAGCTCCGAATTATGGAAAGGCCGTCTCCCATAGACTCCATCTTATCCAAATAATCCAAATTTTAAAAAACGATTTCCCTTTTCTCTGTAATAAAACAGTACCTTGCACTTGATTCCAACTAAGAAATAATTAATCCTTATTGGAAGCAAAACCAGCCTATTGAGTTTATTTAACATTTACATGATTTTATAGTAGACTTAAGATATGGAGATCTAAATTACGAAAAGATCCGTTATCCAGAAAGCCCCAGGTCCGGAGCATTCTGGATAACAGGTCCCATACCTGTACTTGATCCCAACTAAGATATAATGTATCCTTATTAGAAGCAAAAAAGTTCCAAATTACAGAAAGACCATCTCCCATAGATTCCATTTTAATCAAATAATACAGTTTAAAAAAAATGTATATTTTTTTCTGCAATAATAAAATAGTACATTGGCATGGGCCCTGTTATCCAGAATGCTCGGGACGTAGGGTCTTCCGGATAACGGATCTTTCCTTAATATTGATCTTTATACCTTTCGTCTACTAGAAAATCAAGGCACTTTTTATTCATTACAGAGAAAAAGGGAATAATTTTTTAAAATTTGGATTATTTGTATAAATTGGAATCTATGGGAGACAGCCATTCCGCTTTCTGGATAATGGGTTTCCGGATAATGGATCCTTGATCCTTCTAATACATTATTATTGGAGGCAAAACATGCCTATTGGGTTTATTTAATGTTGACATGATTTTCTAGTAGACTTACGGTATGAAAATCCAAATTACAGAAAGATCTGTTATCTGGAAAACCCCAGGTCCTAAGCATTCTGTATAACAGGCCCATACCTGTACCTGCACAAACCTGCACAATACTTTTTCTTTCTTAATGCATTATAATGAATAACGAGGGAGAATTTCTAAATTGCATACTTAAACGGTATCACCCCCAAGAAGCAGATTTTCATTTTTCTGCCATACAGACGGCTACAACTTGTGACTGTAAAGTAAAACAAACAATTAACATTCGCTGAAGCAAGTATAAGAATATTCATTAATTAAATGATACAGATTGTTGTTGGAGAGAAATCTTTTTTTTTTTTTTTTTTTACAGGTGTCAGTGTCCCTTTAAATCCAGGTCCATTTGTATTAGCTCCAGGTTAGAACATGCTCTGGTTCCATGTATCGTGTGGGAGATTTCTCATAACTAGACAGCAGACTGTGTGTGTGTCTGGCATTAGCAGCCAGGTAGCTCCCCTGTGGAGGGGATGAAAGACAAAGTTGGGGCTGGTCTGTCCCACTGACCTGGAGGTATTTGGAGCAGCGGTGAGAGCAGAAGGGACAAAATAAAGTTGAGCTCTCGATTGCTTGAGACATTCACCAAAAAGGTGTGAATGCAAAGATGATGTCAGCACAGCTCTCTCACCTCTCTTCTCCAGGGAGAAAGCCCTCTCAAGCTGTCTGGGTGCTGCACTCCCAAGCTTACCCAGTGAGAATCTGGCTATACTGTGGTGCTACCGTGACAGCCAAAGTGGCTGCTTAAGGCAATAGAAACAAAGAAAATACCAGGAGAGACTGCCAACAGAAAGGGTGAGTCATTGCATCTAATTGTATGTGACTACAGTAATTCTTTTCCATTCACAGGTATAGCTCAGCAGCCATTAGATCCACATACTGAGTGATATGTATCATAGCTTTCGTGGCTTCATACTGCCTGACAAACCAGCAGTTATGAACTACTACTCCCAGTATCCCATGTTAGAAAAGGCAACAAAAGATCTGCTGCTGGGGCTCTGTCTGCAAACAGCACAATGGGAGCTACAGTATTTCAGCTGGATGACTTCCAGTTCTCTGGGTTTGTGTATATACAGCATCTATATGTATATCTATGGACACCTCCAATCTGTTCAGAGCCGGGCTGCTCTGTGCATTTAACTGCTACTCTATGAGCCGCAAGAGCTTAGGGTGGTGGTGTGGGTTGCACCTCCTTAAAGAAACTTTTCATTTTTAAGTGGCCTTTGTATGCTGTTTCCCTGATATCTCAGATCAGCACTAGCCTATGGGTGATGGAACCATTTCATGAAATGTAGAAGGCTCATCCATTCAGTAGGTTTCTTTGAATTTTGCTCAACTGTGGCCTCTGGGCTATGGATTCTATATTTATAGTGGAGAAATCCGTTATTCACTTAAATAGGGTGGTTTGTGTCAAAAGAATAGATTTTTTGCTAGTACAGGTATGAGACCTGTTATCTGGAAATCCGCTATCCAGAAAGCTCCAAATTACGGAAAGGTTGTTTCCTATAGACTCCATTATAATCAAATAATCCAGATTTTTAAAAAGTATTTCCTTTTTTCTCTGTACTAATAAAACAGTACCTTGTACTTGATCCAAACTAAGATATAATTAATCCTTATTGAAAACCAAACCAGCATTTTAGGTTTATTTAATGTTCATGATTTTCTAATAGACTTAAGGTATGAAGATCTAAATTAGGGAAAGATCTGGAAAACCCCAGCTCCCAAGCATTCTGGATAAAAGGTCCCATACCTGTATATTATATTGTATTTAAATTGGGTCAGGCTTGCTCAGTACTGCTTACATATAGTGTAAGGGGATGGGGACATAAAGATTTCAAAAAGTCCTTTATTTGCTATTGGCAAGCAAACATAAGGGGTGGGGCATTTGGATTACAAAGCGTCAAGCATAAAAATTATTTGTCTCGTAAATAAACTCACCTTGTAACATTAAAGGGGTGGTTTATCTTAAAGTTAAATTTTAGTATGTTATAGAATGGCTAAATCTAAGCAACGTTTCAATTGGTCTTCATTATTTATTTCTTATAGTTTCTGAATGATATGCCACCTTCTGATTCTTTCCAACTTTCAAACGGATATGACGGACCCCGTCTAAAAACAAATGCTTGTGAACGCTACAAATTTATTTTTTTACTCATCACTTTCTGTTCAGGTCCTCTCTTATTAATTTTCCTGTCTCTTATTCAAATGAGTGCATGGTTACTAGGGTAATTTGGACCCTATGAATTGGTGAAATTGCAAGCTGCTTTTTTTTTTTAGCTAAAAAGCTAAATATTTCAAAAACCACAAATAATAGAAAACGAAAACCAATTGCAAATAGCCTCAGAATATCACTCTCTACATCATACTAAAAATTAACTCTAAGGTGAACAGCCCCTTTAAAATTCAGACCCCTTAATGTTATAAATTCTACTGGCAACTGTACATTTAAAATACATTTTTTAAAGTCTCCAATTAGCTTGTATCTAGGAGACACTCCAGCACTAAAGATGTTAAAGATTTGATTTCCAGGGAATGCACATGCCTCTTGCCTGTGGGATGACTGTATTGAAATCGTTTGAATAGCAGATCTAATTCTTGTATTGCCCAGACGTGCTCTATTTCACCCCCCCCTTTTTTTTTTTAGTTGTTTGATCCCCTTTCTGC
Source organism: Xenopus laevis (assembly GCF_017654675.1). NCBI lineage: Eukaryota > Metazoa > Chordata > Amphibia > Anura > Pipidae > Xenopus > Xenopus laevis. The sequence continues at coordinate 31,034,385 of NC_054385.1, forward strand.
ACACAGAATGAGCTAATGCAGCCACAGGCTCAGCTCACAGCTGTTTTTGGGGTGGGGGGATAGAATTATCTACCAGATGTAGAGATAGGATTACTGCCTGATGTGTTGCAGTTAGCTCCAATCTGATGTGTAGTCATGTTCCCAGTTTAGCTATGATTCCTTTTAGCACTATGAAATGCTATGTAAGCAGTCTGATGTGCAGCAGTTTCACTTAAACCAAGGTGTTGTACAGATATCAGAAAAGGGCAAATCCATATATTAAGACCACATACAGGGGAATCCCTAACGACTTCACTCAAAATTAGCATTTATGAAGCTTTTGTCTGGGGTGTCCCAGATGAAAACTGAGCGTATATAGCAAGATCTGCTCTTTTGGCAAACGTCCTTTCTGACTGCCCTTTTTAACTGCATATACAGGTATAGGATCCGTTATCCAGAAAGCTCCAAATTATGGAAAGGCTGTCTCCCATACACTTAATTTTATCCAAATAATCCACATTTCTAAAATGATTTATTTTTTCTCTGTAATAATAAAACAGTAGCTTGTACTTGATCCCAACTAAGAAATAATTAATCCTTATTGGAGGCAAAACCAGTCTTTTGGGTTTATTTAATGTTTACATGAGTTTCTAGTAGACTTAAGGCTCCAAATTACAGAAAGATCAATTTTCCAGAAACCCCCAAGTCCCAGGTATTCTGAATAACAGGTCTCAAGCATTCTGCATAACAGGTCCCATACCTGTATAGCCTTAATCTTTCCTTATTGGAAGCAAAACCAGTTTGTTAGGTTTATGTAATGTTTACATTAGTTTCTAGTAGACGTAAGGCTCCAAATTAAAGAAAGATCCATTTTCCAGAAAACCCCAGGTCCCAAGTGTTCTGAATAACAGGTCCCAAGCATTCTGCATAACAGGTCCCATATCTGTATAGGCTTAATCTTTCCCTATTTATTGTATGCATTTATATTATATTTTTAAGATGTAGAGAAAGGGTGGGATACACTGACATGGATGACATTTTCTGTGTCTGTGAGATTTCTCCATTTCCCATTTATTTAAGTAGACAATAGCCTGTGCAGCCTGGGAACTTGGGAAACAACCAAGTGATCATGGCTCTTGTGGGCCCCAAGCTGCAGAGTCTCATATAGTTCTTCAGGTTGCCTGTACCTCATATGTAGCATAAGTTATCATATAGGCCTTAAAGCAGGGTTTCTGTACCAGCCCAAGGCAACCACAGCCCTTTAGCAGGGAAGCTCTTGTCTTCAAAGATGCCCCAGTAGCTCCCCATATTCACTGCACATGCTCTTTGCTGTTTTCAGTTACTGGTTTTAGGGGCCGACTTAAAATATACAGTACACATAGAATATAAATGTCACAATAAAAGGCTGATTAGTAATTAATACAGATAACTACACCGTGGCAGAACAGAAACCAGTGCAATTAGCATCAGATTTTAATAATCAGCCTTGCAGCATCATCTTATATTACAGACAAACCTCATTTTCTGCTTGATAATATGTTACAACCCCTAAGCTTAGCTTCTCAACAGCTGCTCAGAGCCCACTAAGCATGTGAGTGTCGCACTCTCCAAGATGGTGACCCCATGTGAAAAGTTTGAAGTCCTGGGTCATTGCTGCTATTCAGAAGTTGAAACTTTAGGCTGGTTCAGTATATAAAATTTAGCATTTTTTAACCATATTAATTTTCAGGGTTTAATTCTCCTTTAAACAGTGCTGGCTTATAGGACATTTGGTCTTGCAAGGTACCCAAATTAATTGGTGTCACATTCCAAATATTGGTTTAGAACTGGGTTTGCTCCTTGCTTTACTGACTGTTTCCAACTATAGGCGTCAGCTTCACATATATAGGAGGATTATGGGGGTCCTGCCTAAACAGTATGGGACTCCATGTTTGGGCTATGAGCCACAGGTTAAGAGAAGGATGTAATGTTCTCATTGGCCAAATGAGCAGTTAGTTGAGATTACCATGTTTTTGCATAGTGAGAGCAAACTATTTCTTTTATTTCACAGATGAGACATACATGTGGCTACATTTATGCACATTTGTATTTATTTTCTTTTTAAGGGCAATGAAGATAGACAAGCGATCAGAGAAGTGTCTATCAGAGCTGCGCAGTGCAGCATGATGAGCCCTTCTATAGAAAGTCACAAGCAACAAGGACCACATGTTCCTTCAAAACCTATCCCGGACAAGCCGTTGCCTGCCCTCTTGTAACCCGTATCCGGAGGAGCAACGACTAAGTCAGCTTAGAACCTTCTTTTGTCTTGTTTGTGCCTGTAATGGACAAGGAACCAGATACAATGCACATGATACATCCAAGACCAGCGACAGCCACAAGGCCAGCATCTGCTCAGAAGGAGTCCAACATGAAATGTCCAGACAGCACAGTGTCAGTAGGGCTTCTCTGCAGCTCAGCCCAGACCTGCTTGTGGCCAGAGCTGCCTCAGCACATGACCATCCACAGTGTACAAAATGTGCTACAGCTGCTCAACATGGACAATGTGTATGTTACTTGGTAAGTGAAGTCCACTTTTGTTACCATTTTTCTGTGCTGCGTGGTGCTGCTCCAGCAGAATTCTGCACTTGAATCTGTTTCTCAAAAGAACAAATAGATTTTTTATATTTCATTTTGAAATCTGACATGGAGCTAGACATATTGTCAATTCCCTAGCTGCCCCCAGTCATGTGACTTGTGCTCTGATACACTTCAGTCACTCTTTACTGCTGTACTGCAAGTTGGAGTGATATCACCCCAGCAGCCTAACAACAGAACAATGGGAAGGTAACCAGATAGCAGATACCTAACACAAGATAACAGCTGCCTGGTAGATCTAAGGACAATACTCGATAAAATCTAGGTCCCACTGCGACACATACAGTTACATTGAGTAGGAGAAACAACAGCCTACCAGAAAGCAGTTCCATCTTAAAGTGCTGGCTCCTTTTGAAAACACATGACCAAGCAAAATGACATAAGATGGCTGCCTAGACACCAATATTATAACGTAAAAAAATACCCTTGCTGATTCAGGAATTACATTTTATATGATAGAGTGAAATATTTGCAGTGTAATTTAGGAATAAAAACTACATCATAAAAATCATGACAGAATCCCTTCAATTTGCATACATCGATCTCCTGTCCTAAAAATGTACAGTTAAATGAAACTCTGTAATCAAAATACTCCTTTACATGCACATTCATAGAGCAGCTGTAATAACTATCCTCCAATTATAGTTTAGTAATTTGCCTTGAAGCAAGAGTTCTCAAAGCCATACATCTCTACCATGGGCCACTAGGTGGGGATATTTGTTTAAAATACTTTATCTGCAATTACATAGTAATAGAGGTTGATGGTCAGGTACAGGGGTGCAGAGCTTTTTGGTAGGGGCGAGGAAGAGTGGCCTGGTTGGTGCAGTTATGAAGGGGTGTCTGTGCTTACCAGAACAGTTTAGTTCTCCTTTAAAGGTTAATAAAAGTGTAGCATATGTAATATGTACAATTCTCTTGCTGGGTAAAGACAGTGAATAGTGCATGTTTTCTTGTTTTCACTGCACCTTGCTACTCCCCCCCTTTCACAATGACAGAAAACGTTTGGTGCCAAGCGCAGGCCAATATTTTGAGCCAGTTAATGTTGATGGAGTCGGCTCCTTAAAGGTCCATGTTTGGGGACAAAATGATGACCTCCCTGTTACAGAGGGTTGTCTAAAAATCCCATCAGGCCTGCATTGGACCATGCATGATTCTCTGCACAGACCCTTAATAATATTAATTATCATTTATTATTAGATAAAATTAAAAGAATTTAGAATCTAAAAGATGTCCGATGTTTGGACAAGGGGCAAAACTATTGGATTTTCCCACTGCCAGCATAATAGACTTTTGTTTATTTGTGCTCTAGAAATCTTATGGTCTATCACGCAAGGACCAAACATGATTTAGCTTCATTATCTCTGTTTAACTCAAGAAATAGCAAAAACCATGGATTTTTCCTGATTAAACCAACATGCAAAATGTATGTTCAGCCCAAGCCTTATTCATTGAAATTGTGTTGAATAGGGGGTATAGTATCCCTGTAATCTCCATTTCATAGACAGATCAGCTATTCAGTCATTTACATGAGTGCAGCAGGAGCGTGAAAGTCATCCATGTCTATAAATGAATGGTATAGGTATAGGCGTCAACTGAATTGCTGGCTTCTATAAAAAAATTTAAAAACTTGGGGTATATTTAGGCAACCTGTCGCTTTTTTTCCTAATTGCCATGTCTATGAATTAATGGTACTTGTATAGGGGTCAAGTGAATTGCTGACTTCTGCATACCTACAAACATTTTTTAAAAATTATGGTATATTTGGGCAACCTGTCACCTTTTTCCTAATTACCAAATGCCCCTGACTGCGCATTTCCACACACATCTGATTATAAGAAATAATGCACCTCTTAGAAAAGGTAAGTCAACTTAAAGGTCAACTTGGTGGTCTGTAACATCACTGAACTTCCTGATATTATGTATTCAATTTTATATTTAATAAGAGGGAATGCATTTACACAGGCCAGAAGAATCTGCCGCCCTCCAGACGTGATTAAACATTAACACCTAGTAACTTGCTTTTTACTAATGTTAGTTACCTCTGTAATAACTGTATCTGCACGGGTTCTAATAGGCAGTGTGTCTAACAAGATTATACCTGATTATTTCCTTTAGATAGGAACATCATATCTCTGTATGTTTTTACTCTTTCTTGCCTTGTTATCACTAGGCACATCTGGGGTGGGACACACTATTCAGCTGTACTATTCACACACTCAGCAGATCTCTCATGTAGCCTATAATTCAGTTCTGAGATGCTGGGAGGCAGGGCTGCCTGCTCCAGTGCCAAACCCCACTGACAAACTAATGATACACACACAGTGTGATTAGGTTACTAGAAAGTCACTAATCTGCACAAATCTAATTGTTCAGCAGTGCCCGCCACACACATACATACACACACACACACAACAACGTAGGGATCTAGAGAGCTACTGATTTAATTATACACGGGTCAGATTGCCGTGGGTTTTACCGAAGGCCTGTCAGCAATCTGATACAACAGATAAACAAAGAATATAAAACAAGTTTATATTTCAGGCAATTTGTACCCTGCCGACCACACATTTTTCAGACTGACCAGAGAATATACCATATATTTTGTTCCAGCAGTTTTAGAGAGACCCCCTCCCTGTCCATTCCCCCATATAGAGTAATAACATTTTTAATCAGGCTTCATAATCATCTTTTGACAAAGGATTCTGGGAATCGGTATCTACTTATAGGCAGTGTTCTTTGTACTCCTCACATTCTGCACAAGGGTAAAAAAGCATAAAAATATAACAATACATTGTTTGTGGTATTTCCTCTAAAGATTCAGGGACTATTTCGTTCTTTTTGGAATTTTAGGCATAGGAAGTTCTGTGCCAGCCTGGAAATGGGACATATTTTTTCAGGGGGGTTTAAAAGTGAATTCTTTACCAGCTCTCTGTTTCATTCAGCTACTCAGTTTAAAGGGTAGTTCCCCTTTAACCTAACTTTTAGTATGTGTAGACTGATATTTTGAGACAATTTGCTACGGGTTTTTATTTTGTATTTTTTTTTTAATTATTTAGCTATTTGTTCAGCAGCTCTCCAGACTGGAATTTCATCAGCTACCTGGTTGCTGGTCTAATTTACCCTAGCAACCAGACAGTGGCTTGAATGAGAGGCTGGAATAGGAAGTTTAGGTGGAAAAATTAATAAAAAAAAAGTTGTAATAATGATATTTTGTCTGTTTTGAATGAAAATGTTAACTTTTGAACAAGGCTGCTGTCAGGAGGGGGAGAGCAGGGACTCCTGTAGGGGGGGGTGGTGAATTTAAAGCTTGGGTGGGGCAACACAGCAGCACTTTTTGTCAGGGGCCCCATTGGACTATCTTGGGCAGCAAGCCCTGGTGGTGTTTACAAAGGGCTTGTTGCGCTGGTCATACAGGGGGCCCACCCATTGAGTTGCATAGGTGCCTGGTTGTGAATCTGTGAATTTGGTTTTATTACAACAGATCTAATTATTTGTCTGAGCCTGCTAAATATCTGCTAATTATGGTTGTGCCCTAACATAAAGGGTCATTAAGAATACAGGGGGCCCTGGCTTCCTCCTCACTGTGCTGCCAAGAAATAAAAACAAAATATTAAAGGGGTAGTGTAACTTAAAATCAATGTTTAATGTAATGTAGACAATATTAATTAGCCTTTATTTATTTAGTAGTTCATGATTTTTTTTTTAACCTTGCCAATTTGGCTTTGAAGGAATCCCTGATCCACCATGCAGAATAAGGATAAACAGGAGACTGCCTAAAGAAACATAATAACTTGATGACCAACTGTTTACAGTGACATATCACATTGTGTTCTGTGCAGTGTGTAAAATTCTTGGATAGAGGAGAGTGAGAGAACTTCCTGTATACATAGCTGTTCTAATCATTGTAACATGCCCCTAGATTTAAACCTTGCACAGTACATCATACAGTCACAAAAGAATATAATCCCCCCAAATCAGGTCTGGACTGGGAGTCAAAATAGGCCCTGGCATTCCAAGTACTCCGAGGCCCAAATAGTCCTCCACCAGCCCAATAAATAGTGACTGTCTATGGGACCTTATAGCAGCCCCTCTGGCATTTGCCAGAACCCACAGATTGCCAGTCCGGGCCTGCCCCAAATGTAATGTAAAATTGCTCATAGTGCTCTTTTCTGTTCACAGTAACTTTCTATTCCTTTACATTTTAAGCCATGTTTTGCTATGCTAATATCAGCTCGGAACTGAAGTGCTGGCATATGTCGGATGAGAAGTGTTCAGAATAGCAGCTGGAGAGGTTGCCAGTATCAGCCAATAAACTGTCTGGTGGCCAATGTAACAACCCAGGGCTGCCAAACTGTGCGTGGTCGAATTGTTTTGGGTTGGCAGATAATACCTAGCTGTTCTTTTGTCAAGGATTGTGGTCACCAGGGCCATATTCAAGGTATGGGATCCGTTATCCAGAAAGCTCCAAATTACAGAATGGCCTTCTCCAATAGACTAAATTTTAGCCAAATAATCCATATTTTTAAAAACAATTTCCCTTTTTTGTGTAAAAATAAAACAGTAGCTTGTACTTGATCTAAACTAAGATATAATTAATTCTTATTGGAAGCAAAACCAGCCTACTGGGTTTATTTAATGTTTACATGATTTTCTAGTAGACTTAAGGTATGAAGACCCAAATTACAGAAAGATCCGTTATCTGGAAAACCCCATGTCCCGAGCATTCTGGATAATATGTATCATACCTGTAAAGGCACCCACGGGCCTATGCCTAGGGCAGCAGCTTTTGGGGGGCAGCACTCAGGTGCCTATATATTTGAAAATAAACTTCAAAGAAAAATACAAAAAACTAAAACCCTGCTACTGCAGGAGAATTTCTGCTTAAAGGGGTGATTCACCTTTAAGTAAACTTTTAGTATGTTATAGAATGGCCAATTCTAAGCAACTTTTCAAAGGGTCTTCATTATTTATTTTTGTAGTTTTTTTTTATTATTTGCCACATTTTCTTCTGAATATTTCCATCTTTCAAATGGGGGTCTCTGACCCCATCTAAGAACAAATGCTCTGTAAGGCTACAAATGTATTGCTATTGCTACTTTTTATTACTCTTCTTTCTATTCATATTCAGTCTTTTGTTTAAATCAATGCATGGTTGCTAGGGTAATTTAGACCCTAGCAACCAGATTGCTGAAACTGAAAACTGGACAGCCACTGAATAAAAAGATAAATAACTCAAAACCAAAAATAATAAAAAATAAAAACCAATTGTAAATTGTCTCAGAACATCACTCTCTACATCATATTAAAAGTTAACTCAAGGGTGAACAACCCCTTTAAATTCAGCAGCAGAGCTGGAGGGTGAGGGGTGCAGGGTCCATTGCAGCAAAATCCGGAAGTGACATTTTGCGGAAGTCATTACATAGGTTGGGGAGGGGGTTGCAGTTTGTCCTAGGGGCAAATTTACTTAAGGTTGAATATCGAGGGTTAACCCTCGATATTCGACTGCCAAAGTTAAATCCTTCGACTTCGAAAATCGAAGTCGAAGTATTTAGCGATATTCGTTCGATCGAAAAATCATTAGATTGAACAATTAAATCCTTTGAATTGTTCGATTCGAAGGATTTTAATCCATCGATCGAACGATTTTTCTTCAACCAGAAAATGCTTAGGAAGCCTATGGGGACCTTCCCCGTAGGCTAACATTGACTTCGGTAGCTTTTAGGTGGCGAACTAGGGGGTCGAAGTTTCGACTATCGAATGGGCGAATAGTCGAACGATTTTTAGTTCGAATCGTTCGATTCAAAGTCGTAGTCGAAGGTCGAAGTAGCCCATTCGATGGTCGCAGTAGCCAAAAAAAACATTCGAAATTTGAAGTTTTTTTTATTCATTCCTTCACTCGAGCTAAGTAAATGGCCCCCCTAGTGTCACCTAAATACAGCCCTTGTGGTCACAGCACTATTGGGAAGTGTGCTGTATTCCCTTTTATCTATATAGCACAGCAGGTTACGCTGTGCTATATAGATAAATGGAATTTAATTTTTAAAAGACCCCAACTGCCAGATTAAAGTGAATCGAAAGGTCAGTTACGTATGCAAAGGGGCTACAGCCTGTCCAAAGTTCCGGAGAAGGGTGTGTATTTATGCAGCTCCTTTTCATTAGTAAAGCACCTCAGCAGGAAAGGGGGGGACGTGTTTACTTTTAAAGTATCAGCTCTCTTATTTTCCAGTAATTCTGGCAGACAGCCCTCTATCCACGTTCAAACCACATTCCCCTCTGCCTCTCCAACACTGGGCTGTTTATGGCACAACGGTTGGTTCCTTCTGCAAAACAAAGGATGGTTTTGTGAGCCAAACACTTGCAGCTCTTTCACAACACATGTTGGTCAGGGTGGGAGCGCCTGTGCTGCTGGAATGGAAGGAATGTTTGGCTCGTCTCCCACTTCGCCGCAGCAGTAAGGGTTAATAAGTGCAAGCTGTCTTGTGGCTTAGCACTTAACCTTTTTTCAGCCCAGTGACTTGCTGATCAAATTATTGGGAGTCAACATGGTCTCTTGATAAGGTTCAGTAGGAAATGTGTGTGTGAGAAGGGTTAAATGTCAGGCAGCAGCCTTGGGGTTAATATGAGCCTTACACAGCTCTCTCTTATAAATGTGAACATTCATTTCCCCATGAGAAGGGTCCCTGTTCCCTCTGCAGATTTGTCATTTTTCTGTTGACCTTTTTGTACATTTTTTACATAGCAGAAAGTGGAAAATCACCATGTCCCACTCCACCCTCTTTGGCCTGGCCAGACTTATGTTGCTTTTGCGTTTTAGATATTGTCACTTACAGGAGGGGGGGGGGCTGATAGAGCAGGGGCTACATAAAACCCCTTACAGCTAAAGAGAACACTCACAGAATTGTCAAATTTGACAGAATCGGAGCAGCTGTGCATAAGTCATTGAATGCATATACTGTATACTGGGTACTGGTGGTTTCTGGACAGTTTAAGCAATACCGAAACATTCCTATAAAAATCATAGGAACAAGTCAATATCAAGGAGGTACTGCATGCAGAATATTTTCCTCTAAAAACCCCCCTCACACCTTTGTGAAGCCGACCCTCTGACGCTGCTATCGGATCTTCTGCGTTGTTTCAGTGATGTTGGGCTGGGGCCGGAGCGATACTTCCATAAACTGAAGTCCTGTTTTCATTTGTAATCAGCCTATGGAAAGGTTGTGCCGCCCCCAACCCAGCGTCACTGAAACAACGTAGAAGGTCCATTAGCAGTGTCGGAGTGTCGGTTTAACGAAGGTTTGCGGGGCTGGGGGCAGCTTTGGAGGGCTTGTAGAGAAAATTATTCAGCGTGCAGCACCTCCTTGATATGGACACGTTCCTATGATTTTTATAGGAATGTGTCGCTATTGCTTTAACTATTTATTAAACAACTGACTGACGACACTCCATGCCGAATTTTGAGCAAGTGTGTCCACTGATGCAGAGGGACTGATATCACTTGCCCTGCCTCCCCCAGGCATTGTCGGGCCAATGGGATGTGGCACCAGCAGCAATTGACCCCTCTGCGCCCTGGTATTTATGCCACTGTGTATTTACTATCTGTGATATTTGCTATTGGATGGGGGTTGTCCAGTTGGAGGGCCATGCCCCAAAATATAGCCTTCTTCAAGAACATGTTTATGTTAGTGGGCCAGCTCAATACCCGCGGGTCGGGCGGGTAGGGCCGATTCCTGCACAAAATGTTCGGGGCGGATCTTGGTTGAGCTCTTCTCCTGCTCTTCCCGCCCATGACCTAGCAGTTCTGGAGCCGGAATTTATAGATTTCCGCCTGCCCCCTCCCCTTTTGTGACGTCACTGCAGGGCAGGTTGGGTGGTTTGGGAAGGGTCGGGTGCGGGTCGAGAATTTCTCGACCCGCACATCACTAGTTTGTGTAACTTTAACTTGTATTATCATACAGCTCGTGAGGTGCTAAGGTTGGATAGAACTGTGGAAGAAAGCAAAGCATCCTTGCAGTTGGCTGTCATTTTTTTTTTTTTCTTGATGTCATCTATTTTGCCTTTTTGTCCTTGGTATTTGAAGTCCTGTCTAATTGCTGTCCCCAAAAACAAGGAAGCCGATTGATGGAGAATGTACAAAATGCTTTATTTGTATTTCCCAACATTGAAACTGCTAAATGGTTGCTAGGGTTCGTGACCCTGGCAGACACAAAACAATTTAAATAGCTAACGTGCTGCAATACAAAAAAAACAAAAATAGCAACAGCAAACTGCCTTAGAATTTTCATAAAGGGGTGGTTCACCATGTTATATAATAGCTGGTTCTAAACAACTTTTCAATTGGTTTTTATTATTTATTTATTTTATAATTTTTGAATTGTATACCACCTTCTTCTTACTCTTTCCAGCTTTCAAATCGGGGTCACTGACCCCATCCAAAAAAACAAATGCTCTGTAAAGCTACACATTTATTGTTATTGCTACTTTTTATTACTGATCTTTCTATTCAGGCCTCTCCTACTCATATTCCAGTCTCTTGTTCAAATCAATGCATGGCTGCTAGGGTAATTTGGACCCTAGTAGCAAGATTGCTGAAATTGCAAACTAGAGAGCTGCTGAATAAAAAGCTAAATAAGTCAAAAACCACAAACAATAAAAAATGAAAACCAATTGTACATTGTCTCAGTATATCATTCTCTTCATCATATTAAAAGCTAATGTAAAGGGGCACAATTTAATGGGTAAGGAGGGGGGTCAAGCTAAAAAGTATGACGACATAGCTTAATGACTAATTTTCTGCTATTTGCAATTATACAGAGCAGTTGGAGTTGCCATGTGACAATCCCAAACCCAGTGATCTTGAATAGACCGTGTTCTTCTGCCTTTTTATAATGATGTGAATGAGATTATGTAACAATGGAATGCTTGTATATGTTTCTTTTTAACATTATACAGACATTGAGTGTACAAGCCCTTAACATTTTTAGACAGACGGTTTATTCTTGTTCAATGTTACCTTTGCCCACAATGAATCGAATACATCTCCCAGGCTGGAGCATCATCTGGGATATGGCCTCTTATTCAAATCAATGCATGGTTGGTAGGGTAAATTGGACCAGATTGCTGAAAGTGCAAACTGGAAAGCTGCTGAATAAACAGCTAAATAACTCAAAAGCCAAAAATAAAAAAATTAAACCCATCTGCAAATTGTCTCAAAATACCACTCTCTACATCGTATTAAAAATGAACTCAAAGGGGGACAACCCCTTTAATATAAACTAATTTCTTCAGCTAAGGAAAAGAATAGATAACCAAACCACATTAGTTGTATTTTTCCAAAAATATAAGGTTTAAAAGAGAAGGATAGCTACAGAGGCATTATGTTGCGAATAGATAGTGCAAGCTGAAATGCTATAGTTATTCTGTAGAATGTTTAACCATACCTGAGTTAAAAGCTCTAGAAGCTCTCGGTTTGTTTAGAATAGCAGCTGCAGTATTAGCTTGGTGTGACATCACTTCCTGCCTGAGTCTCTGCTCACTTATAGCTATGGGCTCAGATTACAGCAGAGAGGGGAGGGGAAGAGGAGCAAACTGAGCATGCTCACGCCTGGGGCTAGGAGGTTTAAGCTGATACAGAAGCCCATGTGTACACAATAGAAGGAAAGAAATGCAGTGTCTCTTTTGACAGAGTACTCAGAGCAGCACTACTTTGAGGGTTTATTTAGGTGGACCTAACTTAGTTTTAACCTTTCCTTCTCCTTTAAAATTTTGTCTATTATGACTAAATAGCAACCCTTTCACCGTCCCCCACCATGTTTAACTGCTTGCACAGAACTTCCATTCCCTGCTCAATTGCAGGTGTGTCAGATCTGATTCTGCATAGTGTTCAGTAGGCTGCAATAAGACCCCTAGTGGTGATTAATATGGAGAAAAATGTGCCAAGCAATATGGTACCTCCCTCTTGTATGTTAAAACGCAAACATTTTTTTAAGGCAAAATAAACGGAGAACAAACGCTACTTATAAATAGCATGTCATTTCCCTTTAAGAGGGGGGTTGAGATGAGCAGTATATTTGGAAGGAGAGTGAGTACAGCTGAAATGTTTGGTTTCCTGTATCTTCCCCATGGAAAGAATGCTGCGAGCTGCTGGCTAGGCTCCAGAATGAAGAGGACAGATGCAGTTTGGGGAGGGGCTTTCTTGTTCCCAGGCTGCACATCAGCTCTAAGTTCATTTAAATCAATATGCCGTCGGGCCAAAATGTCCATTCTCAAACAATTTGCATTTTTCTAATTATTTCTAGACACTTTCTGCTTAACTAATACCTGTGTTTATATTTGTATTTATTATTAAAACCATTAGGGCTTTAGCACACGGGCAGATTCGGGGAGATTTAGTTGCCTGGCGACTAATTGCCTCTTCTGCGGGGCGACACTCTCCCCGAACTGCCTTCCCCCTGCTATAATGAGAAAGCGCCAATGTACTTGCGGCGCTTGGATTTCCGAAGTCGCCCAAAGTTTTTCTCAATGGGTTTACATTATCCTACGCCAGCACAAAATCTGATTTAACAAAACACAACACCTATTTTTTTTAGGTATAAAGACAATCTATAAATTAGAGTGCCCCTTTAACGCTTTGACTGCCGTTGGTGAGTGCTTTGTGTTGCTTAGCAATACCATTTCCTCCTACTCGTTTACATGGAATGTAGGAATGTAAAAATCTACGTTACTGTAACTTTTTCCCCCCAGTAATGTATATATTAGTCTTAGTTTAAGATACACAAGAGCTTGATGCAGAATGGGAGCCAAGGGGCAAAATGCAGTGCAATCTTTTTTTTTTTTTTTTTTTTTTTTTTTTTTTTTTTTTTTGCTTGAATGCAACTTTTTCTTGCACTTTTACACCATAAATCTTTATACCTGAAGTCAATGACATGCTGAATAAAGGTGGCCATACACGGGCCGATAAAAGCTGCAGACAGACCGAGTCGGTAGCTTATTGGCCCGTGTATGGGGCCCCCCGACGAGCTTCCCCGATCGCAATCTGGCCGAAAGTCGGCCAGATCTCGATCGGATGGACTAAAAATCTGGTCGGATCGCGGCCGCATCTGTTCGTTGATGCGGTCCCACGTTCCGACCAGCCGCTCCCATTCGTGCCCGGTTGTAGAGGCATAAAATGCGTGGGTTTTTTGCACACCCACTACAGGACATTTGCTACTAAGTATGCCTAGAATAAAGCCGCATTGATATTAAACACTTTTGCATCCCGTGGATATATCAGTCAGCGCTGACAGCGGGTAACAGCTTTGTGTGTGAATCGCATTAAATATCCCGTACCTGCCTGTCGTTCACAAGGTGCTCTTTTAGGGCCCACACGACTGTTTATCCATGCATTTCATGCACAGCGTGCTCTGTCGCCCGTGAGAAATCTGTCCTGCGTTCCTCAAAGCGCCAGAAAATACCTGTCCTGCACGCTAAGCAGAATGTTGCTGTATGTAAAACACTGTACAAGTGCCACTTGTGGGTAACTGCACAAAAATGTTGAAGAAGGCATTTTCACATGATCACTTGGGATCACCACTAATAAAATGTTTTATAAGCAACCTTTCCAGTGAATTAGAAGTGGCATGTATTTTCGGGGTGCTTGATTGCATGAAGGAGATGAAATTTCTTATGGGTGAGTAAGGATGACAGATGGGGGCTTTTAGAGCCCTGCACCTACATTAGTGTAAAATGTTCATTTACAGCTGAAATTGTTGAAAGATAAATTCACAAATTTTGTTTTTGTTTTTTTGCTCATTTTATGTCAAAATATAACCAAATTTCACCAATTTGACTCCATCTTTGGGGCAAATTTACTAAAGGGCGAAGTGACTTACGCTGGCAAAAATTCGGCAGCGTGACGTCATTTCGGAACTTCACTGATTCACTGGGCGTAACATTGCTAGCGAAGGGGAGACTCTTGCGGTACTTTGCACCCTAACGCCAGACGAAGTTGCGCTCTGGCGACCGAATGTAACTACGCAATTTCACTAAGATTGAGATTTGACTCAACGTTACCTCTTGCGCCAGACTTGCCTTCGCCAGCTCAGACCAGGCGAAGTGCAATAAAGTAGATAGGACTTGGTCAAAAAATAGTTTACATTTTTTCTAAGTCCCACAAAACTCTGGTGCCTTTTACTTTTTACAGGGTGATAGGCTGCAAAATTATGATCGTAATCATAATTTTTTTGGGGTACCTGGCTTCCCCCCTACATTTCTTAACATATGGCACATAAACTATACAGTGGGCTCATGTGTAGGGCAATATAACAACTCTAGTTTATTTTATTAAGGTTCTCTGGGCTTGTGTAGTGTAATGTATTGGCAGCAACATATACGTCCATTTAACTTCCCGCCGTATGCAAATTAGGCAACGCTAGCGCAACTTCACTTTGCTTGCCGAAGTAACGTTAGCACAACTTCGTCAGCGTTCGGCACCCTGGATGCAATTTAGGATTTTAGTGAATTATCATTGTCCTGGCGAATCTACGCCTGGCGAAGTGTTATGATGATGTCAGCGAAGCCGTCACTGCTGCAATTTCGGAGGTAAGTAAACTTGCTCCTTTATGAATTAGATGTTATTCAGGCATGTAAGTGATGCTGGGAGCTTTTTAATACCCTCATATGTCAGACACCAAGCAGCTGATATACTCAACTAAACCAGTTAACGATAAAGTCAAAAAGGGTCTGCCTTCTGAATGGACCCTTTTTTTTTTACTTTATCATTCACCCCTTTACATTTCTGGTTGAGGCTTGTCGGTTGCCTGCGCAGATATAGGGAATTTGTGATCAAGCAACAACGCACGGTCTGTGCCAATATGTCTCAGGCAGAGATGCTGTTCCAGCCAACTGGATAACGGTGCAGGATTTGAATTACCCACTCCGCCTCTCTTCTCCCTCCCTCTTTCCTTCCCTCACTGACAGCTCCTCTCACAGCTGTCCTGGCCTTGCCGTATCCTATGGAGCTCGCTGGGGACTGCGTTGAATCGCCGCTATCTCTGCGCAGGAACCCTGTCTGAGAGTCCCCCCAGCTGTACACTATGCCACTGATGGATATATTCAGGGCTTGTTTCAGGCGTGCAAAGGTAACGTGGGACGTGGAGAGGGTGACAGCTGCACAGGGCAAGCCAGGGCTCCTTTGTCACTGCTAAATATAGTGCACCCATGTGAGAGAGAGAGTGGGGATGGCTACACACACATATAGCATATATTAGGTACATACCATGGTGCCTATCTGGGTAAACAAGTTATCTTTACATGTCACTAGTGACCTCTGCTAAGTAACAAATATGCGTGGCTGTGCTAATGTCCCTATTGTGTCCTGTATTGTTTGTGTGCCTTTTATCAGCTTCACGTGTAGATTTTCTCAGCTGTTTGCCAGCCACTCGGTCCCATGCTGGAATGAGATTATCTCCCAGATGATGCTGCAGCCTGAAAATCTCAAGACCGATGAGATGCATTAGATCTATTGTGGGCAAAGGCAACCGTGGACCTGAATAAATCTGCCCAACTGTCTGTCCAAAAATGTATAAAGGGGTTGTGCTCTCTCTCTATCAATTTATTTTACATGTTTATGATATGTGTTTACTGCATCCACATCATTGTAAAGAAAGGCTTGAGAACACTATTTGGGAGGGTCACATGGCAACTCCAACTGATTTGTATAATTGCAAATGAGCATAAAATTAATGGTCTTTGTAGGCAATAAGTTATGTTGTCCTACTTTGCTTTGTAGTTTAACCCCATACTTACCCATCAAAGGGATTGTTCCCCTTTTAAATAAATTCTAAGTATGATGTAGAGAGTGATAGTCCAAAACAATTTGCAATTCTTTTTCATTTTTTATTATTTGTGGTTTTTGAGTTATATAGCTGGTTATTCAGCAGCTCTGTTTGCTAGGGTCCAAATTACCCGAGCAACCATGCACTGATATAATAATTCAAAAACTATTAAAAAAAAAAAATGAAGGCCAATCGAAAAGTTGCTTATCAGTGTCTAGATAGGGATATTGGTCTTATTTTTTAATTAATTTATTTTTTAATTTTATTGCAAATTATTTATTTAATAGTTTGTGCTCCACTTTTGAGTGTGTATTATTATATGGTTGCTAGGGACCCACTTTCAATAGTAACCAAACATTGGTGCATACCTCCCAACATTTTGGAAATAAAAAGAGGGACAAGAAAAATGTTTTTGATCATGCCCATTTTTGTGGCCACACCCCTAATTATATGTTCATTTTACAAAATTTGGCAGGTTATGAAAGTTTGAACATACATCTGTGTTTGTTTTCCAAACACAGATGTATGTTCTGGCTTATCTGTTGCTCTGGCTGTTCTGGGCTCTCTGCCAAAAGCCAATTAAGTTAGAAACTTTGTTTCTTTTTCTGGCTTTTCAGTGCTGAGAAAAGTGGGATTTTTCCAGTACAAAAGCGGGACTGGGGGTTGAGCTGTCAAAAGAGGGACATTCCCTCTAAAAACTGGACAGTTGGAAGGCAGGGCCGGAACTAGGGGTAGGCAGAGTAGGCACGTGCCTAGGGCGCAAAGCTGGGAGGTCACCAGGCACGTACCTCCTCTGGCGCCTACCCCAAGTCCGGTTCCCTTCTCTTGCCAACTCTATGTGTTTTTTGCGATTTGTGTGCTTCTGCGCATGCGCGCTAATTTGCGCAGCCGCACACTAAACAGGTGCCGGGCCTGCCTAGGGTGCCTGCCCAGCGTGGCCCAGCACTGTTGGGAGGTATGTTGGTTTGAATGACTGACCAAAAGATGAACAGAAGACAGTATTAACGTAAGAATGAACTATACTAAAGATGTAACCTTAGAATCTGTATTTCTTTGTTAAATACTCAAGCCAGAACTTAGTAATATACCTAAATATACAATTATAATGTAAAAAAAAATCCCATTCCATAATTATACTCTGCCCTTTCCTTTATGTTACAGTAGCCATGGCATGCAGTTGTATACTGCCTTTTAATCTATCTGATAATCTGATCAGGAAACACATAGTTGTCTCTTTCAGTAGTAGCATTAATATTTCATTAAGTATGTGGCCTCAACTCCAGCCCACAGGCACAGTGCTCAAAGGAAGCCTTTTGCTTCCCGCTTGGTGAATGGCAGCAGGGTGCCTTGTGCCTCAGTTACAGTAATTGAGCCAATAGGTGGGTTGACGCTAGTTACAAGAAACCTTTGTGCAAACACTATACAGAATTTAAGTGTATGTGACTTTAAGTCTTAGGCAGCCCCTGCTGAGGCCTGCTATACTTACTGAACAAAAAAAGGTCATTTAAACCCTAGGGTATATTTTCTGTTTAATTGAGTTGTATTTTAAAGATCATCTTGTTGCATGTAAAGGCTCTTAGTGTGAATGTGATTCAGAAATCAGATTGTAAGCTCTTTTGGACAGGGCCCCTTTTCATCCTTTGTATCGGTTACTGGTCGCTATGTATGTATTTATATATTGTTTGTATAATCCAATTAATTGTACATTGCTATGTAATATGTTGGTACTCTAAAAATGTGTCAATATTATTATTAATAATAATAATATTAAGCTCCAATAGGACAAGTGCTTGTGGGAATTTTCATATTGTCTGCCCTGTACTACCCTATACAAGTACAGGTATGGGATCTGTTATCCAGAACTCTCAAGACCTGGAGCTTTCCGGATAACTAATCTTTTCGCAATTTGGATCTTCATACCTTAAGTCTACTAGAAAATCATGTAAACATTAAATGAACCCAATAGGCTGGTTTTGCTTCCAATAAGGATTCATTATATCTTAGTCAGGTTCAAGTACAAGTCGCTGTCTTATTATTACAGAGAAAAATGACATCATTTTTAAAAATCTGGATTATTTGGATAAACTTAGTCTGAACTTTCTGGATAACGGGTTTCCAAATAACGGATCCCATACCTGTATCTTAGTTTGGATAAAGTACAAGGTACTGTTTTGTTACTACAGAGAAAAAGAAAAT
The DNA here is from genome assembly GCF_017654675.1 of Xenopus laevis. Classification (NCBI taxonomy): domain Eukaryota; kingdom Metazoa; phylum Chordata; class Amphibia; order Anura; family Pipidae; genus Xenopus; species Xenopus laevis. The sequence continues at coordinate 31,053,005 of NC_054385.1, forward strand.
GGGTTATTAAAAATGTCCGTAATTCAGAGCTTTCTGGATAATGGGTTTCCGGATAATGAATCCCATACCTGGATAATAATCTCTATGTCCTAGAAATATGTGCTGCTGTTTAGCAGGTTGTGGGAAGCACTTTTTCTCACTTCCTTGTCAGGCACATGTAATTAATTATGGCAGCTCCAAGCAGGAAGTGATAAGTAAAACAATGAAGTGAAAGAGTTGTATTTCCATTTAAAGCTATATCTATTTGTCCAGCAACTGCAAAAATAAATAAGTAAATTAAAAAATAAATAAATATATATAGATATGTGAGTCGAAACGCGTTGATGCACCATGCTCTAATAAAAGCCTTTTGATACATACCTGAAGAGTCAAGAGCTTTCACTGGACTTATATATATAGGACTCTTGTAATTGTCTATATGTATTTTGTGGTCACAGCCTCGTTGCACCCCCGCCTAATGGTTTTAAAAACTAGTGGTGAGCACAACTTTCCCTTGTTTGTTATAGTTATACAGGAGCAGTGACCAGCTCCATGTTGTAGCTCCCACCCTTCCCAGCTATAGTCAGGTGATCCCACTGGTGTCTAATAAAAGGGCAGCCAAGTTTGGGAGTTTTACTTTGAAAGCAGCTAGTAAGTTGCAGGTACAACTTAGTCCCTTTGTAAAATGTATAATGAAGCAATAGAATTCTTAATGAATCAGATGAAAATTGAGCGTAGGACTGGCCAGATATGGGATGACTTTGACGTAGTTGGCCAGCTTAAATATATTGCAATATATGGACAAACAATCCCTGTTTTGTTTAAAGGGTAAGGCATTTTTTAGTAGCAGTATGCACAAAATGTCGCTGTCTTAAATATATTGATAATGGGTTGAGTGCTGACGACTCTTGTAATTGTCTATATATATATATATATATAAATATATAATATATATATTGAATAAAGTACCCCCTATTGTAAATTATAAGGATATTATAAGTTACCGAGGAGTTTCATGACCATATAAAAACATGAGGGCGAAGGCCGAGTGTTTTTATACAGGTCATGGAACTCCAAGGTAACTACTAATATCCTCATATTTTGCAACTGGGGGTACTTTATTTATTATAATACACAAGTTTCAGTGAGTCATGTGACAGAAATGACATCAGAACTCACCGTTTATAACTGATGACATCAGAACTCGCCGTTTATATGGATATAATTTACAAGATAGTCATGGCTTTTGTGTATTATATATATATATATATATATATATATATATATATATATATATATATATATATAATAAATATTAACAATGACATTGTGGCGTTGCATTTTAAAACTGAAAAGACTGAACTGAAGTAAAAAGTTAACACATTCTATAACATATTAGGTTTGCTTAAAGGTAAACTACCCTTTTAATGCTAATGGACTTGGACTTTTTTTTTATCTTGTGTATCTTATCTGGCAGTCTGGTTGCCATCTTTCTCAGGGGCAGGGGGCTGTGAATACGGGGTGGTGACATTGTGGGAGTGGGTCATTGATGTCAGCAGGCGGAGCTATGACGTTGCATGGTTTTCCTAATTTGGTAAACTGGGCAGGCAGTTTTGACCCGGACAGCCCTCCCGAAAACCGGCTGTCTGGATCAAAACCGGACAGGTGGCATCCCTATCTGTCAGATGTCCAGAAACACACCTGCCATCTCCTATTGACTGTGGCAACTGCCTTCCACTGCCATTAGACTAGGGACAGACAATGTAGGCTGAGCTCTGCGTCTCCCCCGAAAATGGGTCTTTAAAACCAAAAACTGCCTGTATTAGGGGTCTATTTTAAGAGAAAACACCTTCATTCTACTGTCTAAACTATTGTATTCCAAAACAGCTTTTCTGTTCTATCCATGCAAATGTAGGTCGTACAGTCCTACTGTAACTAGAATAGCAGTCCTCATAGCTACATATCCGCTTATTTATATAGAGTATGTTAGTACTGGGCAGCAAACACAAATTTCTTACCTGTTCCAGGGCTGGTGCAAAAGCAACATTGACTTGGGCTGCTGCCTGCGGAGTGGGTTGTGACAAGAGTGGTGGGTCCTTGTGGTGTCATCTCACAGTGGGTTTCTCATTTCAGGCATTTCATTTGTGTTTCAGCTAGTGGAGAATAGGCCCCATGTACTGTATGTTTTTTTGGAGCTCTTTGGGAAGAATTTTCCATTCACACTATGATAAATATGTAATTTTAAACTGCATTTCAGCACTAGGGGATTTTTTTGCTGTCTCCAAGTAACCCCGCAGGATGTGACCTTTCTATATTTATCTAAGGTCTCTGGGGCCACATCTGGAGCAGATTTTGCTTGTGTGTGGTGGCATGTGAAAACACAGACCCTTAGGGTCTAAACAAGACTCACGAGGGCTTCATGGCAGGTCCATAGCAGAAAGTCAGACTTTGAAATTAGATTCATTATTATAAAGTTGTGGACTTACTAATACTGTGTACATGTTACCATGCCATCGGTTTTGCATCAAGAAATGGCATATTAACTCATTCAAAATTCCCACACTTTGGGGCACATTTACTTAGTTCGAGTGAAGGATTAGAATGAAAAATAGTTCGAATTTCGAAGTATTTTTTTGGCTACTTCGACCATCGATTTGGCTACTTCGACCTTCGACTACGATTTCGACTTCAAATCGAATGTTTCAAACTAAAAATCGTTCAACTATTCGACCATTCGATAGTCGAAGTACTGTCTCTTTAAAAAAAACTTCGACCGCCTACTTTGCCACCTAAAACTTACCGACCACCAATGTTAGCCTATGGGGATTCCTAACAATTTCTGATCGAAGGAAAATCGTTCGATCGATGGAACGATTTTTCCTTCGATCGAACAAATTGCGGTAAATACTTCGATATTCGAAGTCGAAGGATTTAACTTTGATGGTCGAATATCGAGGGTTAATTAACCCTTGATATTCGACCCATAGTAAATGTGCCCCTTTGTGTCTCATTCTCTTTCCCTTTAGATTGTAAGCTCTTTTGCACAGGGCCTTCCTTGCCATTTGTACCAGTACTAGTTGTTATGTATGTAACTCTGTATGTGCTATGTACTGTATGTAATTCATGTGATTTCTTTGTATAAACCCATTTATTTTACAGAGCTGCGCAATATGTTGGCACAAAAATACATGATAATAATAACAATAATATTTGTCGGTGCTGTAAGATTTTTAGGGCATTGTTTACAACTAACACACAAACAATAAACCCTCTTCATGTGACTATTATGGACCACGTTTGAAAAAAGTGACATGTCGATAATAGTCTCACCGATCAAATGATTCTAAAGATTTTAAGTGGTCGATCGAATGATTTTTATCAGAAAAACTGCCCAAAACCTATCTACAATGTCTCCATAGGCTAACATTCAATTCAGTAGCTTTTATTTGGCGAAGTATTGAGTCGAAGGAAGAGACAGTACTTCGATTATCGAATGGTAGAACGTTTTTTACTTTGAATCATTCGAATCATTCGGTTTGATCGAATTTGACCAATTCAATGGTCGAAGTACCCGAAAAATTACTTTGAAATTCGAATATTTTTGGATTCGAACTATTCACTCGAGCTTAGTAAATCTGCCCCTTAGTGTTATGTAAAAGAATACACTAAGTTGGCCCTGGTGCAGTAACCAATAGCAAACTGTCTTCAGCTAGCATTTACTGGTCACCTGTTTAAAAGCAAAATATCTTATTGCTTGAATGGGTTATTGCACCTGGTTAAACTTGGTGCCCTTAGTTATATATGGGGGCTCATATAGTTACATTGGTGCTAAATTGTAGAAGTGCAATTTTCAATAGCAACCAATGAGCAATTTCCTGTAAACAGTCAGACAGGTTAATCTACTACATTTATTTTCTCTCTGTTCTCTTGTAGGATGCTTTTCGAGGGGACATAAAAGATGCAGGTAAGAGATACAGTATACGGTATACGTGTATTTTTGATAAGAGCACAGGGACTGAAAAGCAAAGACTGAGTAATATCATTGTGGAATGGTGGAAAGATGTACTGAATAATTATGTGCAGGCCAGTCTAAAACCTGTGGGTTTGGCAGGTTTATGCCAGCCAGTTGTCCCCTGCAGGTCAGCACTTTCCCATGCTTTCCTGCACTGTCACAATTCTCAAAATCCTGTAGTGTTATAAACAACTAAGCATAAGGGTGCTCTGAATGTTTTTCTTATTAACACAGCTAGAAGCTCAAAGGGAACAGGGTCACGATTGTTAACTCACCGAGCATGGGAGGAGATTCAGGTGCACTACCGTATTGCCATTGAGCAGGCACTCAAAGGTCCAATCCTCCACACTGACGTGGAAAAGTGTTTATTCAGTTCTTATGGCATAGCCTTACGCATTTCGTATCTCCACCGACACTTAATCATAAACACATATAGCTATGCCATAAGAACTGAATAAACATGCAACTTTCTTTTACACGTCATTGTGGAGGATTGGTCCTTTGAATGCCTGCTCAACTGCACTACAGCTAGAAGCTCAGCCATAAAGCGTGAACATTCTGCAACTTTATGAAGAATGAGGGGACTTATTACATGATCCCAAGGCAGCATAAAGTAGAAGTTAGCTTTACAAATGAGACCAGGTATGGCCTGATGATATTACCTGACACTTGGCTAGAAATTGGGTTCCAAAATTTACTTTATGTCATGCAAGGCTTCACTATAAATGCATATGTGATTTGTGAGCTCTCTTTTCTCCCACTCTCTTGCTGTTGGTTCCAGTGGTAAATGCAAGCACCTGTTGCCTCAGGTTGCACACAGGGACAGGTACCAAATATTGCAGGCAACCACAAGGCTACCATCAGGATACAGAGGGTAATGCAGTAAGGGGTCTGACCCAGCAGGAGGAGTTGGAAGCCAGATATCGATGGGTTACTCTGCAAAATATTTGTGTACAGGGCTGGAACTAGGCAGAAGAGTAACGTACCTAGGGATCAGCCATGTGAGGGGGCACTAGGACCCTAGGCACATGCCTCTATAACTCTGAACCTGCTCATCAATGCAGTGAGCAAGCGAGAGGAGGTGGGTGCTGTGCGAGTTTGATGGGGGCAGATGACAGGAGAGGGCTTGCCTTGGGCACCCATACTAATTGATCCTGCACTGATTATCCACAATCTTTTAGGCTAATGGCACCACCACTGATCATCATCATCACTATTATAAATTATATATAATAATTTAAAATAATAATACTATAATATATATTTTAAAGAGCCAACATATTTCTCAGTTGCTATCCATTGAACTAGGTATGCACCGAATCCAGGATTCGGCCATGATTCGGCCTTTTTCAGCAGGATTCGGATTCTTCTGCCAGAACCGAATCCTAATTTACATATGCAAATTAGTGGCGGGGAAGGAAATCACATGACTTTTTGTCACAAAACAAGGAAGTAAAAAATGTTTTTCCCCTTCCCACCCCTAATTTGCATATGCATATGCAAATTAGGATTCGGTTCAGTATTCAGCCGAATCTTTCACAAAGGATTCGGGAGTTCCGCCGAATCCAAAATAGTGGATTCGGTGCATCCCGAAATTGAACATACAACCAGTAAAAGATGAAAGGTAGCCCTGCTAAATAGAGCTTTACAATCTAAAAAGATAAGGAGTATAAGACTTAAGATGTGGGAATGGACAGGATGCATAATGTTTCCATGCAAATGCCGTTTAAAAGGTTTTGTAGGTTTAAGCGAACATCAAAGCATTTGCACAGTTGGTCCAACCCCACATTTCCAAGCACTGTCATTTAAAACTAAGAAGACTGGAAATGGAGGTGCTTTGTAGGTTAAAAAACAACTGGAGGACCTTAGTCTGAACATCCTTGAGACATACTAACAAAGCTTAAAGAAAGAGGAATACAGCTGGTTTGTTGCTTTACAGCTTCTAATGGAGAGCAGAAGGGTCCGGATGGGGGGTCATCAGAATTGGGAAGCTGGAAACCAAAGGAAGGGTGGTTGATTGCAATGACCTTTGTGATCGAGAGCAGTAATGTGTCAGCACTTCAGCATCAGGTCACCTCTCACTTCAGCATTTCCCTGCAATGCATCTGTCTGGTCAAATCGTCCCATTCTGCAAATGCAGGCTACTTTCACTATGACAGGGGATACTCGCTGCCTGTTTTGTAGATTGACATTGCTGCACACCCCTAGTGTCCAGCAGCCAGAAGACAATTATGCCATTACTTGTGCTTTCCTGTAATCTTTGTGGTTTGGTTAGATCAGAAATCGCTTCTGCTTAGTTTGGCTGTTGAAAACAATAGATTTTCTGTAAAGAGCAAACAGATGCTATTTGCCTCTGATGTAGTCAACACTGATGCAATTCTTGTTTCCTTGCTTCTGTGCCCCCTGTGGTTTTATTTATTTGTTGTGAGATGGGTATACACAGTGCACTGAATGATAGCTCTCTGCTGACAAACCCTGTTTATATAGCCTCAGAAACCCTGCCTGCAAGCCTTGCTCCTTTCTCCTCCTCCATCCTCTCTCCCATGTCTATAGTTGGCCTTACACTAAAAGATTTTTCCCTGATGTGCCCACCTTGAGGGCTTATCTGGGTCATATCACCACAACGGCAAATGCAGACCACACCCTGTTGATGCGGTCTGCATCCCAACGGTATTTTTAAACCTGTTTGATCAACATTGACCAATTTTCGCCCACATATTGGTCATGTAGGCCTGACAGCGGTCCCCATACACAAGCCAATATGCTGGGGCAAGGAATACATCAAAGAGCCGATGCGGTCTTTGCCCAACTGGATTCTAAAAAATGTCCGATCAGTATCTGTCAGCTATCAGCAGGCAGGCATGTCAGAAGACCAACAAGGGTTTCAGAATAAAAAAAGAACCAGAGGGCCCTGCTCACATGAGCTTACAATCTAAAGAGTGAATCCATACACCAATATTTCATACATTCATGTTGATTGGCCATGAGCTTACTATTCATGCCAGGGAAAACAATTCACAGTACGGTGGCGCTGTGCCATATTGCTTAATATATAATTCACTCAAATCTGCATCTCTTTTGTGTTCTTTTGTCTTCTTCAACTTCACATTTGCCCCATCTCTTGCCTTGATTTGCTTTGACTCTCGTTCTCAGGGTGTTTTTCTTCCTTCTGACATCTGTCCAGGTTTAGCATTGTTATTTGATCGGGCTGCACACAGAATGGGGCGTGCTTCTGTACACCAGAAATACTTACTGTGCTTCATGTGACCACAGAGAAATGTCTCTCTTTCACTAGAGAATGTGTGTGTGTGGCCAGGCAGCTCTTCTGTTTTAAAGGACAGGCCCGTGCACTGTTTAATCTGTCTGCCCATCACTGTCACAGATTTGTCCTGACAGCTGTTGATTCTCCATGGAGACCCCCGGTACTAAACATCATCCCTCTGAAGAGCTTTGTTGTGTAAAGTCTCCTCCCATGGCTAATTTTGGGCAGTTTGTTAGCATGTGGTCTGGGTATGTGAGTAAGCAAGCTCCTTAGGGAGGGTCAGTAATCAAATGCGAGAGAGAGAGAGAGAGAGAGAGAGAGAAGGTGACAGCTGTGACATACATTATGGAGGTACTTGGAGCTGACTGTATGCTGGGGCACAGGAACCTTCAAGAGCAATATGGACACTGACATGGGTAGGGATAAAGTGAGTTGTGGTGATGATGTTGGGGTATTAGTCTGAAGTGGCAATTACAAAATAAAGAGGCAAGACATATGGACTTTTATAGCTGGGAGGGAGGTTGTGACTATAGTTTATGTGGAAGGGGTGGGGAGATTTAGAAATACACAAGTCCTTGGGTATGAAATTAAACACAATGAAATATCAATGAAATGAAACAAAGAAGCAAAGTGTTTGAACACACACACAGCAGGCAAGTAGACACACACATATACTGTATCCCTAATGGCAAATATAGAAACACAAAGAGACGCAGAGAGTCACATGTCATACAAGCACAGGCGAACTGCAAACAGACACCCACTGGCCCGCAATGAAATGAGCCACAAAGCTGCCTGCATGGCTACAGTATAGAGCCCAAAGTCCAGGCACGCATTCAGCTGTCCCAGACGCAGGGGGGGAGCTTGCTGTCACACTTTCCATGCTGCCTCCAGTCTCTCAGCTCCAGACGCTGCTACTGCAGCTGAGGATTGTGGCTCCTGGGCTCTTCTTGTGCTGCGGGACTTTCCTGATCTCAGGGAAATGCTGAGTGGATCTGAGAGCACCAGCATGGCTCATATAACCAAGGCAGCAATGCAGGAAGGAAACAGGCTGCATCGCTCTTATTTTAAGGACAGAGCATCCAAAACCTGGAGACGTCTGAGGAGGAGATTGTCTGCTCCCCTGGAACTGGGTGAGTGATGCTACTTTTTGCCCCTAACAGGATCCAGTACATGTGGGAAGCAGCATATTATTGCTACTATCTATTCTATATGTTAAACATTCAGCCATTCAGTGCCTTCACTCCCCTGTTACGTGCTATATTAAACCTTCTACTGTTATATTTACAGACACACTTATTTAGTTCTGTGTTAAACATTCAGCTGTTCTATATACAAAGGCAATCCTGTTTGGAGTATCAGAAGGTGCAGCGTGAACATTTCATTTTCTCCCCCCACTCCTGAGTAATGCCAAACTGGAACATGTACTCTTTTTGGGTATTTGTACTGTATATAGACTGAACTTTGCTCTTTTCTGCATTTTTGCCTCATACTTACTGTTGCTATGGACTTTTAGAAAAAACTTTGCCTGCAACGCATTTTCCTCACCGCTAAAGGGTTAAACAGCTGATTTCAGCAATCTCCTTACAGTAAAATGAAGCAACCTTGTGGTACCTCAGCATCTCCCTGTTGTCAGCGCGTCATCATGTGTAATTGTCTGGCATAGATATATCATCTTAAACGTATTCATTTGGGGAATGTAATGTACAAAAAACAAACTCTTAATTGGGCCTGTCTGTCCACACATGCGGCTACTCTCCATTTGCAATGGAAAAATAACTTTTCTGTAAGCATCAAAATGAAGGCAGTGGTTGACAGACGGATTTAATGTAAGCACATAGTGGTAATGGTAAATTATGACGTGGCATGATTCTGAGGTAAACAATGGCTCAGTGCTTTACTGTACTGGGGCTGGCGGAAAGTGTAGGCCCACCCAGCCATCTGCAGTTGCATTCTGGGACCTTGGTCGTTTCTGAAGACGCATATTGATACTGATATTGGAAATAACTACCATGCCACTTGTAAAATGTAAGTAGAGGTATGGGACCTGTGATCCAGAATGCTTGGGTACTGCAGTTTTCCGGATAACAGATCTTTCTGTAATTTTGATATACCGTAAGTCTACTAGAAAATCATGTAAACATGAAATAAACCCAACAGGTGGATTTTGCCCCCAATAAGGATTAATTATATCTTAGTTGGGATCAATTACAAGGTACTGTTTTATTATTACAGAGAAAAAGGAAATCATTTTTGAAAATTTGGATTATTTGATTATAATGGAGTCTATGGGAGACAACCTTTCCGTAATTCGGAGCTTTCTCCAGATAACAGATCCCATACCTATACATTGAGTTAAAAAATGTACCATTTGAGGAAAAACTTTAGTTTTACATAGTGGTATTGTGACACTAAGGTCTTATGTGCATCTGTGAGTTCAAATGGACATACTGTATTAGTTGAAACAATCAAGAACACTTATGAGAACTCATCTATTAAATATTCACATGTTCTCAAATTACATGTACTCCAGTTATACTACCAGGGGCAGAACACTCTGATGACCCAGGGTATGAACTGTGTGGGAACAGCTTAACCCGATTTATTCAGTGAAGTTGTTTATGTGGCACTGGGCTGCCCAATAGGGAAGGCTTTGCTGTTTCCCACTTCTCCTTCTGAGCAGCAGCATCACTTCCTCCGCTTTACCCAGAACCTGAAGCATGTGTTCTCTGTGGTTTTTGTTTCTGTAGTGGTATCCATTATTTGTATATTTGAATCTTTGAAGATTGTTTGGCCCCTAGAGCCATGGAATTATGTCACTTAAAGGAGAAGCAAAGTTCTTTCACACTTGGGGGTGCCAAATGTTAGGCACCCCCAAGTGATTGTATTGACTTACCTGAAACCAGAGTTATTCCTGCGAGCACCACGGAGGGATCCTCTTCCGGCTTCTTCTTTCTTCAAATTTCCCAGGGCAGACGCATGCGCAGTAGAATGAAATAGCCGACTTTTTAGTTTAAGTTCAGCTTTTCATTCTAATGCGCAAGTGCAGCCGCGAGAAGCAAGAAGAAATCAGAAGAGGATCGCTCCTTGGTGCTAAGTGGAAGAACCCCGGGCTGGTGCAGTTTTCTGCTGATAGGAGCACCGGCTTGGGGTTTCAGGTAAGTAAATACATTCACTTGGGGGTGCCTAACATTTGGCACCCCAAGTGTGAAACAACTTTCCTTCTCCTTTAAAGCCTGTGTATGTTACAGTATGTGCCAATATGTTCATTCCTACATAGAACTAAGACTTCAGGGGTCATTTGTCACAAGACCCTAGCCTCAAGTATGACAATATAGGTTCATGGTGGTACTGAACGTTGTAGATCAACTATTAGAGGTCAACAGGTTTGTCATCCTTGGTTAATGTAATCCTTCTAATACAGATTACTTGAGATGGATTTTGAGTATAAAATTGCTGCTTTGCCGCTCACTGTTGTCCAGCTGAGCTTGTATGTATACATTCAGATTCTTATGAAGGTAGGTAACTTTCCTGGAACATCCATAGAGGAAAGGCTCAGAACTTTCCCCTGGCAGTGATTGGTTCAGTGGGACATTACACTACTTAACCCTTTATTTGCTTGTGTAGAAGGCAGAAGAAGGGATATTCTGGGCTTGTTGTGGCTAGATATTCTCGGCTTGTTGTGTATAAATATTATGAGTGTGAGCTCATAGGCTGGGCTGATTCTGACTCATTATTTCCCTCTGTTCCCCTGAGATTTGGGACTCCTTCAGGATGTGAGCAAATTACTCCAGTCCCAGCCCACTGTGTGTGTGATTAATATCATACCACGAGCAGTATACGCTAAGGGGAAGGACCTCTGCGATTTGTAGTTCAGCCCAGTTATGGCTGAAGTTTGAGAAGAAGGGGCCTGTGGCAGTGCTGAAAGACTTTGGCTCCCTCAGAAATCCCTAATTATACAATTGATGTTTGTATCACCTGATTCACAATATAATGCCCCGTAGGGCAAATTACCTACCCTAAATCGTCTGCAGGTTGAATTGCCTTGATGTGCAGTGTAGATAATATATTAAAAAAAAAGTCAGGGCGAGCAGCAACATACATAGGACAACAAGCTAACACTTTGTCACTACTTTAATTATTACAGTCCATGTATAGCGGGACGTGTCGTCTTGATAGATACAGGACCAATTTGGGAATGATGGGACTAGAATACGAGCCTTAGTGTACACATGTAAACATTAAAAACAACATATGTATTGCACTTAAAGACAATATATGTTAGCATCTCTTCCTGATCATGTCATACATTATAAAACTTTATAAGGGTCCTATATGCTCTGGACCTGGTGTTTTCCGGATAAGGGGTCTTTCTGTAATTTGGATCTCCATAATTTGTCTATGAAGAAATAATGTAAACATGAAATAAACCCAATAGGATTGGTTTGCCTCCAACAGGGATTAATTTTATGTAGGTGCTCTTTTGTTATTCCAGGTGAAACAGCATTATGTTATAAAATTTTGAATATATATATATATATATATATATATATATATATACATACACAGTATATATATATATATATATATATATATATATATACTGTATATATATATATATATATATATATATATATACTGTATATATATATATATATAAAATTATATTCTGTATTATATGTATGTCAAACCCGCCAAACCTTTGATTTATTCTCTCTCTGATTTATGCTATGCAGCCACAAGGCATCATTTGACAATGTACCCTACAGCCAGTAGAATATAATACCTCACTGGGGCTAGGCACAAGCTGATGTTGGCTTCTTTAAATTTGGATTAGGAGCAAGTTATTTGCTATTCTCTTTAAGACACAGCAATCATTTGTGTGCAATCAGCCAGTGTATGGGTTCCTTAGCATGGCTATGAATGCTGCTGTGTAACCTCCCCCCCTCCTCATATACTTCCTCATTGTTATATTAAAGTAAAACTGTCTAGAATTGGTTGTGTGTGTGCATTTACATATTGTGTAAGACTGTGTTTTCATGGGGGGGGGATTTCTTACTTTTTTTTTTTTGGCCGTAGATTTTTGGTATGTAAATTATCCTTTTGCAATTGGTTTTAGTTTTTTTTATTAGTATTTGTAGTTTTTAAGTTATTTAGCTTTTTATTCAGCAGCTTTCCAGTTTGCAATTTCAGCAATCTGCTTGCTAGGGTCCAAATTACCCTACCAACCATGCATTGATTTGAATAAGAGACTGGAATATGAATAGGAGAGGGTCTAAATAGAAAGATCAGTAATAAAACGTAACAATAACAATACATTTGTAGCTTTACAAAGCATTCTTTTTTAGTGACCCCCTTTTAAAAGCTGGAAAGAGCCAGAAGAAAAAAAAAAAAAAAAAGAATAATGATGACCAATTGTAAGGTTGCTTAGAATTGTCCATACTATAACATGCAAAAAGTTAACTCAAAGCTGAACTACCCCTTTCACTGTGTGGGTGACAAAACGTTCTGTCTGCCGTAGCCCTCTGGACTCTTCCACAGGCATAATGAAAGAGCTAAAGGGGCTATGAATATTTGCATTATAGCAGTTTTATCTCTACTACTACAATTTTTTATGGCGGTGTCCCCATCTGTACCAATCTGAAGCATATATGTTATTAGGGTGCAATATCTTTTGGGCCCACCTGAGAACTTTGTGCCAACCAATGAGTTGCTTCATGGCACACTCTAGATCAGGGGTTCCCAGCCTTTGTTACCCTTGAGCCACATTCAAATGTAAATAGAGTTAGGGAGCAACACAAGCATGAAAAATGTTCCTGGAAGGAACAAAATAAGGGCTGTCTTTGGCTATTTGGACTGGCAGCCTACAGGAGGCTCTGTTTGGCAGTACACCTGGTTTTTATACAACCAAAACCAGGAATGAAAAAATAAGCATCTGCATTGAGGCCACATCCAATGGGTTGGTGAGCAACATGTTGCTCCTGAGCCACTGGTTGGGGATCGCTGCTCTAGAGAAAGCTTATTACATAATGCCCTTGTCCCTTTAAATGAATGTGAGTTTTACTACGGACTAACTTCCTTCAGTAGAGGGTAGCCCTCATATATAATACAAGGCACTAAGTTTGCACAGGAGCAGTAACCCATAGCAACCAATAAAATGTTTATTAGGAACAGGTGACTAGCTGCTGATTGGTTGCTATAGGTTACTGCTCCTGGCCAAACTTAGTGTCTTTTATTACATAACTCCTAGTAGTTGTAGTTCTGTTAATGTTGATCAGTTTTAAACAAATGTTTTGCCTCGGTGCTGTGCACAAATGATGATGAATGATCAACACGAGAAGTTCCCTTTCTTGGCTCCTTGTGACTGTAATGACCCACCATGCACTGATGAATAAGATGTTTCCAGGAACCTCACATTATATTTTCATTTTAACTTTGGTGCCCTTTCAGTTTCTCATGTCATGTTCCGGGTGTTAAGCTTAAAATCCCCTTTGATGATTTTACCAAAGCCCTACATTCCAGTAGCCTTTTTTTTCTGTTGTGAATGGTATCATCAAGAACTGTGAACATGGTTTGTCAGGCTGCTATACAAAAACAGCACATGGAAACAAAAATTCTATGGAATGTATAGATTCTTGCCTTATGGATTGGTCTCGTCTATTTGGAGTGAGTGGCAGAAAGCAATGGTGTAATTCTAGCCTTACACAAGCAGATGCAGCTGTACAACCAGATTGCTGAGCAGCCTAATCTGTATACAGTCCGGTCACACTCGTCCATATTAGCCTTTTCAGGGAGCCGCTCTGGTCTTTTAGGTGCTGTGAAACTTCTGAGGGTCCACAGCCTCCAGCAATGATTGTATACACAAAATGACCCAATCATCAACCACACTGAATGTCCATCTTGTATGATCCAAAACATTCAGTAGAAATATGGACCAGTTCTGAAAATGACCAAACTGGGAAACAAGATTGCCTTAGTATGTGAGCAGCTTAAAGGGGAACTCTGGCTTCCAAACCAAAATTTGATAAGAGGCCCACATAACACAGAAATCCCTAATATACCCATCACAGTTACTTCAAAAAGTATGAACGAATGCCATTTTCTATGCTGAAATCCAGCTGATTAGCAGTTCTTCCTCTTTCTGCATCATTTGAAATCCTGGCAGGGAGGGAGGGTACTAAACACTGATGTTACAAATTGTAACAACTTCTCCATAGCTTACAGACAGCATGCAGGAACTACATAACCCACAATGCATTGTACTGTGATGTTCCTTTCCTTATTGAAATCACATGTGCAGGGAATTGTGGGGTTTGAAGGATGGAGGCTAAGGACAGATGGCTGCTGATACAAAGTAACAGTTGTCAGCCAGCTCAGAAAAGTAGTCAGCTAGCTAAGAAAAGTAGTCAGACAGATCAGCAGGGAGCTAGGCTTAGGGAACTGTTCCAAACCATTAAAAATCATGAAATGTCTGCATATTTTTAATTGATTTATATTATATATTTATTATATTGCAAAGTTGCTTGAAATTATGTTTACATTTCAAAAAGCTCAAGTTATGTTTTTGTGGAATTCCCCTTTAAGTCTTTATGACTGCTCTAACTATCTTTGACTCTGCATGCATGCTTGTCAATGGACAGGGGGGATGAAAAAATCCGAAACGGACTTATGACTGACCTTAAAACGTGGCATCTGTGCACCCCTTGGTATGAATTGGCTCTGTTATAACATACTGAGTCTGTCAGAGCACGTGTGGAGGCAGTAAGAGGTGACTGACGTAGCTTGGTACGTGGGCTTCAAGAAGGTACTATCACAAATTTATTACCTGTGGGTTTGGGGTATTTTTATAGATCTGTGTGGGTAGTAGGAAGGAAATCTGAGGGTCACCAAAATAGGTCTGTGTATGGGCAGTACCTGACTACTATCATGGTTGGTTTAAAAAGTCAATAATATTAACATATGTTGACATTCTTTTTATAGAAGCTGCAAACTGGAGGATTTCAGAGTTCTGGCTTACTGCCTTGTGCCTTCTATCTGGACACCCCTATCCTTTCCATTGCTACACACCCAGTTCTCTCTCAGTCTTTATACTAGGATGGGCACATCCACAGTGAAATTCCAGATGGGCTCATTCCAGTAGGTTTATGTGCTTGCCCTTGTCTAGTCAGAGTCTTGGTTTGTTCATACTGTTGATGTCGCATTTGACTATTATGTGTTTATAAGAAGCTGGTTGTCTGGCTTGCCTGACTTTAAGGATAATTTTTATTATTATAGTTAAGTCATCCAACATCTCCCTACTCGTTTGTAGCTGCCAGAGACAAAGGTTTCAGCCTATAAAGATTTCACTTAACAGCTGGAACCTCTGAACTTTCTATAATAGATATGTTTGAGCATGACAGAGTAGAGTAGCCAAGTTTAAGTAGTCATTGGATTATGCTTGTCATGCTTTCATCACACAGCAGTCACCGGCACATGCTCTTCCAAACAATGATTTGATCACATGAACCCTCTTTGCTTTTCAATGTCTTGGCCTGTAATTCACGGATGACTGTATCATCGGTGCTTTCCTTGCACCTTCTAATTTGTCAAGTGCAGAATTCTCCTGAAACGACTAAGTGCTCATATGACAGTAACACTGATGTGTATCCCATGACACCTCTAGTCATCAACACTGCACATTGCAGTGCACATACCTCCCTGAAAATCTCCTGTCAGCTACAGAGCACTGACACATGACTGAATTCATGCCAGGTTCCCAGATAAGTAAGCATAATTTTCCCATCCACACATACCATGCACAGGCATATTTATATACCAGCTAGAGAACAGTATGCAAATTATTTACTGCAAAATAAAGAAGTTATAATAAAGGAGATTAAAGGGACTCTTATGGATGATCTGCATCTTAGTTGGACTTTAGGCTACAGGTTATTTGAGGTGAAGTCTTTAATTATTATTTGTCAGCCTGGGCTAATCTAAATTGCTCAGCTTTCTCAGCAAAAATTGGACAGATGGAGTTGAAACACTATTTTGTTGTGATGCCTTACAGGGCCGTACTCGGGCCAAGAAAAACTGGAGTCAGCATCTTATCGGCCCCTGTATAGGGACCTCCATCAGAACTACAGACCGATAGCTGGCCCGAAAAAAATTGCTCAGATGTTGATCAGGCAGGTGTGAAAATCATCATGCTTGACAAAGGGGTTTTACCCCAAAACGTTGCATGCAGAATAAAAATCTGAAGCAAGGTCTCACCCTGCCAGTATTACCTTGTGCGCCAGTGATTTCTTTGCGCTATTGAAAGTGAGGTTGCCGATACCTCCATCACCGTGCACCAGGGAGACGTATTACCAGGCCAGGGTGTGCGAGTGCATCCAGAAAAGTTACCATAAGGTTTGAAAATCTGTCAGGTCATTAGCTCATTGATGTAGCATCTTCTCCCAACAGCCTCTATCCCTGGCCCTGAGGGTGAACAGTCAGATCAACCCGATATTGCCCACCTCATTAACAAATGAACGGATCTTTCAGTGTATTGTCACCTTTAAGATGGCCATACATGGCAGGCTCAAACTGGCAATCTATGAGTTCTGACAAATACCAGAGGCTGCTGCAGGATGCCATAGACAGTCTCTATTTATTGGGCTGGTGGGGGACTCATTGGGCCTCTGTGTACTTGAAATGCCAGGGCCTATTTTAAATCCAAGTACAGACCTGCATGGAACAATCCACTCGTTTGGAGATATTGCCAAATGAGCGACTTTCACCCACCCGACATGTCTACTTTGGTTTTCTTCCAGGTATTTGTCAGGCAGGCCCATTGGAAAGCCTCATGCATGGGCTGCTGACTGTCTGAATGGTTGAAATTGGCAACTTAAATCTGACCATGTTTGCTAGTTACGTGTTTGCTCAACCAGCATTAGCATTATTAAATGCAAACCAGCTCATTAAAACAAAAACAGGAATTTTTGTCAAGCGAGCGGATCTCTCCCCGATATGCCCATCTTGAGGTGGGCAATATCTGGCTGATCTGATTGCGGGCCCTAGGGCCCAACGATCGGATCATACGGGCGGGCGGATCACGGGACCGCATCAACGAACAGATGGAAGATGGAATTTTTAGCCCTGCCCGATTTTTTTTGACCAGATTTCGATCATGGAAGCTCGTCGGAGGGCCCCACACATGGGCCAATAAGGTGCCGAGCTGCTCAGACACCATAGATAAAGGAGTCATTGGCACTAGTTGATAAGTTGGGGGCACAGGTGAAAGAATCAGTGATATAGATAATTTAGGCATAGAGCAGTAGTCTGTTTATGCTGACCGAGGGGCTCGCCTTGTGCATCCATGTGGACACTCAAACCCCAATGATCAGTGTGGTGCCTGAGGACAGATGTGGAAGCCACTGTTGTAGGAAGAGATGAAAGGTCTTCTGGTCCAGCAGTTCACTGGAATGCTTTACATTTGTGCCCTTCAATACATTTGAGGGTTTTTTGTTTTCTTTGGAATTTCTATATCTATAAATTTAAAAGCAGTGTTGTGTGCCAGGCTAATTGGTGCATGGTTCCTGCTGGATATTTTTTGTTGGCTTGTAATTTCTGACACATCACAAGGGAGACCTCTCTATCCCATCATAAATGAGTGTGCTTTTAATAGCTATTCTAGATCTCCTCCCATGCCGCTCTAAACAGTAGCCTATACTACTATGACCCAGTCCGTATATGTGTTGTCTCAAACAATGCCACACATGCTGCCCTTGTACCCATATCAGGACCATTATGCCCACTTTGAGAGGTGTCACCCTCTTGTCAAAATCAGGATCTGGGCCCCTTGCGCACACACACAGAGATGCCCTTGTTATACATCTGGGAAGGGGGGGTGTGTGCCTGACAACCCTTCTGAAATGTGTTTTGAACTATTTATAACTCTGTTTTTTGGCTGCCTCAATGCTGCAATTCACACAGACTGTATATAACGAATGCATTCAAGCTTGCAACACCCTCAGTAACTTCCAGATTCCACAGAAAGTACTAAATGCACCTATTGACAGATTTTGGAAATAACCGTTTTATAAATAATAATAGATAAGAATCCATTTTGTCTTAAATATATTTTGAATATATATGTAATATGTGTATGTGTCTGCCTTTGTAGACAACGAATGCGTGGCTGCTCTTGGATACAAGAACGTACAGTTCCCATGTGCATACACAAGGAGGCGCTAGGAGCTCTGGGCAGCATTGAATTGGACGCATTTGTCATACATGCCTTCCATTGCTTCAGCGCTTTAGCAGAAATGTTCCATCTCCCCACCCTGCTCTTCATATTTTGCCCATGAGAACACATGAGGGGATCATTATGTGGGCACACAGTGCTGGCATCTGTTTGAATTTGCAGTTTGGGTGTGGGGCAGCTGGGCAAGGGGCACAGAACAGGTGTCAGTAATGCCGGGTTTATTATTACAATAAGAGCAGTGTGTTCATTTCTGTACTTGTGAAAAGCTTAAGTATCTTGACATGTTCGCTGACTCCAAGGCTGTTATGCAGGAATTTTCAGCAGCTGCTTTTTATCCCCTATAAAAAATATACTGTCCCTCCTGACAGATTGACTTTCTCATTCGGAGGGTACACCCATTGCAGTATTGTGTGATACGGACACATGCAGAGGCTCAATTTAAGAAGGTGCCAAAGGCGACCCTTTCCTGGTGCTTCCACTTATAGGAGAACTAAAGCTTTAAACAAAGAAGTAGCTAGAAATTTTGTAAATTATGTTTTGGTCTTCTGTACCAGTCCAAGGCAACCACAGCCCTTTAGTAGTAAAGATCTGTGTCTCCAAAGATGCCCCAGTAGCTCCCCATCTTCTTTTCTGCTGATTCACTGCACATGCTCTGTGCTGCTGTCACTTACTGAGCTTAGGGACCCACTCACAATATACAGTACACATAGAATAGAAATGTCACAATATAAGGCCGATTAGTAATTAATACAGATAATTACTACATGACAGTACAAAAACCAGTGCAACTAACATCAAAATTTAATAATCAGCCCTGTAGCATCAGCTTATATTACAGAACAACCTCATTTTCTGACACCCCCTAAGCTTAGCTTCTCAACAACTACTCAGAGCCCACTGAGAATGTGAGTGTCACATACACTTTCCAAGATGGTTACCCCCCTGTGACAAGTTTGAAGTCCTGGATCATTGGTGCTAATGAGAAGCTGAAACGTTCCACTGGTGCAATAAGTTCAGTATATAAAATGTGGCCACATTCTTTTTTAGGATTTAGTTCTCCTTTAACACTGCACAAAGCCAATGAGCCAGATTTCCAGACCAGTCAGCTTATGGGGATTAATGTACAAATACCATATGACTGCCCATATATTGTTCTGGTTCAGGCTTACCCCTAAAGGTGGCCATAGACGGAGAGATCTGCTCGTTTGGCGATGTCAAGGTGGGCAATATCGGGCTGATCTGATCGTGGGCCCTAGGGCCCAACGATTGGATCCTAACGATTGGGAACGGGCTAACAGATCGCGGGACCGCATAACGAACAGATGCGGCCGCAATCCGACGGGATTTTTTGTCCCAACCGATCGAGATCTGGCCCAATTTCAACCAGATCTCGATTGGGGAAGCCCGTCGGGGGGCCCCATACACGAGCCAATAAGCTGCCGACTTGGTCTGTCGGCAGCTTTTATCGGCCCATGTATGGCCACCTTAAAATGAGATACATGCCCACACTTGCAGGCTGGACAGACAAATACTGTACAAATGGCAAAATCATTTTTCCTGGTATTTATATATAAGTGCTTTACAGGAATTAAATTATGGTCAGTTTTATTTGAAGCCAATTCACTTTCATGTGTCTTTTTGGCATGTGGGAGAAACCCAAGCAGACACGGGGAGAACAAACGCACTACTTCTCGAAAACAATACTGGTCACATACCAGATGTTTGACATTTCAGTGAAACAGTGACCATTCCCTTCTTATAGTACTTAGAGGTCCCTGATGGTTTTTTATCCCCTATCACTAATTTTACAACATGGTCAGCACAACACCTTTCCTTTAATAAGGAGTGATGTACCTTTGTTTAATAAGAACTCATCAGTAGGGATTATGTGTATTTTAGATCCTTCTGTATTCCTTTGATCTATTTACAAGCAAACTACATTTATACACAAGTCAATGGCGGTATGCTTTTCCCAGGCTAAAGCATTCCTGCTGTCTAGGTGGGTCCTCCTGCTGAGCAATGCCATCTTCAAGCCAGCACTGATAATTAGGACTATGATCACTTTTACAGCTGTCCTATCCTAGAGTCACTCATCCCATGTCCAAGATTTGTTTATTTACTTAGATGGAAAAGAATGGGCAGGGGGGTCGGTTGGGCTACCTGTCCAACTTACCACCAGAGGGCAGGTGAGCTCACTCAGGATCAGTTTCATATTTACTGCTTGATCACATTTTAGGGTGATGGCACACTGAGAGGTTTCTCACTGCTGGGAAATCATTGCTATTGTGGCTGACAAATCTCTCGAAAAGGACAATCCAAAGCATAACATTAAGATTGCGAAAAGTAAAACCTATTACTTGTGACGATCTTCCGTTATAGTGGGAAATTGCCTCTCTCCGCATTTTGCTGCAGTTAAGCCAGTACAGGTATGGGACCTATTATCCAGAATGCTCGGAACCTGGGTTTTTCCGTAAAACAGATCTCTTCATAAATTGAATCTTCATTCATAGAAAATCATGTAAACGTAAAATAAACCCAATAGAATGGTTTTACATCCAACAAGGGTTAATTATATCTTCGTTGGGATCAAGTACAAGGTACTGTTTTATTATTACAGAGAAAAAGGAAATAATTTTTCAAAATTTAGATAAAATGGAGTCTATGGGAGACAGCCTTTTGGTAATGCAGAGCTTTATTGATAATGGATTTCCAGATAACAGATCCCATACCTGTAATCGGTTCTTATGTGTCATATATATGGTTTATAAATAATATATATATATATATATATATATATATATATATATATATATATATATATATATATATATAATATCAGAGACACCGGGATATATACAGGTATGGGATTGGCAGTACGGAAACCCATTATCCAGAAAACGTACAGGAAGGCCACCGCCCATAGACTTAATTTTAATTGAATAATTCACATTTTTAAAAATGATTTCCCATTTGTCTATAATAATAAAACAGCACCTTGTACATGATTCTAGCTAAGATATAATTGATCCTTATTGGAGGCAAAAATAATGCCATTGGGTTTATTTAATGTTTTAATGATTTTTAGTATACTTAAGATATGGTGATCCAAATTACGGACGGAAATAGCCCTTATTTGGAAACTTCAAGGTCCCAGGCATTCTGGATAAGAGATCACATTCCTGTACTGTATATATATATGTGTGTGTGTATATATATATATATATATATATATATATATATATATATATATATATATATATATATATATATATATATAGAATATATATGTATACTCCCATTCCTTGATTGTAAAATCATGGCAGCACCTTTTTTTTCATTATTATATTTTGCCGTATTTACTTACTGTAAGGCCACCCCACCCTATACTTACTAGTCGCTCCAGTGTTGGTTGGTAGTAGAACCGCGCACGTTATGTGGAATGACGACCTGCAGTTGCTATAGAAACCAAACATCGCTCTTGGAATGTTGGAATTTTACACATTCTGGGAGTTTCCCCAATGTAGCTCAATAAAGTATTATACTAACTGTGGGTGGGTATTTACAAGAGCATAGTTCATTCACCTGGCAGATGCAGGCTTCATTCAAGTAGAACTCTTATGGGATAAAACTCACTGAGCTCAAGCAGTAACCAATAAAGATATTTGCTTTCAAACTGTTTGACCAGTAAATCCTACCTGCTGATTGGTTGCTGTGGGATACTAGACCTATATAAACCTTTGCACCTTTATTTTAGAATTTATCCTTTAGGGCCAGATCATATTGTGAAGATGTTAAAAAAGTCAATGAAGGCCTTGGACAGCTCTAAGTGGGGGTGACAAGCTTCCTGGACCCCTGCAATATATCCAGAGGACAATACTTATACTCCTTTTTTGAAGGAAAATTCAGGAAAATTCTGACATTACGTTTACTACTTGGGATTTATTGGTTAAATGATGTGGGGTTTTGGGTTTTTGCCTCTTAACAACCCTAATCGGTTATGTTTGTTTACATTACTGTCCCCAATTGTTCCTTGTCCGTATGAAAGTTGATTGCTGTCTGTAGAAGGATTGAGAGTCCATATGGAATTACATATCCATTGTGAAGCCATAATATTTATGTAGTCTTCGTGGGCTGCTGAGCTGCCAGTCTGCAGTGGATTAGAATTTCAGCTTTCTCATTTGTTTTGTGGGGATGCAGTCAAAACTCTAGTTCATGACTTGGTGCCTTCAACTCCCCAGCTGTGGTGAAATACTACAGTTCCCAGCATGCCAGGACAATGACCAGCTCCTTTGTACTTTGCTACTACAGCTTCTAACATACTTTAGCACACATGGTTACATTTCACATGATGATGACAAATCATTCGCAACTGCTTCCCATTGCCCACAATAGGAAATTCTAAAAGGAGCCCAGAACCCAAAGCAATCACTTTACTCCTCATTTGTAGGGCTTAAAGGGGAAGGAAACCTAGTCGGCGCAAACCCCCCACCCCCCTCCCGTTTGTTGCCCACCCTCCTTCCTCCCCCCTGGCCTACCCGTCCCGCTGGGCAAATGCCCCTAACTTGTTACTTACCCTTCTGCGCAGTTCCAGTCCAGGGAGTTCACCGACATCTTCTTCCACGCGATCTTCTTCCTGCTGTGAACGGCGTTTTGGCGCATGCGCAGTAGGATCATTTCGCCGGTACGGATCTACTGCTCATGCGCCAAAAGTCACGCGCATGCGCAGTAGATCGTACCGGCGAAATGATCCTACTGCGCATGAGCCGTTCAAAGCAGGAAGAAGATCGCGTGGAAGAAGATGTCTTCGGTGAACTCCCTGGACTGGACCTGCGCAGAAGGGTAAGTAACAAGTTAGGGGCATTTGCCCAGCGGGACGGGTAGGCCAGGGGGGAGGAGGGAGGGTGGGCAACAAACAGGAGGGGGGGTGGGGGTTTGCGCCGACTAGGTTTCCTTCCCCTTTAAAGGAGTTGTTATGATGTAGAGCAGTGATCCCCAACCAGTAGCTCGCGAGCAACATGCTGCTTACCAACCCTTTTGATGTTGCTCCCAGTGTCCTCAAAGCAGGTGCTTATTTTTGAATTCCATTTCAATTCAATTTTGGTTGTATAAAAACCATGTGTACTGCCAGAGTTTCATGTAGGCTGCCAGCCCACATAGAGGCTACCAAATGGCCCAATGACAGCCCTTATTTGACACCCCATGGACTTTTTCATGCTTGTGTTGCTCCCCAACTCTTTTTTTACATTTAAATGTGGCTCACAAGTAAAAAAAGTTTGGGCACCCCTGATGTAGAGAGTGATATTCTGAGACAATTTGCAATTGGTTTTAATTTTTTTTTATTATTTGTGGTTCTTGAGTTATTTAGCTTTTTATTCAGCAGCTCTCCAGTTTGCAATTTAAGCAATTACTCTAGCAACCATGCATTGATTTGAATAAGAGACTGGAATATGAATAGAATAAGACCTGAATAGAAAGGTGAGTAATAAAATGTAGCAATAACAAGAAAATTGTAGCCTTACAGAGCATTTGTTTTTATGAAGGGGTCAGTGACCCCATTTGAAGCTAGCAAGAGTAAGAAGTAGGGATGCACCGAATCCAGGATTCGGTTCAGGATTCGTCCGGGATTCAGCCTTTTCAGCAGAATTCGGATTCGGGTGAATCCTTCTGCCAGGCCAAATCCAAACCCTAATTTGCATATGCAATTTAGGAGTGGGGAGGGAAATCACGTGACTTTTTGTCACAAAACAAGAAAGTAAATTTTTTTCCCTTTCCCACCCCTAATTTGCATATGCAAATTAGGGGTTGGATTCGGTTCGATATTCGCCCAAATATTTCACAAAGGATTCAGGGGTTCTGCCGAATCCAAAATAGTGGATTCAGTGAATCCCTAGTAAGAAGAAATATTCAAAAACTATGAAGGCCAATTGAAAAGTTGCAATTCTATAGCATATTAAAAGTTAATTTAAAGGGGGACCACCCCTTTCATTTTGACAGTTTGCTAAGCGTGGAATCAGAAGCTTCAATCAAGAGGCCCATGTGCCATTGTATCTTCAGATATTATCTTTTTTCAAAAGTGAAAGCATATTTCCTGCCCTGGAATAAACCAATGTAGAATTAACCATGTGAAAACCCTGACAAACTAACACCATGCGGAGATTTCATAACAGGAGGCTTGTTTGCTACATGTCTGGCATCCCATAGTAATACATAGCTAGACTTTTGCAGCCTGGTGCTTAAAAGCAAACGTCTGATTGGTTGCTTTGAATTACTAGGGCTGTGGCAAGCAGTTATTACTCTACATAATGAGAAAGCTCTTGAAAAATTTAAGAACAAATATTGTGGATGCCCCTGCACCTCATAAAACAGGTTTCAAAAGTCCAGATTAGTAACCCATAGCAGCCAATCAGAATTGTGTTGTAACCATCAATCAGAGCTAACTGCTTGATTGATTACTATCTGATTATTTTTGGGTTATAACTATGTAAGATATAGTCAAGAGTAAGGGCCATGCCAATGGGACTCTTTATCACCAGCAGAAGACTTCCCATCAGCAATAAAGCTAACTCCATGCCACGAGGGTGATAATGATCCAGTGCTGGATCTTTTTAAACCTATATCCTCTTCACCCTAAAGGGTAACATGAAAAACGGTCTCCAAAATGCCCAGGGTGGAGCATTTTTACTCTGTTATGACATGGAGTTAGTTGACACCTTTGTCAGAAATTAGGCTATGTTATCCTGGCCATGATCCAACCACCATCTTTACTATTCTTATTCTGCATCCAAGTGCTACGCACTCCAGTTGTGGTAAGCAATACAATTCTGTGCAAAACATGCAGGTAGAGA
The DNA here is from genome assembly GCF_017654675.1 of Xenopus laevis. Taxonomy (NCBI): domain Eukaryota; kingdom Metazoa; phylum Chordata; class Amphibia; order Anura; family Pipidae; genus Xenopus; species Xenopus laevis. The sequence goes on from NC_054385.1 coordinate 31,078,330, forward strand.
GTGCTATGAAGCCACCTTAGCTGTTGCATAACTGCAACTCCTAGCCCTCTCTTTTCATTTTCAATTTCCCATGCTGCAGGACAGTTATACGCTATGATCACATAGCCCAGATTATTATAAAACAATAATGTTTTACAAGATCTTGGGCAATGCTGGGGGCCTAAAAAATCTCATGGAGGGGCAAATCCGGCCATCGGGCCTCCAGTTGGGCAGCAAGATCAGCATTCAGCAGCTCTCCACGTGTTATTGAACTACCAAAGGTTGTTGGGGATGAGAATTGTAGTCCAACAACATCCAGAGGGCTAAAGGCTGTGCATGCTGGCCTGCCAGTGCCATAGATTTCATACATTTCTAGGTTACTCTTTGATCTTTGCTATACTGTGTGTTGTCTGGCAACACGTGGCAAGGTCAAAGGCCCAGTTAGACATTGATTTAAAGGGTAACTTAAATGTATTCAAAGTCAATTTGCAGTTGTTTCCTTTTTTAAGGGTAAAAGAGAAGCAAAATGAAAAGTCAAATAATTAAGACCTGTTTTAAACCTATGTAAAGAATTCCATCTGCATCATACCTTGTAAAATATTGCCCCATTGTTTTTTTTTTTAAGTTGCATATAATATTTTGTGCTTCTCAGTAAAAACCTGACCATGTTGTAGTAATAAATTCTAACGGCATGGGAATCTTGCAAGGTTCTACACTTTTCATTGTCATGGTGAGTTGCAAAGGTCCTGAAATAACAGATATATATATATGCCGAAGGAATACCAGCACTCTCGTCTAAGCATTAATGATGCCTGGGTGCAAAAAAAAACAAAATTGTAAAGCAGGAGAAAGTCTCACACTCACAGGGCTTAAAAATCAATTAAAGGTTTTTATTTCACAGAGGGAAGACCTGACGTTTCGGTCAGCAAGCAGACCTTTTTCAAAGTGAGCTTATATATATATATATAAATATATATATATATATATATATATATATATATATATTTAAGAAAGTTACAGTTCAGTTGTGCAAGAATATTTTATAATACAATATATAAATGGACTTGTATGTGTATTTATATAATGGCCTTTTATTGTTTGCCCACACACTTCTCTTTATGGCACGAGGGAGTTAATGATCCCTCACATGTGTACTGTCACACGCACAACAACTGCCTGCACTAAACTGGCACCTTCCCTTTTCATACTACAGCCTGCCCTTGATTGGCTGGAGCTCTGGGAGAGGTGTGGCCTCTAATCCATCAAGGACTTTTCACTGATCACCTTCAGTTTTTGCCTTCAGTGACAACAGCTCAGCGGGGTCATCGGCTGAGCTGGCATGACGCTGGCACTGCTGCATTCTGTGCCACGTGCCATCTGCCCAGCCCTTTAGATGCTATCAGCTCTATACAGCCCCTGAAAAAGATCTGTGTATCCTTCAATCGTCACCTGTGTTGTTTTCAGACAAAGGGGCTAGACTGTCCTTGTCCCGCACTATAGGAAAAAAAAAGTGTGCAGCTTGGTGACACAAAAAGAACAGACACAGCCTCCAGGTAAATGTCATTTCTAAATAGCCACTATTAGCCTGCGTGCTTATAAAGATGTTGTATAGTATGACTGAGCTTTAGAACACTTATTCTGATCTGCTGCCAATGATAAGGGCATGTACTGAAGTAATGGGATTGCTGTTTTCCACAGTATAGAGCAATGTTTTTCAATTTTTCATCAAATCCTTTATTCTAATTGGACCCAGATGATCGAGACTTCATGGCAAATCAAATGCACATGCACAAGAGTTTATCTCTACCTCTATGAAACGGATATATATATATATATATATATATATATATATCTCTACTCTTGGGCTGAGACTTTACCAGCAAGCAGGTAATAATGCTATACTGTGTCAGGAGCTGACTTGTTTGTAACTCAATATATTGTTCATTACCAACCCGATCATTACACTTTTCTAATTACCTATTCCTCCATATCTCTCTCTTATTACACTTTCAGATTCTCGATTTCACTAGAGCTGCGCCCTTTCTCTGGAATTCCCTACCTTCTTCCATCAATTTTTCATCTTTAAACCATCTTTTAAAAACACACGTCTCACCCCTTTTGTCCACTCTTTTATATACCACAAGCCGCTGCAATTTCCTGTGCACAATAGTCAGTCACTTCTCTCATATTACCTTTTGCTCAGCCCCAATTTGTGTCTTATTACTAACTTTTCTTTATAGGCTGAAAGCTCATATATGTCCGTTTCTGCACATAATCTGTATGTTTTACTGTATTAATGTGTAACCTCCTTCTCTTTTTATATAGAAAGTGGGATATGTTACCATCCTAATATTAACAATAACAGATCCATTATGTGTATGAAATAGATCCACTATATGTATTATACATTTACAGAAGTAATGTCTTGCAATGTCTGTTTTGACTCAGACAACCTCCCCCCCCCGTACACCGTGACTAAAGGCGACCATGGGTGGGGTGCATTATATGTTCATATATACAATATTCTACTTTTATCTGATTTGAAGCCACAAGATGCCATTTGTTTGTGTGCCAGAACTGCTATTCTGGAAAGGAGGGCAATAAACTAATTTGGGGGAAAATACTTAAACCAGCAATTTACTAGCTTTTCTGCTATTAGTGGTATGATTGTACACGTTTGAGGTTTTCTCAGTTACAGATGGAGTATTCTTCATCATCAGCTGGTACATGCTGAGCACCCCCTAAAAGTAACGTGTGGTGTGTTCCATTTGCCCAACTAGGTCTGTGCCATGTGTATGAACCCTGCTTATAATAAAAGGAACCAGTGGAAATTTTAAGATCATTAACTAGCCATTCTGAAGTCCCCTGGGATTTTCTGTATATTGGTCAGAGTTAAAGGGAGATTTCCACCTTGTGACATTTTTCATTGCTGTTCAGATGTTAAAAGCTGGCTAATCATTACATTTCTATCCTCAAGGCACCCTTGGTCCGCAAAGCAGCTAAGTAAGCAGCATGGGGTTAGAATATCAGAGCAAAGGAGGTCCTTGTGTTTCCAGAAAGAATAGACTCTGGGGGAGACATATAGGTTGATCCTAAAACTATGTTTTGTATGTGAATTTGGCCACTACCTGCTTGTTGCAAGTCTAGATACCAGAAAGCAATATGAATACACATATATTCTACTGGTTGATGCAGCACTAACAGGTTAATGTATGTGCTGTCAGTTCAAGAGTGAGAGTGCAGAGCTAAAACACAGCTGTCCACATAATCTTACGATTATTGATGTATGGCAGCGCACTCCAGACCACATTCAATAGTCACCAACACCGCAGTTGCTTGTTAAAAAGATAAATTTTATTTGAACATTAGGCTAGAAAGCGTCTGAGGTCTGTCCACATAATCTTACCCATATATGTTCTTAGAAAGTGCTTGCCATCATATTGTATCGCTTTTCTGCAAAGATATTTAAAAAAGTATTTTATAGAATGGCCAATTCTAATCAACTTTTCAATTGGTCTTCATTATTTACTTTCTATAGTTTTTGTCTTCATCTTCTGACTCTTTTCAGCTTTCAAATAGGGGCCATTAAAAAAAAAAAAAAAAAAAGTTGCAAGGCTACAAATGTATTAGTATTGCTTTCTTTCTATTCAAGTCCTTTCCTAATCATATTCTCATTCAAATGAACACAGTGGTTGCTAGTGTAATTTAGACCCTAGCAACCAGACTGCTGAAACTGCAAACTAGAGAGCTGCTGAATAAAAAGTGAAGTAACTCAAAAACCACAAATAAAAAAAAAATTAAAACCAAATACAAATTATCTCTACGTCATACTAAACGCAAAGGTAAACAACCCCTTGCAAGGCAGCCTATGGAAAGGGACTTGTTGAATCTGATTTGTAATTAAACAACATTAACTTTGTAGTGCATGTGGGAAGTCTGCCCCATTCATGAGGTCAAGAAAGAACAGATGTTTGCTCAAGTTTTGGCCATGTAATTGGGCCTATTTGAGCTAATTCAGTCTTAAGGCCCCCAGGGCAACCTTCAGATTGCAAGGCACAATGAGATCTTTACAGCCAACACTATTTTTTTCCAGCCTGTGTTGCCCATTCAGAGGAACAGGAATAAGGGCTCTCCATGTGGCTCTTCAGAGTTCCTAGCACCCAACAACTGGACTGGGATGCTCGTAGTTGTAGATCCGTCTCACATTTTTTGCACTTGTTACCTACATTTTTTTATAGATGTTATCAACTTTTTTCTTTATAATTGTATAATTACTGATAGCTTGGCACAAAGTTTCTATCATTCCTAACCTGTGTTCCACACATACGTGTTTCCTCTTCTCTTTTGTAACCTGTGTGGCTGACTGGGAGACAAAATAAAAGGCACTTTAATGACCAGGCAACATTAGCGAGGCACATTGTCTCCAGTCATCCGACTCCTCTGTGAAAACAAGAAGCAGACGGTTTAACAAGTGAGAAAGTGGTAACCCTCATTGTATCAGTCTGTATCAGCAGACACACATCAATAAGAGAGGTCAGTATGTTAACAGGGTCACTAGGCCTTAGGACTGATCACAGGCCTTCTCCCACTTTCCCGCCCCTCCTTGCTTTTCCCAGAAGGAGCACAGATTTGGGAATGTCACTGACCCCTTCTTACACTTGGTGACTTCTGCTGCAGGGTCAGGGGCGAGAGTCAAGTCTTGCTATTATGTAATCAAACAGTCGCTTTATGGTACTTTTAGCAATGTCACTAGGAGTTCTGACTTTTTTTTTAATTGCTTTTTTATTTTTTATCATTTTTCCAAAATGTAAGTTTAGGGGCAGATTTACTAAGGTTCGAGTGAATTTTCGAAGTACAAAAAGTTTGAAAGTAATTTTTGGATACTTCGACCATCAAATAGGCTACTACGACTTCGACTTCAAACTTCGATTCGAATGATTCAAAGTAAAAACCACTCGACCATTCTACCATTCGATAATCGAAGTACTGTCTCTTTAAAAAAACTTAGACTTCAATACTTCGCCAAATTAAACCTGCCAAATTTCTATGTTAGCCTATGGGGACCTTCTACAAACTTTTTCTTAGTCTTTACACATCGTATAAAAATCTTTCGATAGTACGCTAAAATCGTTCAAAACTATTTTTATTTGATCGTAGGATTTCCAAATTCGGTGAAAATTCGATATTCAAATTAGAAGTTTTTCAATTCGATGGTCGAATTTTGTACTTCGAAATTCCACCCTTGATAAATCTGCCCCTTAGAGTTTAAAGGGGTAGTTAACGTTTAGTATTTTATAGAATGCCCATTTCTAAGAACTTTTCAATTGATCTTCATTATTGATTTTTTTTCACAGTTTTTTAGGGTAAGGCCACACTGGGCGTTTTGGGGAGATTTGGTCGCCTGGCGACTAATCGCCTCGTCTTTGCAGCGACCCATCTCCCCAAATGCCTTCCCTCACACACGTGGCAATTCATTTTCTGAAGTCGCCAGAAGTTTCCTCGTGAGGCAACTTTGGGCGACTTCTGAAAACGAATCGCCGCCTGTGATTAGCGCCAGAGTTTTTTCATTTTAGCCGGCGTAGAGTGAGGGAAGGCGTTTGGGGAGATTGGTTGCCGCAAAGACGAGGCGATTAGTCGCCAGGTGACCAAATCTCCCCAAAACGCCCAGTGTGGCCTTACCCTTAATTAGACTTTTTCCTTCTGATTCTTTCCAGCTTTCAAATGGGGGTCACTGACTTCTTCACAAAGACATAAGAATGTAAAAAATGGAAATTCGGTATTAGAAAAATGGGCACAAATGGAAAGGTAAAGGAAACAACACCCACCATTGGTCAAGGGAAGGCTCAGCAACCTTTACTATCAAAAGAGCCATTTTGCCCCCTCTTCCACTAAAGAAAAATAGTCTGGAGCCGCAAAACATAACACAGCTTATAAACTTTTAAAAGTTTTAACTTTTTTTTAATTTTAACTGTTACAGTAACAGAATACAACAAAAAAAGTGCAGTGTGCATGTGTATACATACTTTGAAATAAATTAAACACTGAATAGTTTTATTAAATGCTAGTGTTCTCATCTGTTTAAAAGGCGTGGGCTATAGTCGTAATTATGCGTCACATCCATGTTTATAGCCCTCGCACCTCCTGCAGATTGACTCTGGAGGCTTCTCTCTTGTCTTGAGTGTGTGACCACAGTAAGGACCATGATGAATCATCTTGCTGCGGCTCGGTCTTGCCTGTCACTCTTGGGAGGTCAATACAGTCTTCGGTCCTGCTGGTGGCTTACTGAATGTGCGACCGCGTTAACCTAATAGTTAACTTGCTATGGTTGCACACTCAAGAAGCCGCCAGCAGATGCGAGGGCAGGATAGATGACGTGACAGGCAAAACTGAAAAACCTGAGCCGCAGCAAGCAGGATGAAGAGCCGCATGTGGCTCCGGAGCAACGGATTGCCTACCCCTGGGGGTTCAAAATCAGTTTAGCATTCGAGCACTTGGACCCCTGCCCTATAGTCCATTAACTATTGGCAATTATGGTACTGGTAGAGCATTGTTTCTTAACGGGGTTGACCCAAAGTGTTTTGCCTTTTGACCTGCGCATATAATTAAAGGAATGGTACGGTCCTTTTCATTGGGTCTGTTTGTCTGTGACCTTATGATTGAACATTGTATTTCTAGTTTATCTGTAGATAGACCAGGTCTGCCTGGTCACAATGAGGTAAATAGTCACACAAAGCACACAGTCTCATGATCTATCTTAGAAGGCAGGTCAGAGTGGCACTTATTTAAATCACAGGTTATCATCAGGATTTCAGTATTACCAGTGCTTTTAACTGAGCTGGTAACGTCTGTGAGCGCAGTACTGTATATAATATTTTTCACTTGGCCGGAATGCATCTGTTCATTTGACTTTCCATGAGTACTCCCCGCTGCTAATACAGGCAAGTGGCTCCGCTTGGAAGTCTACATAAGCAATGTTTTTACAAAGAAGAAACAGCATTCAAGGACTGTAATAAACCTGCCTGGGGTGTTTAACACCCTGATTGAGAAATGTTTATTTGTGTTAGCGACCCTGTGAAATAGTAATGCTAAACCTAAGTGATTAGCAGAGAATGACAGAAGAGACACACGGGGAGAAGCCCATGCATTTACTATGAGGGATACAGTATCTGGTAATAATCAGGAATCCTATAAAAGTCTTTGGAATAATCCTATAAAGATACCTCTTCTGGGTTTGGCCTATTTTTTTCCCAGACTCCCTTCGGGAATCATCAAGTCTCGGGGAATTTGTGGTATGTAAAAGAAAAGATGTCTGGATTCAGCTGGCTCGGCAGACCTGGGGCCTTTGTTTTCACTGCTGCCCCTGAGTTAACCTTTAAGGGAAGGTTAATTTTAACAGGGAAAATAAGACAGAGTAAGAGTTGAATAGGGAGTGAGAGATGGGGAGTGGGAGGCAGAGAAATAGTTGAGGGACTTTCTTCATAATCAACCAATATTAAATGGAAATGATAAAGAATGTAGGGGAAAATGCAGATGAGAAGCAGAGAAAGTGCTAAGAATATGTAAGATATGATGGAGTGTAGGGGTTGTGATGGTAGGTAGAATGGACACCATTCAAAAATAGATGGACAATTTGGGGTGTTTTGTTTGGCTGATTAAAAAAATGCAGTGGGCAAAATGCCTGAAATATTCTCATGTGCTGTAGCCCTAAAGTTGGACTTTTGCAGTGGTGGATCAAGCCCTCCCCTCCTTTCAGAGTCAGGGCCCTCTATTAGCTCATAACAAGGTTATAAATATAGGAATATGATCATATAAGCCATAGTTTCAAGCACATGTATAAGCATCTACCCCAAATCTCACCCTAACTGACCTTTCAGCGGGGCTTTAAGAGTATACTCTAGAAGAGGGCCCGGTTGCTGGGCTTGGGTGGCATTCTCTTCAAATCTCCCCTAAACAGACTGTCAGACTTGCCTTCAACCTCCAATCATGTTTAGGAACCACTGCCCTAAGGGCTAGTTAAACATTCACTGAGGAATTGTTACCCACAGAGAGTGATAGCTTACATTGTGCCCTTAATTTGAGTCATAGGAACAGTTGATTTAAAGGAATATTCCAATGCCTCACTCATTAACTCTAAAACCATGTCATAAGGGCTCCTTTGCTAATACCTGTTCAAGGCAGGGAGGGCAATAGGAATTAAACAGGTGAATAAATGTTTAATGTTTTTTTTTTTAACCACAATGTGATCTTCCCAGAAATCCAACGTAATAAATGTTGCCAGTAGTTTGCTGCAGATTGTATGCTCCAACAGTATGTATGCTGCAACTTGCGTGTGATTTACCATTACAAATCCAAAACTTTGGGAATTTGAGTACAATTTTTACAAGCATTCATGTTCTGATGGCATTGGGTGGGTGAGTTGGGTCATTTCTGGTACACGGAAATGGTATTTGTGTGTGGTTCATTAGGTGCAAGCCAGTTGTGGGTGTGTAGGTGCATTATGCAAAGGCAACCCTAATGATGATGATGATGATAATACTAACATGTATTCATAAAGCTGCAACATGTTCAGGAGTGCTGTACAATCATTGGGTGTATACACTGCACCCACATATTACATACAGAAATACACCCCATAACTGATACAAGAGGTAGAGAGGGCCCTGGTTGCTTGCACTGACACCTGTAGATCTAGGTCCGGCTCTGCCTGTGCTCTTCACAATAGCGGTAACAACCAGTGTTTTGGCTCAAGGCACAGGTATAGAGAATCTATACACTCCAATACCTCTGGAAAAGGAAAGGGTAAACTACTGGAACATGCCAATTTGTAAGGCACCCCTATTGATTATAACAGTTAACCTTAGTCCCTAGGCCAGTGAAAAAAAATGACCTGTGCACCATCTTGTTTCATTTCTTCTGCCCTGGGCGGTGTCCATGTGCAGTAGAGCAAAAGTTTGTTTTTTCATGCCCAATTTTACTTACTGCACATGCACATAGTCCAGGCAGCTGCAAGTGATCCCTGGTGAGAAGATGGGGGTACAGCTCTCTTGGTACTGCCACTTTTTTCACTGAAATAGAGAACTGCTCTGCAGTCTGAGGTTAGCAATTATATTCATTGGGGGGGGGAGCCTAAGAAATTGGTACCCCACAATGATTAATTTTTTTCGTCTGCTTATATATGTTTTTAAGTAGATATTCTGATTATTATTAGAATTATAGAAAAACTCCAGGTCCCAGGCATTCTGGATAATAGTTCCTATACATGTACTATGTTGGAAGAGAAAAAGGTAATGACGGATTAATGCTGTACAGTACTGTAGATAGGTCACTATTTATTGGACTTTTTTTGGGGGGGGGGGGGCTGTTTGGGCCTCTGTATACTTGAAATGCCAGGGCCTATTATGAATCTCAGTTGAGACCTTGGACCATTATTCCAGCACTGCATGGCACTTGCTATATCATTTGTTACAGGAACATATAATAGGTTGGGAGGAAATGTTTGAGATCCCAATTGGTTAATGAGTGACACATTAATAGTGTTTAAACATACACCTATCTGCTGCTTGAAGAGAACATAGATTCCTTATCTGATGTGATAGATGTCTTCTGTTTTCTGGCACTTGTTTGTGCCTCACTCTGTGTGTTTGCTCTGCCGTTGGCTGTATAAATTGGAATAAAATAGAAGGGACATCTAAGCCGGTATGTTTAATGGGTCTCCGGTTCATTTCCAGGAAGTTCTTTGGATAACCAGTAACTTGTTAAATATTAACTCCTAATATGCCATGTGAGGAATGTGTGTTTAACTAGTGACACCTGTTATTGGAACTTGCAGGGCAGAGGCAGCTCTATGGTAGATTTTACAGCACTGGTGGGTCAGGATTTTCACTGTGGTCTGTGCTCAAAGGAAATATTAGGCGGTTCTCCTGCCTGTCATCTCTAAATATAACTGGCAGGTAGTTAATAGTGGAAGTCCTGCTGTTTGTCACTCTGGAGAACACAGGTGAATGGCTGCCACGCAACTGTCACATATTAAATGGATTGTTCACCCTTAAATTACCTTTTAGTATGATGTAGAGAATGCTTTCCTGAGACCATTTGAAATTGATTTTCATTTTTTATTACTTGTGGTTTTTGAGTTATTTAACTTTTTATTCAGCAGCTCTCCAGTTTGCAATTTCAGCAATCTGGTTGCTAGGGTCCACATAACCTTAGCAACCATGCATTGATTTGAATAAGAAACTGGAACATGAATTGGAGAGGCCTGAATAAAAAGATAAGTAATACATTTGCAGCCTTACAGAGCATGTGTTTTTTTTAGGTAGGGTCAGTGATTCCCATTTGAAAGCTGGAAAGAGTCAAAAGAAGAAGTCAAGTAATTCAAAAACGATAAAAGAAAAACTAAAGACCAATTGAAAAGTTGCTTAGAATTGGCCATTCTATAGCATACTTAAAGTTAACTTAAAGGTGAACCATCCCTTTAAGTGAGCTAATAGTCACTATAAACATAAACTATATAGATTTTGTTTCTGTAAGTCTAGGATCAATCCTGTGAAAGCTGTTTTAAAACAAAAGGGCCCTGCTTACTTTATGCTACACCCATAGCCTTTAACCCAAAAAAGACAGGTTTTCCACCATCACTTTTCATGCTGCTGGTTTAATAGTCCAATGGGACGTCCCATAAGGAATGGGCGACAATAAAGACGACCTGAGCCTTCTTTCAAAATCGTTTTTATTATTATTATAACTTTGACTAAATATATATTACATAAGAGCCATTAATATCCTTTAAATTACATAGTGAATACCCCCTATTGTACCCCCTATTGTAAAATATAAGGATATTATAAGTTACAGAGGAGTTCCATGACCATATAAAAGCACAAGGTCAAAGGCAGAGTGTTTTTATACAGATCTTGGAACTCTGAGGTGACTTCTAATATCCTTATATTTTGCACACAGGGTACATTTCATTTTTTATAATTTTATTTATCATACTATAAAAGTTTCAGTGAATAATGTGACAAATTACATCACTAAGCTCCGACTATAACTGTTGACATCACTAAGCACTGTTTATAAGGATATAATTTACTTAATATTCATGGCTTTTGTATTATATCCTTATAATAAACAAGAGCCTATCCTTATAAATGGTACTTAGTGGGTATCATTTCTGTCACATGACTCACTGAAACTTGTGTATTATAATTAATAAAGTACCCCTGTTGCAAAATATGAGGATATTAGAAGTTTTCTCAGAGTTCCTTGACCTCGTGCTTTTATATGGTCATAGAACTCCTCGGTTGAGGTGCGTGGTCAGCTAAGCATGGATATGGTTGGTAAGAACCAGCACTCTCTTGTATTCAATTTAAAACAAAAAACTCTGTATTTCACATACCCCTCGTGTCCAACGTTTTGGTCCACATTAGGACCTCTATCAAGGATCAAGGGTAGCTTAACTTTTAAAAACATAACTTTTTTCAAATCTAATTCTTTTTCTTACTGTTTTTCAACATTTTTGGTTTCAATTTCCTCTTTGTTAAATGGCCTGCATACGCTACATCACCGACTTGACATTGGGAATAGAATATATTAGTTTTGGGGTTTCCAATCTTTTTTACATTTGAGTCACATTCAGATGCAAAGTTTGGAAGCAACACGAGCATTAAAAAATGTTCCTGGCCGGTGCAAAAAAAGTGCTGTGACTGGTCATTTGGTAGCCCTTATGTGGACTGGTAGCCAGCAGGAGGCTCTGTTTGACTGTACATCTGGTTTTTATGCAACCAAAACTTGCCTCCAAGCTTGAAATTCAAAAATAAGCTCCTGCTTTGAGGAGCAACATCCAAGGAGTTGGTGAGCAATTTGTTCCTCACAAGCCACTGGTTGGGGATCACTGCATTAGTAGATACATATACTACAAAATAATTGTGCCTATAAAAGATGCTGCAAAGCATTTTGCGGATACTGGACCCTATGTAGGTCAAACCCTTGATGGCACGAATGTGAGAAAGAGAGTCCAGCTAACTGGATACGGAGGAGGATGCATAATTCAGTTCACCGTCTCAGAGGAGTTCCTACAGAAAGGCAGTGTGCACTCCTGTTGCATCCAATTCTATAGTATCACCATGTGTTTTGTCTTAAGTGGCACAATAACTGTTCTTCATAGATCGTAGTTGCATCTCAAGTGACAGCCTTTTCTAGGAAAATCCTAGCATTTCCCTCTCAGACAGCCTCCTTTGAGGTGAATAGTTTCCACTTCATTCAGAAGGGAAGGGTTGCAGGCAGCCTTTTCATTGCATTACATTTTGTGAGATGACAAATGTTACTACTCTCATTATCTGATTTACTCCAAAATATAGTTCTCTGTTATTAGCCATTGCAGGCTCACTGTTCTTTGACCTGTGCATAACATCACTCTGTCCTGGAATGGGGTGTACTCATTGAGATTTGGAGTGCATCATGGACATTATTGGGTGTAACAGGGTATGCTATTGTCCTGCATCAATGCCAGTGGTCATCAGACATTTTTAATTTAAGCTTCCTTTGGAGGTGCAACCTTAAGACTTCCCTTAACTCATAAACAAGGTTACAAACAAAACAATGGTTTGTCTGTCATTTGGCCACAGTTTCAATAACATTTAGAACAGCAGATATGGTTTTACATCAAATATTCCCAAACTAACCTTCAAGGCATAACTATAGAATGAGAGCAGACCTTGACGCTCCTGAAGGATCAGCAGGGGGAGAAATGGATTGCTGCTGCTGCTGCTGGGTGGGAAGGGGTGGGGAAGAGGAACCAACAATTGGTGATAGGGGCCTAGGCATCTGCTTGGGTTTTTAAGTCAGTAAAAATACATGAGATTTTTTTTTAAAAAAAAAGATCATCAAAGTAGCCGAAATATTTGCCTTTATAGTCCTTTCTGCATTCTCATATTGACTGATGTTTTAGTAGTTAAGCCCAAAGGCTGGACAGTGTGGTGAAACTGCAGAGCTGATCTTCCAACTCCAGACAGAAGGGCCAGTGACCTTACTCTTATTATGTTTAGCTTGTGGTCTGTGCAAAGGTTAGGAGCAGATTCTGCAACACAGACAGACTTTTGGACTGGTGAGTGGGTTAGAGGTTGGACAAGGGATATTTAGCAATCTTTGGGATGAGGGGGAGTGGAATTCTGGGGACTTTCTCATTGCAGGTTCAAAACTTATTTCAGACTCAAATAATTAATCCACTCGTCATGTAATGTTACTTTAGATTATTTTTATGGCTACATATATAAATGTGTTTTTTGATTGCTGGGAGATTCTTAAAAGGTAGCCAAGGAATTATTTTGTTTCCTGAATATGCTTAAGCCAAGTCATATATCCAGAGGGCTAAAAGTTATGAAGGCATGTTGGGTTATTATATACAAGCATACAAAAAGGAGGGGTGATCAATGCACATTCCCTGGTCCCCTGTCTCATTTGTAATCTAGTATCTATGCAAGTACATGTATTTACAAAAATGGGTTTTTAGTTACAAAGTTATGATCATAAAATTTGTAAGCCACCATACCACGTCAAGGTAAACCCTATATGGTGGTCCCTAACTATTTAACTCCGGTCATAGTATTCAAAGTCTGGCACTTCCCTGCATGGTAGTATTTCTTGGGATAATTGTCTCCTGACCTGGGCATTGGTTTCAGTCTGAGGGCTTAGTCCTTCCCTGCCATTAGCTTTTAGAAGAGAGAAAGACCACAGCATTGGTTCCACAGGCATAATCCTCCCTTGATTGCGACTTTTAAAAGAGAGAGAGTGCCCAGACCAACACCCATTTTTAAAGACATGGGACCACCATTTAAAGGGACAGGTGTGGGGGTGCTACAACCACATGGAAGCTTGGCCTGCAGGATAACTGGTAGACTTCTGGCAGAATAACTCTGCTACAATACAAAAATGCAAAAAAAAGGTGTGTGAGAGAGCACTCCAAGGCTAAGTAAAAATATCTTTAAATACAAAGTAAGTGCTACTGATCTAGCCAAATTAACTACAAGCGTCCCCAAGTTCATTAGCAGGGTATCGCTGACTGGGGTGGTGGACCCCTGAGGTACCCAGAGTGATTCTCACTGTATGTACTTCCTATGCTTGCTTGGGCACTCAAGTTTCCTCCCATACTCTATAGCTTATTGGCAGATTATCTGATAAAAATGACCACAGTCTGTATGAATGTGATAGGGACATGACAACTGATGTGATATTTCTGTAAGGCACTGTGGAATTTGTTGGAGCTATATAAAGATTAGTAATAATAGTAGTCTAGCTTGCTATGTTGTTTAGCAAGAGGGTCTGATTTGTCTTTGGTATGTAATTGTAGAATCGTTGAGCCTTACTGTAAACTGCAAGAACTCCCAGGAGTTCCAAGAACTTATACAGAGAGGTCAGAGAACTTTTATTTTTGGAAGGGGGTACATATGATTTTTATCATGTTTCTCAGCAGATATAAAATCATGTATGCTTTGACATCACTCTTTCGCTATATGTTTTAGTTGCGTTTACATTAGTCCTTATAGGAAATGGCTAATATCACATCTGCAAGACAGCGCTGCTAAAATGATCTCTCTTCAATGTCAGAGCCAGTTCTAACAATAACATTGTACAGTAGAACTAATGAGAATAATATGAATCCATGCATTATAAATAGACATCTTAGCCTTTTATCTGCCCAACGCAAGTGTTCTCCAGCTATCAAAATATTTTTTCTGCCTTTAGAGAAAGACGAATTAGTGTTTGGTGACGTGCGCCAGTGACGGAGCTTAAGAGAATACAGTTGCACAGGCACAAGCTGAGCTCTTGCAACACAGGAATTACCCGTAAGGCATATTCACAGGCTTCCCAGGGAATTCTGCAGAACTTGCTTAGAGGAAATGCTGGCTTGTTTTTTTATTGCAGCATAATTATTCCATTTTGATTTGAGATTATCTGTATAGAGATGGCAGGAAATGGTGTCAGAAATCTAAATTCATTAAAGGCAGCTTGCTCTAATATATTGTGTAATAGGAACTATGGTTGAACTCTAATTAGAAGTTACTTTGATGTCCCCTTTTGGCCAGCTTCAGCTAAAAGTAGAATATCCATCAATGACTTCTGCATCAGTAACTGAGCTCTAAATACATTTTTCCTTGTGTGTGCTGGCCAGTGAAGTCTGTGTTTGGAAAATAGATACAATAGTACAAGAAATGGTGACCAGACTGGAACAGATTGCAAGGAGATGGTATGGACTTGAAGAAGATGAAGTAAAACAGGAAAATGGAGGTAGTATGAGGAATAGAAGTATATGCAGTTTCAACTTGGTGGTTGAGTAGCGATGGAATCCTCTGGATGCTCGTTATATACATGTATGGGATCTGTTATCCGGAAATCCGTTATCCAGAAAGCTCAGAATTACGGAAAGGTCGTCTCCCATAGACTTAATTTTTTTCAAATAATCCAAATTTTTAAGAATGATTTCTGTATTAATAAAACAGTCCCTTGTACTTCATCCCAACTAAGATACAATTAATCCTTATTGCAAACAAAAGCCTATTGGATTTATTTAATGTTTAAATGATTTTCTAGTAGACTTAAGGTATGAAGATCCAAATTAAAGTTAGATCAGTTATCCAGAAAACCCCAGGACCCAAGCATTTCTATACCTGTACCAAGAACATAAGCACCCCTGCAGTGCCATCCATTCTCCTTCCTTTCCCTCCCAAATCTTTGTGTTCAGCTTGATCCCAACAGCGCCTGCCACAAACTCTTGTTCTGTGCACTGTGGACCTGCAATTCTCCATCCTGCCTCCCCACTGACACCACTGACAGTCTATTTCTTTACCTTGAATACATGTAGGCAACAATGTAAATTAAAAAAACTATTACAGGTACAGGACCTGTTGTCTAGAATGCTCAGGACCTGGGGTTTTCAAATCTTTCTATAATTTGGATCTCCATACCTTAAGTCTTCTAAAAGAATCATGTAAACATTGAATAAACCCAATAGGCTGGTTTTGCTTCCAATATATCTTATTTTGTATCAAATATAATGTACATTTTTATTATTACAAAGAAAAAAGACATTTTTCAAAATTTTAATTATTTGGATAAAATTAAATCTATGGGTAAGAGCCTTTCTGTAATTCAGAGCTTTATGGGTAACAGGTTAGGATTAGGATTGCACGGATCAGTGGTTTTGAAGCAATGAATCCTAACCTAACACTGAGCTGCAGTCAGACATAGGGGTATATTTATCAAAGAGTGAAGTTAATAGTGAAGTTCCGCCACTAGAGTGAAATTCCGCCACTCTCCATTTATTTCTATGGGATTTTTATAGGCGTATTTATCAAAGGGTGAACTTTCACTTTCACCCATTGATAAATACGCCTTTCAAAATCCCATAGAAATGAATTGAGAGCTGCGGAATTTCACTCTAGTGGCAGAACTTTACTCTTTGATAAATTTACCCCATAGGGTTTTAGTGGCACTATTTCTTGCACTTTGCACCTTTACCTACTTGTTTCATATGGAGGTGCAGCTCTTTGCATTGCTACAATGCAGCACAAAGGACAGCACCTCCTGCAGGCTGCATGCAGAAGGGTAGTATGTACATGTCCATGGAATGCCCTCAGGCTTGCGTGTCGTTTATATGAAATGTTGTGCCCCTTAGAGCTCTTACAGACAAGTGTTTTGTCATATGCGGAAGCTTTTTTTATTCTTCCACCATAAAAAATCTGTTTTGGAAATTAGTCACATGCCCATTCTCAGTATGTTCCATGAATGAATATAGCTATGTTTGGTTCTGCAGTCTGGTGAAGATGATGAACCCGTTTAAGTTCATTAGAATTAGTTAATCTTTAAGTTAGATTGGATATTCTGAGATTTTACACAACTGAGGACCAAGCTAACAAAGGTTTTCTTTTAAAGGGGTGGCCCACCTTTACATTGACTTTTAGTATGTTATAGAATGGCTAATTCTAAGCAACTTTTTGATTGGCCTTTATTTTTTCTTCTTCATCTAAAAACAAATGCTCTGTAAGGCTACAGTAGTTATTGCTACTTTTTATTACTCATTTTACTAGTCTGGCTCTCTCGATAGATATTCCAATCTCTTATTCAAAATCATGCATGGTTACTAGGGTAATTTGGACCCTAGCTACCAGATTGCTGATATTGCAAACTGGAGAGCTGCTGAATAAAAAGCAAAATAACTCAAAAGCTATAAATGATAAAAAATGGAAACCGATTGCAAATTGTCTCCGTATATCACTCTCTACATCACACTTTAAATTTAAAGGTGAATGCCTTTAAAAATATTGGTAATGCAAAAAGTTGACATCCCTGTTTTTGTCCTGTAAGCCAATCAGTGGTTAGACCAGTCTAATGCAATGAACCATTCCTTGAGCAAAAACATATCAATATTTTTCTTCTGATTCGAACGTTCCCATTTTGTCAGTCCCAACTTCAGAGATTTGCTTTTGTATGAGATGATGTAATGTACAATGCTATGGAATACAGTTAGGATTTTTTTACAAGGATGTACATTGCATAACCCCAAATAGTAATTAGATTGCATATCCAGTGTAATGAGGATTATCAGGGATAAATTGCTTTTGAGCGTTACTGGTAATTCTTCTTGATGTTCGGGCTGCAGCTTTGTCAGGATTTCTGTGATACTACTCAACTAATCCACAGATCTCTCGCCTCCGCTGATCTTGCAGGAGCACAAGGTTGAACCTGTTGCTTTCAGTAAGTGCAAGGAAAGACCTGTCTGATGAAATAATCATTTTAAATTATGCCTATTAGGTTTTTGTTTCATCTGGGTGTGACTTTTCTTGTTGACAATGCTGTCTTTGTCATTATATTAATCCCTTGAGTAATTAAAATTTCATAGTCATGCTCAACAGCCTGAAGGTATTTCTGGGTGAACAGTTACAGTAGCAGTTGTTTGCTCTCCAAGGGCCAAAATAAAAGGTTTACATAGAAAGCCATGGGCTCAAAATAAATCACCCCCCAATTTCCTTCCTGATTCCTGCATCAGACAGGCCCATTATTACACTAGCAGGACAAATGCTTCCTAAGGAGGCAGCTAACTACCAAGCAGTGTTGGACTGGGACACCAGGGGCCCACCCAAAAACCTTAGACCAGGGCCCACCCAAAAACCTTAAACCAGGGGCCACTCTCAGTACTGTTATTCTTCATCTCCTCAATCAACCTCTTTTCTCCTAGTCTGTTTTCTTTACATACTTTAATCAATTATTCCATCTATTTAACCTCTTTGTTCTCATAGAAAAAGGGAATGGCCATGAAATTGGCCAAAAGTTTAGCAGCATGAAGGCCCACTGACACCTTGACCCACCGGGAGTTATCCTGGTATTCCGGTGGGCCAGTCCGACACTGCTACCAAGCAATACAGTATGTAACCCACTGGCCCTAATGTGTAACTACTGGGGGGGGGTGCCTGCACCCAGACCGGCACTCCCTTGGGGCAATGGTGCATGATCAAGGGTTGAAATTTAAATATATTCCCTTGTGTACAATTCCAGAGGGGAGGGTATGTAGGGGGGCGGGTGCAGGGTTTGCACCAACAGTTCATTCAATAAATACAGTGAATACCACCAAAATCACTTATGGTACATTGCTCAGAAGGCCATCTCCCATAGACTCCAGTTAATCTCAATAATTAAAACATTTTAAAAATGATTTTCTTTTTCTCTATAATAATACAACAGTACCTCGTACTTGATCCAAACTAAGAAATAATTAATACTTATTGGTGGCAAAACAATCCTGTTGGGTTTATTGAATGTTTAAATGATTTTTTTTAACTTGATTTAAAGAATAGAGATCCAAATTACAGAAAGACCCGGACAACTCCCGGGTCCTGAATATTCTGGAAAATTGGTCTCGTACCTGTATTATTTCTGCAGCGTATTTAGATTGTAGTCTCTGAGGAGCGGGTCCGTCCTCTCTGTGTCTTTTAACACGTGTCACTTAACCTTTGATACTGTGTATATTTATTTTTCTTACTGTGTATATTTATTTTTATCATATTGCAGTGTTTGTACTGTGCTGTGAAAATATAAAGAGCTGCGTACACAGTACTGCTATGCAAATAAAGATATTCATACCTACTTACATACATACAGCAAAACCCTCCTATACATTTACCAGCATGTCATTGTGTTACTACCTGCCCTCATGGTCCTTGCTTAATTGCCTGCCAAAATGCACATGAGACGCGCACAGGACAGCCTTTAATTGACATGCATAGCCAATCAGGGACCACAATAGTTAACTGTCAGATTAAATTTAGACTGGGATAGATTACTTTTAGTATGTTATAGAATACCCTATTCGAAGCAATTTGACAATTCGTTTTCATTATTTATTTTGCATAGCTTCTGAAAGATTTCTTCTGTCTCTTTCACTGAGGGTCGCTGACCCCAGCAGCCAAAAATTTGTGCTCTGTGAGGATACAATTTTATTATTGTTATTTTTTTTTATTACTTAACTTTTTATGCAGACCTTCTCCTATTCATATCCCTGTTTCTCATTCAAGTCACTGCCTGTTTGCTAGGATAAAATGACTCCTAGCAACCACTAAGCTGTTGAAATACCATAACCGGAGAGCTGCTGAACAAAAAACAAATAAATGGTAAAAACATATTATAAGTTAATTTAAAGGTGAAGTACCCCTTTAAAGAGAGTCCGTTTCTCGCTGAAGTAGGCTTTATTTTCACCAGGTGTATTATGTATTTATGACATCATTCTGATATTTGTTATAAATGAGGTGATAGATCAGATAGTCAAGGCTTGTACTACTGAACTTTCCTCCTGTGCTTGACAATTAGTAAGGCAATAAGAACATGTGGCTTTATTTGTCCCAGTGACCAGGGGACACGTCAGCTGTTGTGTGTCATGATGAGTTCTCTAGGGCATTTGGCTAGTGCCCTCTACCCCCATCCTGTATGCTCAGCTACCCAGCTGGGTTGGATATAATTCTTTTATTCTCAGTTAGCACCCATGTAATATGTGCAGCACCCACACAAAAGTACTGCGGCTGTGGATCTACAATTCCAGCTTGCTTTTTGATAGTCACCGAGCAACATATAATGACAACATATGGTGTTAAAGGCAACAGATTACCCACCTCTATATCTAATATGGTCTCTCCGTGTTATATTCTAGGTTTCTGGCTCATTACATTTATGACTACCAGGAACAAATCCCCCTAAATACATAACAACAACAACACAATTTTCACTGTTTTTTTTCTTTCTTTTTGTACTGTGATTATTAAAGGGCTAGTAACACCAGGAAATGAAAATGCCCTAAAAGTATATACAGTATATATATATATATATATATATATATATATATATATATATATATATATATATATATATATATATATATATATATATATATATATATTTACCTGTACTTGAAAAAACCTGTGGACTTCAGAAACTGAAAAAGAAAAATGTTTCCAGGCAACTATTGGTTGGCATAAGCAATGCATGGAGGGACAAATTGCGAACACTTTTTTTAAGGCTCAGAGCTGCTGGTGGCACCCCATGTGTCATTAACCTTACAGTTTTGTATTCTGTACCAATTCAATCTCTAATAAGTGCATTTCTGCCCAGATCCAGGCAACATGACCAAACTTTGGCTTGTGCTGTGTGTTTTTGTTTGGATGCAAATGGTAAAAGGCCTTCAGTTTAATTCTTCTTTGACTGCTAATGGCCTTGGGCAAGTTTTATCCCATGGTGCCTCAGACACTGAACTAGCATTAATAATTCTTAGTTCTACAGGGCATCTTTGTCAATGTTTTGCCTAAAAGAAGCGCTCATGATGGTTTGGATATTGTGCAGTCTGGGTACACGTGAAGAGTAAACTGTATTACTACAGTTAAAAGGCCCCATACATACACATTCATAAATCCCTATTTGGTCCAGGGGCCTCCTGTACATGCCAGTGAAAGTGAGGAACTACACAGGCGATTTCGGCGATCCGACGTGCTGCGCAAAACCACAGGTGTCAAGTCCGATGAGACAGAAATAAGGTAAGCAACAGGAATGTTGGATGGTGTTGCAACGTTCGTCCGATGCAACACAACTGTAGGGTGCAGACGCTGTGTCTGCATCTGACAGTCGTGTTGCGTTGCATCCGACTTGACGCCTGCGCTTTTGCACAGCGCATCGGATCACGCCAAAATCACCCCTGGAGTTCTACTTCTTAGTCACCAGCCAACTATGTTTTCCATTTTGAGTGGTCTTTACAGTGTCGGTTTTTGATCCATACTAGACCCACGCCTACTATTTGACTACATCTGCTGGAGGGACAGTATTTCCTATATATTTGGTGTTCGCATTATAGGCTTTTTGTAAGTAGACCGCAATAGTGATGGGTGAATCTCTGCGTTTTGCCAGAAAATTGAATAAACTGGCGTCAAAAAATTTTGGATTGATAAAAATTTGCTCGCGTCAAAACCGCTGCACATCAAAACTATTCAGACACCGATTGACTTTAACATGAGAGTGAAGTTCTTGAGTTTCGCAAAGTTTTCGAGAAATTCGGCCATCACTAGACGGCAAAGATGAAGGGTGTGTGTGGCTCATTATTAATACTTACCTTACTTTACTTATCTATAAGCCTATAGG
The DNA here is from genome assembly GCF_017654675.1 of Xenopus laevis. Taxonomy (NCBI): domain Eukaryota; kingdom Metazoa; phylum Chordata; class Amphibia; order Anura; family Pipidae; genus Xenopus; species Xenopus laevis. The sequence continues at coordinate 31,099,975 of NC_054385.1, forward strand.
TTTATGCCCACTATGGATTATGATGAAACTATGTTTGCTGTGTAGTGGAACATAAAAAACTGAGCCACATAACATATAACATGAGTAGGTACTTTTACATGGATTTCTATGCTATATTGTTATATAAAAATGTTGATGCCTGCTGTCATTGCCAGGACCCAGTACACTTGGAATGACATTTCTTATTCAGAATTATTTTTAGGGCTGCAGCCCCAGTTACTATGTATGGGAGCTGTTATTCAGAATGCTTGAGGTTTTCTGAATAAGGGATCTTTCTGTAATTTGTAACTTCATACCTTAAGCTTGCTAAAAAACATTTAAACTTTAAATAAATCCAACAGAATTGTTTTCCCACCAATAAGGATTAATTCTATATTAGTTTGGATCATGTACAAGGTACTGCTTTGTTATTACAGAGAAAAAGGAAAAAGGTTTTACTATTTTGAATTTTTTAATGGAGTCTATGGGAGACGACCTTCACGTAGTTTCCTGGATAACAGGTTTCCAGATAACGGATCCTATAGCGGTACCAGAATTCAGGTTGCTGATAGGGTTTTCTTGTAAAAAAAACTTTCCGGGCTAGGTGGCTACCCTAGTTGCTGTAAGGGTGCATGAAAAGAGCCAATTTCCTGAAGTGCTTATTAATGCATCAGGCTAGAAATACAGGCTGCTGAAGTCCTAAAAATAGAGTGACTGAATCCCCAGGATATTATGTTTTTTTTTACTTATTCAAAAAGAAGATCAGCTTTTATGGGTCAGGAATCCCTGAAATCATTTTTATATTGGTAGAGGTTCTTTTTTTCCCCCTTTAATTGATTATTCGGAAATATTTCCAGAGGATGCTGTAGAGTTAAACCAAACAATAATTGTAACAAAAAAAATGGGGGGGGGGAGATAGGGCTTCCTAGCCAAGAATTCCAGGAATGGAAAGGAAACATTACAAAACAGGATGTATAGTGGTGGCTTCCAGCTATATTGTCATTTTCATATACTGCCAGTGAAATAATCCGTATAAAAAAACAAACATTTTTTTTTTCAAAATTGCCAAGGGCTTATTAAATCAGATTCTCATTGAGTGTTACACAGTGTTGTCTCACCTGCTCCTTTTTTTTCAGCGTGTTTGGGGGTCCAACTAACTCCATATCAGTGTAGAGGTTTTCTTTCTCATCAGTGTGAAACAGAATGAACTAGTTGGTTCTTAGGATCAGTGACCCCAACAACCAGAAATTAAGATGCCTATATATTGACTGACTTGCAAGTTATCAGGCCGGAGTTAAAACTATAAATAACTGTAAATAATGAACACCAATTGAAAAGTTGCTTAGAATTGGCCATTCTATAACTAACTAAAAGTTAACTAAGATATTGGGGTTAAACAGAGTGAAAACAGAGCTTGTTACAGTTCATCAAAGGGAAATTACTATGTTAGCTCTCTGTTGACTTGTGTGATGAAACTGGAGGTATAGCATTTTTAGGGGCAATTTATGAAATGGGGAAAATAGAGCGAACTGTATCATCACCCTTTGATGAACGGGCTTCTAAAAACCCTACAAGGGAGCTAGAGCATACAAAAGAGTAAATCGTTGTCTCTCTGATGACATGGTTTTATCTGACTTCCCTGTTAATCTGGACTTTCACACCAGGAACTCACCAGCTGCTGAGTGCCGGAGTATTTCGAGAGTTGTAGTTCACAACATGCAGAGGGCTCAGAGCTTGCCATGCTTAATTGAGATTGTTGGAGTGCTGTATCTTTGTGCTCATAGTAAAAGCTTATACAGGTATGGGATCCATTATCCGAAAACGTGTTATCCAGAAAGTAAGGAATTATGGAAAGGCCGTCTCCTATAGACTCCGTTTTATCCAATTGATCCAGATTTTTAAAAATGATTTCTTTTTTCCCTGTAATAATAAAACAGAATTCATCAGTAAAACAGTAATGTAATGTAACAATAATAAGCAAAATCAGCCTATTGGGTTTATTTAGGGGGTTATTTATCAATGGTCAAGTGTTAGAGGTTTTTTTTATACCACAAATGAACTTGAATGACCTCAAAACTCAAATAGTATCTTATTTAAGGAAAAACGTGAATGGCAAAAACCCGAATGTGCGAGTTCGAGTTCTACAACCCAAAAACTCAAATTGATTTTAGGTGGTTTATTTTCGTATTCGAGCTACTTCCAGGGTCGGGGTATAATAAATCTCAAATAGTCAAGGAAAAAACTTGAACTTTAATAAAGATCTATTATCTAGAAAACCCCAGGCCCCCGAGCATTCTGGATAACAGGTCCCATACCTGTAGTCCCTACAAATGATATTTTGTCTCCAAATTTGAATTAATCATATTTATCTCCTATGTTAGTAAACATGTGTGCCTACTGAGCACGAAATGCATAGGGCCAAATGGAGATGCCTGTATTTAACTTTCATTTTTATGAAAATGGGTTTTACTTTCATATCTGTGGCCCTGTGAATCTCCTAGAGTGCCGGTTGGCCCATTTCTGTCTGCATGGATAACAGTTTAGCTACCCTAAGCCCTCCACACATCAACCTACTAACTCTCTAGCAAGATCATCTTTGTGTAGTTTCTCATTTTTCTTAGTTTACGGCTAAGCCTGTTGCAAAGACTGCCAAAGTTGCACCTATTGCCATGAAATTCAAGGGATGGTTGTGCCTAGATGTTACAGGAAATCTTGTTCCATCTGTATGGTGCTCTACTGAGCATGCCTGCATTTTCCTTGTGGGAATTGGTCCTGTTTAGTAGCCATTGAAAAGCAGTGGAAAGTAGCTTGTATATTGTCAGACTTGTTACAGCTCACGGCTATGTAACTGTAACTAAATATCCATGTGCAATTTTATGACGATGCAAGAGTATGCAGTCCATAGACATTCCGCATGCCAAGTCTAACCGTCCCATGGGAGTACTTATAAAAAAGTACTCTGCAGTATATGGTTTTCCATAGGTGTCCAATATCAAACGAGAGTCGTGGGCATCTCGCCTTGCCTTTGCCTTGGGATGCCTCTGCAGTTACAAAAAAACGTCAGCTCTGTTGTACATGGTCCCTCCATTAATGTCAGGCAGCTGTGGAGTTAACCTTATTGCCATAAGCCAGGGGGGGGGGGAAATCACTTATTGACTATTGTATTTTAATTGTACATGTGACTTTGAAATAATACAAAGGGGCTGAAACTGCCTGCAGCCCCTACCGCCAGTCACCTCTGCATGGTAAGGATAATATTTCTTGAGGGCAGCTACTGTCATCTGGGGAATGCTGACCAATTTGTATATAGCAGTTAGCGGTTCTTATAAACAGCCGCAGTCCTGTGCATATCATTTATCAGCCGGGCTGTTTACGCTACACGTATGTTTTTTGGGGGCCTTGAAACCTCAGTTTATCTGTTATTCCAGTTAAAAAATTCTTTGGGCTTATTTCATGAAAATGTCTCTATCTAGCCAGCCTGTGATCAATCTTGTACTGTATCTATAATAAAAGACTCTCATGTATCCTGGGAATCTATAGAGCTTCCACTTGATTTTCATATGAATTCTCAAGGGACAATGGCCCACCCTCCCAAACACAATCCTTGTGACCCAAACCTGCCCCACTGTAGGTGTAGCCACAGGTTTTGGGTAGAGTCCTGCACGGGTCCATATTTTGGGACCCGTACCCGCAACCTGCATTCTTACCTGCTTGGACCCGACCCGCAATTAACTTATCTACAACTCGGACCTGCGACACGCTGACCATCAAGAATCAGGAAGTGCTGTCATTGTAAACTGGAAGTGACATCATTGGAAGTAGATGTCTTCAGAAAAAAAGGCGTAAAACCAGAAGTGCTGTCATTGTAAACCGGACGTGACGTCATTGGAAGTAGACGTGACCAGAAAAAGGGAGTAAATATTGCTATTGAGAAGACCCGTGGCCCGACCCACAAACCTGCAGAACCGCAGACCTGAGTCTATACCCGCACCCGGAACTTCTACTCGCAACCCGCAGGGTACCGCAGGTTTTTGCGGGTAACCCGCGGGTACCTGACCCGCTGCAGGACTCTAGTTTTGGGTACACTCATGCTTTATTTTAGTTATGAATAGGGATGCATCGAATCCACTATATTGGATTTGGCCGAACCCCCGAATCCTTCTCCGAATAGCGAAACGGAACCATAGTTTGCATATGCTAATTAGGGGTAGGAAGGGGAAAACTTCCTTGTTTTGTGACAAAAAGTCACACGATTTCCCTCCCCACCCCTAATTGGCATATGCAATTAGGATTCAGATTCGGTTCGGCTGGGCAGCAGGATTCGGCCGAATCCTGCTGAAGAAGGCCGAATCCCGAATTGAATCCTGGATTCTGTGCATCCCTAGTTATGAATCCTTTGAACATGCTTTACCTAGAGCATACCATGTGGTTTGCCTCATAGAAAACAATGAAAAAAAAAATGTTTAGTCATCTTCTCCAGTAGCTCATGACATACCCTGAAATTTGAAGGAAGAGATAAAATGCTGGTAGCAGCTGAATTGCTTAGAACGTTGTTAAAACTCCATGCCCAAATGCCTTAACACAGCCATTAAGGCCAATAAAATTCCACGAATAAAATGAAAAACGTACACCAATTTCAAATTATCGTAAGTTGTTCACTCCGCCCTTCTTGGGCACCCTTTCCACTGAATTAGACTTGTCCAGCTAATTAAAATTGGAGAAAATAGTGACGTCTTTCATTGGAATGTGTTGGCTTATGGCCGAGAAAGGGTTAAGGCTTCTAAATGTCAGTGACAAACTCTATACTGTCTACCTATGAAAGAAGGGGGGAGAGCATTGCACTGATACACACTGAAATATGTCAGGAATTTTCTTTACAAACGCACTTTGTGGCTGCCATATTTAACAAGCCCCCACAAAATCGGCTTCTACTTTAGCGGAATTGGAAACAGCTGCAGCAAAGGGTGGCTCGAGAGTGAAATTTGTGAGGTTAAAGTTAAAATGAAAAAGATAGGGGGAAATAAAACCAAATTCTTTGAACTTTGGGGGGTGGAGGGGGTATGTCTTTGGATTTTAAATTTTTACTAATTGATAACTGGTTTCCCAGGCCACTTTTAATTACTGTGTGTTAAAGGCTGTGGATAACATTTTGCTTTTTTTATTTTAAACTCCCAGCTCTTTGGCTCTGACTTGACGTATTCTAAGGCTCTTTGATGAGCTGCAGGCTGACTTGGCAGGCTATGGGTTAAATGCAGCCTCCAGAAACACTCTCCCTTTTCCTCCCACCCCATGGGCTGTCCCACTCCTGCCAGGGTTGTGGATGGAACATTTAGTTAGTGAGGTCAGCAGGGCCAGATGCTGCTATTAGCAGAACCCTATGTGTAGGAGAATCGCTGCCTCTCCCTGAATGTGCTGCCTCTGTCTAACTTAGGATACCACCAGCTTCCCGAACCGGGGACAAACCCATGCCCACCAATGAACAGGATCAGGACTAAGAGGATCAAGTATGGTAAGCACTCGCACTCCTGCAAAAGACTGATGGCTCTCTTACTGCAGAATGTTGCCTGTGAAGAGCAGATGTTCCACTTTGAAGCAAAGTTTATTCCTAGAGAGTACAAGGGAGTATTCCATGCAACATGGAAACTTTTAGCAGTACAATAAATGCCCAGGACTGGGCACATCCTAAACCACTACGCCAGTGACTTCCATATCTAATATGTATATATATGTTTTTTTTAATATTTTGAACATTTTCACTTTGTGCTTCTAACATTTTTCTGGCAGCGTTTCATCTTGGGTTGAACCCTATGAAGCCTTTTCACATAGTCTTATTCAACCACTAGAGTTCCAAGTAGGATGCTGGGATTTGTAGTGGACCACTTCTTCTCTGTGTATGATGTAATCATATCTATCTGTCTTAATTATCTATGTACATACAATGACATATTTGATGAGAAAATTGTGCTGCATTTTTTTTTTCTTTTTGGACAAATGTGAGAAAACTTCAGCTGTCACATGATGTTTTACGTAAAGTTATATGAGTTTTCCCACCCAGTTTTCTCTGCTTCTCGTCAGGAAACTGAATTGGTGGGATTTTATTGCATTGAGTTTTTTCTTTCTTCCAGTTAAATTCTAGTTCCTCCGGTTGTGCCCAGTTATTCTCCAGCTATTTTAGGAACACATCCTCCTTGAAATTTTGGAAATGGTGAGCATTGTGCAGAGAGCAGCCTCCCCTATGAAACGGAGCGTAGAGCAGGAAGGCTTGGTACAAAGTCACATTGTAAAACTGTAACATTAAGAGCAGAAAGGGAGTTAAGATCCTGACAGAGATTAACCCCTTGCTGTGCTGGAGGCTATAGCAAGGGAGCTGACAAAGGGAGCCCTTTATAGACGTCAGTGTGGTATATCTCTTAACCATGCACTTTATGGGTTGCACTATTGGCAGAAGGGCATTTATTTCTGCAGCAGCAGCTCGCATTGTTTCCAGAATAATCCGGCATTCACAGAGTTATGCTATAGCAGGAAATACTTGTGTAGGAACGGCATGGCTGCCAGCATTTACCATTTTCCCTGTAGGGAGCTTCCCATCACCCTCCCTCTTTCTAACTGTAGGAGCATGGGGAGCTCAGGAAGGTGATTTTACAGAACCATGGATAGAGTGAGGGAATGAATAGGGCTGATATATTTCTATATAATTATCTGGTGGGGCTGAGATTAGATATATAAGACTATTGAGAAGTTGGGGGGCGCGTTAACTTCTTTGGAATCCCACTTTTTATTCCCCCTGTGTGCTGTCACTGTCTGCCTGGTTTGTAATTGAGTGTAGGGGTCTGGAGATTGTCTGGCCTCTCCAGGGTCACTGGGGAAGGAATACTGGGAGAAATGTGCAGGACAGGTTTAAGGCAGATGTGATTCTGGGGTGGGTTTGGGGGGGGGGGGAGAAGCAGGATGTTGCTTGTGTCCAGAGGGAATTGCTATCATGTAGCCTCTCAGCTGAACTGCAGCTTCTTCTCTGCTGGTTATTTGGAAAGAACAGAGGCCACTGTTAGGGCATGGATACATAGGTTTCTGTTCCTGCAGCCATAGTGGGGTACACTTTAACTTTAGCTAAGTACAAGGCAAGCTCAAAGATAATAATGCTGCGTCTGTGTTGTTGACTGTCTGGAGCAGGCTGTGTTCAGACTACATTTTGTTACGTTACAGCCATAAAAATAAGCATGCACCCTTAAGGTGACCATACATACGAGAGTTGGTGATTTGGCCATTTCTGATGGCCTATATGATCTATCTGACCAAACTCTGTCCAGTGGGTCCAGCCTGGTTAGAAAATCCCCTTGGACGTGGATTGCGCCGGAAAGGGTTTTCACATGATCCAATTTTTGGTTCAAGGGCCAACCACTCAGATCAGCTGGATTTGGCACATCTTAAGATCCAATTAAATGTGACCTTGCCAAATGTGTGGCTCTTGCTATGTAAACCAAGCTTTATACACCACTTAAACATAAGCAGAAATGGCCAAATCAGCGGATATTAGCTTTGTGGGTTCAGCTGAGTTCCCCACTTTGGATGCACTATACATTAAAGGGGTTGTTCACCTTTAAATTAACTGTTAGTATGACGTAGAGATTTATATTCAGATACAATTTGCATTAGGTTTTCATATTTTATTGTTAGTGGTTTGAGTAAACTTTTTATTCAGCAGCTCTCCAGGCAAGGGTCCAAATTTCCCTAGCAACCAAGCCCCGATTTTAATAAGAGATTGGAATATAAATAGGAGAAATCCTGAACAGAAAGATGAGCAATAAAAAGTATACCTAACAATACATTTGTAGCCTTACAGCCCATTAGTTTTTTTAGATGGGCTCAGTGACCCCCATTTGAAAGCTGGAGTCTGAAGAAGAAGGCAAAGAATTAAAAAAAAAAAAAAATTATAATAATGAAGACCAATTGAAAAGTTGCTTAGAGTGAGCCATTCATTATAACATACTGAAAGTTAACTTGAAGGTGAACCACCCCTTTAAGCTTGTTCTTCTTGGCAATTTATCTTTTCTTTGCGCCTGAAACTGTAAGATGCCCAGCATCACATTTGGTACAGTAGTCCATTGGACCTACAACTTTCAAATGGGCTGCTCTGGATGCATGTAGGATCCAGAGCAGCAAATGTGCAACACTATAAACCAATAAACACCTTTCTTTATTCTAGCGTAGGATGAAGAATGATAAAAAAAAAAAGTCCTGCTTCCTATAGATTACTCTATAGGGTCAAGTTTGCATTTACCTTTTGTGGGTATAGATTACTATATAGGGTCAAGTTTGCATTTACCTTTTGTGAGTATAGATTACTCCATAGGGTCAAGTTTGCATTTACCTTTTGTGGGTACAGATTACTATATAGGGTCAAGTTTGCATTTACCTTTTGTGGGTAGGCCTAGTACATGGATTTTGTATGTGCAGATGGAAATTAATAGATGCATTCACCAAACAGTGGAGCATTCATTCATTTTATTCTTGATTGTGCCAGTGAATATAACTATTGAAATGAGCATACTTATAGTTGATGTTCACCTCTTAGTAGGTTATGGATGGATGTATCTTGAGCAACTTTTCAGTTCTAATTGTTTTATGCTTTCTTAATTATTAGCATTCTTATCCACCCTGGTTGTCAGGGTCACTAACCCAAAAAACCCTGGTTCATTTTCGGCAAGGTTCTTATTTTCTGTTGCTTGTTTTTTTCTGGCCCTCTTATTACTATTCCATTCTGACTTTCAAACTGATACTTGGTTACTAGGGAAATTAAGCTCTAGCAACTATATAGCAGTTGGAATTTAAAGGTTGGGAGTTGAGCAACAAAAAAATGTATGTATTTAAAAAGCCACAAAGACGAAATATGATGCAGTCCGTCATGCAGGAGGACTGTTCCTGTAAATGAACTTTATTTTATACTTGATGGTCATGTGAGTGGAAAGTACCAAGTTAAGGGTGTAGCAGACTGGCGAAATGTTTGTAACTTGTTTTTATTTATCTGTACAAATCTTTTCAGAATGACTGGGGAAATGTTAATATTATAGATTGAGACTGTGGGTCTGATGGAATAAGCATAGGCTGGCTGTAGAGTTAGGCCACAAAGCTCTGGAAGTTGGCAAGCTGGTTTGTGGAGACTCTCTTATGCCAGTATACATATATAATTTCTGACACAGAAAGCGAAGAGTTGTAATTCCAAGTCCTTTCTCATTTTAGGAGGCTTGTAATCGACAAGATGTCATTGCTTAATGAAATCATTGTGCTGTTAAACATTGCTAATTAGCTTGTGTGGGCCTGTTTCATGTATATGCTTTGGCATTTCCCTAAGCACCCCATGCCACGTCCCACAATGCTTTTGGGCAACACTGGCTTGCAGTCCATGGAGGGGGCTCCTATCATTCTATAATGTGGTCCCAGACACTAAGAGCTCTGTTAGCTGCTTCTTTGCAGGATAACCTATTAAAACATTCCTGAACTGAAAGATTCCTCTCAATATTTTCTCTCTGCGCGGAGGGACATAAGTGGCCTCCGTGTCCCACCCAAATTCTCCTTCTCCGGAATGCCCCCCAATGACATACTCTAGAGCAGAGGCGGCAGTGTGTTTGGAAAGAGTAGAAAGGACCCTATATGTGTTCAGTGTGTGGGATCAAATCCCACCCAAGCCTGCGTCTGTGCCCCCTGGGAGGTGAACAGGGAGTGTCTGTGGCAGTCTGGGAATAAAGAGGTGATTGTCAGGCAATCACACCCCAACATCATAGGCTCGTTCTGGCAATTAACTCCCACAGTGCTGGAGAGCCTTGGAAAATTTCTATAGCTTAAGGGTAATCTATTCCTTACTGTAGCTGCAGCAGCTTGGTGCAAGGTTTCTATGTGTGAGCGCCTGGCTGCCTTTATAAGGAGACGTACAGGTGAGGTCTCAAAGTATTCTGGCTTGATTTATTGGGAAATAATGTGCTTTAATGGTGGTTACATCTAGAGATGCACAGTAGTCTTTATGGCTAGTATAGGCACTAAACTTCCTGTTTTATAAGGTATGCTGGGATTTGTAGTCCAGCAGCTTTGAGATCCCTGATTTACATGGAATGGCAGTAGTAGATTTTGACACTGATTTTAGAGTAAGATTCCTGTGCCACTGCTCTGTTACCCTGGGCAAGGCAGAATTAGTCTGGTGGTCTGTTTGGTATGTAGCAGATGTGCTGCTTGTGCTTGGTTTCTTTCTTCTGCCACAAATATGTGCCAGCAGTTTGTGTTGTACCGTTAATTACTAATGTTATCACACTTACCGGTAAGTCCTCAAAATGAGTATTATGGTTATTATAAGATGATGCACAGGCAAATCCTTCAAACTAATAAGCAAAGCCGACACTTGCAAGCTGGCAGGGAAGGTATACAGTTCTTTTCTCTGATGAAGCCAGTACTTGTTCTGCCGCTGCATATTGTGCATCTCATATTCGATTTGTTAAACATCATAATTCATCATTTGAATCCTGCTTGAGTTGAAGTTAAAGGAGATGAAAGAAAAACATGAATGAATGTCTTTATAGGTATTTGTAAATGTGATTGCAATTGAAAGCATTGGCCATCCTTTGCTATTCTCTGCACTGCAGGTTCTGACTTCAAACAATGTAGCAGAATTTGACCTGGAGGAGATTCAGGAGGCAGAAATAGGGAGCAGAAACATATATATATATATATATATATATATATATATATATATATATATATATATATATATATATATATATATATATATATATATATATATATATATATATATATAGGTTTATCACAAAGCAGTTAAGAGTGTAGGGAAAGATTCAAGGGCTACAGTGATCTGCAGACTGAGAACTCGCCTGGTGTGATGGTAGCGTAAAGTTGCGCTAATATTTACAAATAACTATAAAGCAAATGACCATTTTAAAACTGCTCCAGCCAGGATTCTTTCAGTGAGCACCACGGATCAATAGTCTTCCGGCTTCTTCTTTTCTCTCGCAGCTGTGCATGCCCAGTAGAGGGAAAAGCTGAACTTTAACGAAGAAATCGGCTATTTCGTTCTACTGCGCATGTGTCGGCCCTGGGAAATTGGAAGAAAAAATAAGCAGGAAAACTATTGCTCGGCGGAGCTCGCTGGAAAAATCCGGGCCCAGGGTGTCAGGCAAGTAAATGCGATCACTTGATGCCTAAATTTTGGCTCCCCCACAAGTAAAAAGGACTTTCCTTTTCCTTTCAATATGATCATCCGTAATCATGGGGCCCCATACAGTTAGGTTATCAGGGCCCACCACCCCTGGGGGCCCCAGTTATTAACCCTTTGGTCAGCTGGGCCATGGGCCTTGCCAACAAGTAAAATGGGGTCCCAGTGGATAAAAAATACCCATGCAGACATGGTCACAGGCCTGATCTGTCCCAGCCATGCCTGAGTGATTCCACAACTCACATCACCCATTCCCCAGCAAGGCCCATGTCATGCAGAACACGCAAGCTTGTGTTCAGTAATGGATGCACTAGGAAACCTTGTACTTAATGGCTGCTTATGGCACAGGTACCCGTGTGTGCTTTGCAAGGTGCAGATAGAAGCCGGCTGTAGGAGAGAAAGAAGTGCACCCTGCATGGGCCATTGCACCCCTTAGCGCTCTAGCACTTGTATCTGTACCTTTGCACCCTAAAGTCTTTTAGTAACCTGCTCCAATGTTTCCCAGAGCTAATACTCCTATGAAAGCCTCTTCTAGCACCCTCCTCCCCTGCAGGTGTCCATTCCTAACTGTTATCACATAAGTGAGGTATCCTTCACTGGCCCCACAGCTGCTGCCTTCCCACGCTGCCTTGCTGCTTTTGTCATTAGCTCATATCCGGCAAAATCTCACTTCCTCCCGACGACTAAATGCTCAGAAACTTACACATACCCACTCGCTTCATCCAGGGAAATGAGAAAGTGTGTAGGGTTTCTATTAAACCATGAGAATTATTAAACATTTTCAGTGCCTTTGTTTGTAAATTTAATTGCAATTGACAGCAGCACTCGCTTAACTCTTGCTCGTTACTTTTTAAACAGTGTTGCAAAAGTCTTTTTCTATAATATAATCAGCTGCCTTGTCTTTCATTGGATCAACAGTCTGAGTCATCAGGGCAGAGAGTAGAAAGGGACAAACACTGCTTTCAATAGCAATATATACACACATAATTTAAAAACCATACACAATGTGTATTTTTTGATATTTCAGAGTTGCTTAAAATGAAGTATTATTTTATTAGGCAAAATAAAATATTGTTTTGGGTTGACATTCCAGTTAAAATTCTGCCTTGAAACTTCGGATATATTGAGCTTTATTGAATCTGGCCCTAAAGATGAGCGGGCTTCTAGGGCTGTGACTGGTTATAGGGATTGACAATCCCTAGAGTTCTGTTAGTGCAGGAAAGTCAACAGAAGTAATCCAGTCATAGCTTCTCCTAGCCCTGCCCTGGGAAAGGAGACAGGTGCTGCCAGAACAAGGTGCGCTATCTCTAGGCAGGTGTTACAGGTACAGAACATCCGTGGCGTCTTGGGGTTTTTATAACATGTTGCCCCCTGTCTGTCTCAAATCCTCCAGCCTCCTGTTCTCACTGAATGGTTTTGTGGACAAAACAGGGTTTGGATAGTAAGTAACACTTCAACATCCTATCCATTCCAGCTGTCATCTCTGTTGTATCCCCTAGAGAACACGTTCCAACAGGGATCAGAGCTGAACTTCCTGACACCTTTGGGGTTGCAAAATCTAGAGAATCTGTTATGGCTAGACTGCAATGAGTGTTTTCTGGGGAAAAGGTGATTAAACCGAATGGTAGTACAGGTATAGAATCCATTATCTGGATACCCGTGATTAAAATGATTAAACATTTCCATATTCCCTGAAATAACAGTAGCTTGCACTGATCCAATCTAAGCTATAAATAATCCTTAATGTAAGCCAAACAATCCTGTTGGTTTTAATTAATGTTTAAATAATTTTTTAGCAGACATAAGGTATGGAGATCCAAATGACGGCAAGATCCCTTATATGGAAAAGCACAGATACCTGTAGTAGGGTCAGTGAAAATATTACAAACCTCCAAGGATATTCAGGGGCAGATTTACTAAGGTTCGAGTGAATTTTCGAAGTAGAAAAAGTTCGAATTTCGAAGTAATTTTTTGGATACTTCGACCATAGAATAGGATACTTCGACTTCGAATTTACTTCAACTTCGATTCTAGGTAAAAATCGTTTAAATATTCGACCATTCGATAGTCGAAGTACTGTCTCTTTAAAAAAACTTTGACTTCAATACTTTTCCAACTTAAACCTGCTGAAGTGATATGTTAGCCTATGGGGAAATCGTACGATCGTACAATAAAATCATTCGAATCATACGATTCGAAGTACGATCGGAATATGATCGTACGATGAATAAAATCCTCCGACTTCGAATGACGGAGGATTCTATTCGATGGTCGAATTTCGGAAGTATTTTCCACTTCGAAATTCGACCCTTGATAAATCTGCCTCTCAGTGTCTATCCATGGGAGTACCTGGCACACCGGGGTCTAGTAAGTCAAAACAAAAGAATTACAGTTGTTTGAAAACCTAGGAAGTTAACCAGGAAGTCGGTGTGTATGGGTGGGGACATTTAATTTTAGGGCTATTGTTTCTTGATTAAGGAAATGGTTAAATGAAGGAATTCTGAGCATAAAGCACTAACAGTAATAAGGCAGCCTCTGGATATGGTGTTTCATGAAATGGAGACATAGGGCACATTGTAAGTATAAGACAGATGTACAATACATTTGGATGCTGTCATTGCAGAAAATCTCAGTTGATCTCATTCAGACCAGAGTGTATACAATTTTCTCATGCTTCATGTCTTGAAACTTTCTGCCAAAAAGTGAAGTTTCTAAAATCCCCTTAATGTTTCATCTCTTGTGTAATCTTTTTTTTTTCTCTGGTTGCATAACAGAGATATTACAGAATCTGTTCTTCAATCTGCTTATGGGATATCTTTTATTTTTATTGTAAACTCCAGCGGAGTTTATGAGTCTGGATTTCCAGGTGTATAACACAGAGAAACGAGGCAAATTAGGGCACTTTCAACATACTACATATCTAGCATAGTTTTCCCACAGCTTTGACCCAACCGGCTTAGAATCAGATTTCTTTGTAATGGAACAGGCAGTGTTTATAGTGAAAATAATTCCCACAGCGCGGAGTCTGACATCATATCACCCCCAGCTGCAGTGTGGCTTCCCAACTGGAACCTCCTTGTGTTGCAAAAAATACAATTCACACATTTGTCCAAGGTACCCATCAGTTACTGGCATGTCTAGCAATATGTGTCTGATAGATGAAGTCTAGACTTCAAAGAGCAAATAGGCAACTTTTGTCATAGCTCCGTGCTAGTCTGTTTGGTGTGACTGATGGTCAGGCTTCCCATATATTATATTTTCTGCTTGGACTGAGACAGCAGGTCATTAGCAGGAATACTCTGCCCTGTCGGATTTAAAAGTGACTAATTGTCAGAACTAAAAGTGGTCTGAGTGTTCTGTAGGTTGGAGGCATATGTTGCCAAACTATGTATACTCCAGACTTTGTCCATGTGTTCTTCCGGTGTGCCATGCAATATAAAAAACAACTTTATTTGACTTTTATTTGCCATGTCTAGCCATTAGTTTCTGTGCATTATTAGCAGGACTTGTAAATGCTATTTCTACAGAAATCTGGGGGGGGGGCATAAATAGTGCAGAATGTAAAGGAGAAATTAGATATAGAGTTGCAGCCGTGCTGTTCAGTTTTCTAATCAATGTTTAAAGGAAAACTAAATAATAAATAATATTAAATAATGTTTAGAAATGCTGTAAGTTCCAGCAGTGAAGTTCAGCAGCCCTATAATCGCAATAACCATGCTAGCTTGGATCTTGTTTGGACATTTCAGTGTCAGTGACACTGTACATGCTCTGGGCTGCCATCGAGAAGATACGCTAAGGGGATTGTAGGAAAACATGAGGTTTGCCAGTCACAGAAGCTGATGCTACAGGGCTCTTTAAGGTGGTTTAAGTGTTATGTTACATAGTTAGTTACATAGTTAAATCGGGTTGGAAAAAGACAAAGTCCATTAAGTTGAACCCCTCCAAATGAAAACCCAGCATCCATACACACACCCCTCCCTACTTTCACATAAATTCTATCTACCCATATCTATACTAACTATAGAGTTTAGTATCACAATAGCCTTTGATATTATGTCTGTCCAAGAAATCATCCAAGCCATTCTTTAAGGCATTAACTGAATCAGCCATCACAACATCACCCGGCAGTGCATTCCACAACCTCACTGTCCTGACTGTGAAGAACCCCCTACGTTGCTTTAAATGAAAGTTATTTTCTTCTAGTCTAAAGGGGTGAGCTCTGGTATGTTGATCCACTTTATGTGTAAAAAGGTCCCCTGCTATTTGTCTATAATGTCATCTAATGTACTTGTAAAGTGTAGGGATGCACTGAATACAGGATTCTGCCTTTTTCAGCAGGATTCGGATTCGGCATAAGCAAATTAGGGGCGGGGAGGGAAATCGCATGACTTTTTGTCAAAAAACAAGGAAGTAAAAAATGTTTTCCCCTTCCCACCCCTAATTTGCATATGCAAATTACTGTTTGGATTTGGTTCGGTATTCGGCCGAATCTTTAGCAAAGGATTCAGGGGTTCGGCCGAATCCAAAAGTGGATTCGGTGCATCCCTAGTAAAGTGTAATCATGTCCCCTCGCAAGCGCCTTTATTCCAGAGAAATGTGAATTAATTAGCTTCGGATTATATATATTCTATATTTGCAGTGCATTATGTGTCGGGGCCTAAACTCAGAGAACCAGCAACAGTCCAGAGCATTGGCTGTGAATCAGCTGAAAAAAAAATTGGAAACTGATTGCAGAAGACCGAATCATGTTATGTAGCATTTCTAGTCTCAATCTTTAAAAGGGTGTTTCACCTTTGAGTTAACTTTTAATATGATGTAGAGAGTGATATTCTGAGACAATCTGCAATATTTTTTTCATTTTTTACTATTTGTGGTTTTTTGATTTATTTGGCTTTTTATTGAGCAGCACTCCAGTTTGCAATGTCAGCAATCTGGTTGCTAGGGTCCAAATTATCCTAGCAACTATGCATTGACTGGAAAATGAATAGGAGATGGTCTGAATAGAAAGATGAGTAATCAAAAGGAGCAATAACCTGCCAGACTGAAACACCAGAGACCGGAACTTTAAAGAGGTTGTTCACCTTTGAGATAGCTTTTAGTATGATATAGACTGTGATATTTTGAGACAATTTGCAAATGCTTTTCATTTTTTTTTTTGTGTTTTTTGAGTTATTTATGTTTTTATTCAACAGCTCTCCAATTTGCAATTTCAGCAATCTGGTTGCTTTTTCCAAGTTACCCTAGCAACCATGCATTGACTCCTATGAATAGGAAAAGGTCTGAATAAAAAGAATTAAAAAGTATCAATAACAATATATTGTAGCCGCACAGAGTGTTTGTTTTTTAGATTGGGTCAGTGGTCCCCATTTAAAAGCTGGAAAGGGTCAGAAGGAGAATGTAGATAATTCAAAAACTATAAAAAAAATAAGATAGTGAAGACCAACTTAAAAGTTGCTTAGAATTAGCCATTCTATACTATACTAAAATTTAGTGCCAGATGTAGCCAAATCTCCGCCTTGTGGATAAACACAAGCCAATAATCCACCCTATTCTCCTAACAGATTTTTGCGTGCAGGCATGGACGCAAAGCATATTTTGGGTCAGAAATGTATAAATTTGGGCACTGAAATCAGCTCAATGTGTCTGCACTTGGGCCGGTGCAATGGCTCCGGGTGCTGGCACATCAAAAAGCTGTTAGGAGAGTAGGGGTGGACTTTATCCACAGGCCATGAATCTGCCACATGTTGCACTAAGTTCTGGTTCAAACCTAGTACTTACAGTATCTAGAAAGTAGTCTTTTCATAAGTAATACCACCAAGGGAGGCATATTGAATAAAATTTATTTATAGGTCTGTCAGTGGCTCATGTAGCAGGTCTAAGTTATGGCTGATCCTCTGCACCATAGTAGTGAAACGCCTCCTCATCGGGCACACTGGGGCAATTAGTTCTCTGCAATGAGCTCTATTAAGGGCCTGCATCTGTAGCACTGAAGTCTGTGTTATTCCTTTATGCTCTTTTGCCCCCTGGGTATTGTGGAGTTTATGCAGCAGCACAATGCAAGGTATCAGAAAGCAGATCAGAGTGGCCCAGCAGAGGAAATGCTGTAAATGTCTTTTAGCAGCTGCTGGAAAATATTTAAGAGTGGAAACTATTTGACAATACATGGGGACGGACCAAAGGAGAAACGTGCATGAGCAGAGGAGTCACAATGGGTGCTAGGATTAGAAACAAATCCAGACCGTCTGTGGCTCCCTTTTCACCATATCTTCCAGCACAGTCAAATGCTGTTTGGGCATCCCAAAAGTTTCAGCTGGATAACATATGAACATCACACACTGTACACCCAAATCCCTGGCTTACATAGCAGTGTTGTAAATTACAATTCCCAGAGTTTTCCAGCAGCTGGACGCTGTAGGGGAATGGTGGGAGTTGTAGTCCCCAGCAGCTGCAAATTCAAAAAGTCACCCACGTAAATCTTTCCTTATGTGCCTGGCTATACCAAAGAACCAATCATGTGAACCGATTTTTTCAATGAAAACCCTATACTAACAGCATTAAAAAAAAAAAAAGCTTGATAATGAAGAATTTTTTCCAGGGGAGTATACTGAGCCTATTACAACACTAGAGGGGCTATTTCAAAATGCAGTGTATAACGGGCAATATTAGACAGAAGTGATCTTGGTTTTTTTTTTGTTCTTTTTTTTTTACTAATAATGAATTTTTCCCCATAACTCCTGTATAAACCCAGCTGCGCTCTAAGGTTGCTTCGGCTGCATTTGCGTTTTGACGTAAATCTGGGACAAAATTAGTTAGTTTAATCAAATACAGGTATGGGATCCATTATCCGGAAACTCCTTATCCAGAAAACTCCAAATTATGGAAAAGCAGTTTCCCATATACTCTATACTCTAAATAATACAATTCTTTTAAAAATGATTTTTGTTTTCTCTGTAATAATAAAACAGTACCTTGTACTTGTTTCAAACTAAGATGTAATTAATCCTTATTGGAAACAAAATCAGCCCATTGGGTTTATTTAATATTTACATGATTTTTCTGGTAGATTTAAGGTATGAAGATCCAAATTACTGAAAAGTTATCCGGAAAACTCCAGGTCTTGAGCATTCTGGATAACAGGTCCCATACCTCTACATGATGATAACTAAGCTGCATGAACTCGTATTGGTGGCAAACAATCCTACTGGGTTTATTTAATGTTTTATATGATTTTTAGCAGACGTAAGGTATAGCGATTCACATTATTTCTTACCTATGCCAGCATGTTCTACTTAATATATCCACCAAACATGGAATAAACCCTGTGTTTATATCACTTTAATAAACAATTCTTTAAAAAAAAGTCTTTAAAAAGATATTGCTAGAATCCCAGAGGTCTGTTACCCATTAAAGTCATCATTCTTCACCCCAAGCCTAACCCTGTGCCATTCCCTTTCTCTGCCTTTTTGTCCTCTCAATTACATCCAGAAGCTTTCTGTTTTGCTAAAGCCTTAATCTAAATGACTCCAGGAGCAGTGTTGTTTCTGCTTCCATCCATATATACAAGGAGTGTCTGAAGGTTAACCCTGAAAGCACATTTTTTTAAGCCATGCTGAGCACTAGCACTTTCAGAGTTAACCTTTAGACACTACTTGTATGTGGATGTGTGTCATTAAAGAATGCAGGGAGTATGGCTGTGCCAAGGTCCAAACTGGGACACGGTACTAATTTTATTCCCTGCAATTACATATTTCCACTTCTCCTACTCACATGTCTGTCTGGGAATCCTTATACTATACGTCATGCTCTACAGGGCCCTAGTTTTTAAATGGTCATTATTAGGGATGCAGGGAGTCCATGGTTTTCCTCCAGTTGCATAAAATAAGGGGTCTGCCAATTCTGGGAACATGCTTTATTCAAATGTTATTCCAAAGGTAGTGGTATAACTACCAGTGTTGCACCTGGGCCCACACCCACTTGGGGCCCACTGGAGCCACGATAACCATATCACGGGCAGCAGGGTGGGAATATTTTTTGAGGCACAAGTCCATCCTGCACTCAGCTGTGGTTAGAATTGCCTAGGGTTGCCAGCTTTTATGGAAAAAATACCGGCCTTCCTATATATTTAGCATTTTTCCCTATTAATAACATTGGGATCAACCATAATTTTTACCGGCCAGGCTGGTAAAAAACCGGCCAGGTGGCAACCCTAGAAATGCCACTGTCCAAAAGGATGGTGAAATGTTCTGTGTGAGTCAATGGCAGAACATCATGGACTGAGGAATCCACGTACTGTATGTCTGTAAATGTATACACTATATTAATATCTAGCACTTCATATAGTGCTCATATACTTTTTTTATTTTACATATACCCACCTGAGTGCGCTCACATCAAAAAGTGGAGTATGTTTTCCCTTTAACAGTATTTCTGACACGGCTTCTCTTGCCCCTTTCTGTAATCCAGAAAGCTCCAAATTACGTAAAGGCCATCTCCCATAGACTATTTTATCCACATAATCTACATTTTTAAATATGGTTTCCTTTTTCTCTGTACAGGTATGGGACCTGTTATCCAGAATGCTCGGGAGCTGGGGCTTTGCGGATAACAGATCTTTCCCGTAATTTTTACACCTCAACTCTACTAGAAAATCATGTGAAGGTTAAATAAACCCACTAGGCTGGTTTTGCTTCCAATAAGGATTAATTATAACTTAGTTGGGATCAAGTACAAGGTACTGTTTTATTATTAAAGAGAAAAAGGAAATCATGTTTGAAAAATTTGATTATTTGAATAAAATGGAGTTTATGGGAGAGGAGCTTTCCGTAATTCGGTGCTTTATTGATAATGGGTTTCCAGATAATGGATTCCATACCTGTAATAATAAAACAGTACCTTGTATTTGATCCCAACTACTATATAATTAATCCTTACTGGAGGCAAAACCAGCCATATTGGGCTTATTTAATGTTTAAATGATTTTCAAATAGACTTGATGTAGATCCAAATTATGGAAAGATCTGTTATTTGGAAAACCCCAGCTCCCGAGCATTCTGGATGACAGGTCCGATACCTGTAAATGGTTCCAGTAGAATATACACTGACAATGTATTGTGCAAGGGAACTGGCAATGATTTATTTTTTTTTTTCTTTTATCACAGACCTCGAGGCCAAGAAAGCGTGTGATTGGCTGCGGGCCGCTGGGTTTCCTCAGTATGCCCAGCTTTATGAGGGTAAGCATGGCGTCTTCATTTAAATACTGAATACTTTTTTTTGATACCTTTAAAAAATAAAAACATTTTGAGAGGAAGAGAGTGGCAGACCCAAAACAGGGCAAGGCATCTGGAAGACAGATATGACCATTGCTCTGTGTTTTATGCTCTCAGCTTTCAACTAAATGCCGTCCATATGCACTTGGGCGTTCCACTAGGGTTGCCAAAAAAATACCTGCCTTCCTATATATTTATCTTTTTTCCCTATTAATAACATTGGGATCAACCATTTTTACTGGCCAGGCCGGTAAAATACCGGCCAGGTGGCAACCCTACGTTCCCAGGCTAAAATAAAGTGACAGGGGATGCACCTCTATCCCTCTTTTTATCCAGTCCTGTACTTTAATCCAGACAATCAGCGTGACCTTTACCCATGTTTTTCCATAGTCTGTAGGGCTGTATTTGCTTTTCTGTAATTTGGACACAGGGAAGCAGGTCCACCCCGCTACTTCTAACTTCATATCCTTCAGCCTTTCGCCTCCAACTCAGGAATTGAGTCTTCAACACTCGGGGCAGAGAGGATGAGACTGTGCTGCAGAACAATAGCTGGAAGCATGGCATAATGGGGAAGTGTCAAGCCAAGCTTTGTCTGGCCAAGTCATTTCCACATCTCCCCCTCCCAAAAAACAGAAAGCAAATAAACAAAAAGACGACAGTAGCTGCTAACAGTCCCGGCTCATAGGTTTTTGCCATTCAGAAAAGCTTTCCTACTTTGTGATGTGGAGTTGGCTTCTTGGCATGACCTTTTGCTTTTATTGTCAAAAAATCTATAGTATACTTGTGAACTACAACTCCCTGCATCCTCAAAACAATACAGGGGTAATTTTCTCCCACAAATGGAGTGCTCAAAGTGCAACTATAGATGCAAAATGCGATAAGGGCCCAACACCACTAATTCTAAGGATCTGGTCACATTTTTAAGTTTTAGCATGATGAAGAGAATGATCTTCTGAGACAATTAGCAATTGATCTCAATTTTTTTTTTTATTATTTCCAGTTGTCCAGTTTGGAATTTTAGCAACTATCTGAGTTGCTAGTGTCCAATTCAATCTAGCAGCCAGGCAGGGATTTGAATAGAGGAGGTCACGGAGCAATAGCCTTTTGGCTGGTAGAGTCAGTGTCCCCCCATCTGGGAAGCCGGAATGAGTCAGAAGATGAAGGCAAATAATTCAAAAACAAATCAAGACCAATTGAAATGTTGCTGTAATAGGCCATTTTGTAACATGCTAAAAGGTAACCTGAAGGTGAACCACCCCTTCACTCAAGGTCAGACCATGGTTTCAGGGATAGATTAGCAGATCGAGAACTCCCAGCATCCCTCTGCCAAGTAAACGAGCAAGGGGCTCTGGAAATTGTAGTTTTGCGGCATCTGTGGGTCTATTTTTTCATATCTTTTAGGCATTAAGATATAAAAAGATGAGAGCCCATTTCTGTTGCTCTGTGAGTGTAAAGTTATTCTAGAATTTTGACTGCCATGAGAGTGGGTGTTGTGGTGCCTCTGGGCAAGCAGCCAATCACTAGGACTGGAAGAACCACACCCCTGTATGTGACACAGAGCATGCATCCAGTGTATTCTCCTTTGCCAGGATAGCACTATAGCTGTACAAGCGGTATTAGGCAGTTTCCTCGATTAGTAGCTTTTTCAGGATTTAAAGGGAACATCAATTCAGTCCCAAAAATGGGCTCATGGCCCTAAAATGTCTCACTGCCACTGAGAAAGTAAACCTATTCTACTGAGGATGAATAACGCCCCTGTGTATAAAGCAAATTACCAATATTCCTCTTTCTTACAGATTCCCAGTTTCCCGTTGATATCTCCTGTGTGAAGAGAGACCACAGCTTCCTAGACGAGGATTCCCTCAAATCCCTGTGCAGGTAACTCCTATAAAATCTTTACATTACCCATTTGTCTCTAGAAGGGCTGAACTGTGCAACTTCCATTAGCCTGAGTGGGACATTGTCACAACAGTAAAATAATAGACAGGAGTGATTCACCTTTAAGTTAACTTTTAGTATTCTATAGATTCACCAATTCTTCTCAACTTTTCAATTGTCCTTCATTTTTTCATTTTTATAGTTTGTGATTTATTTGCCTTCTTCTTTGGACTCTTTCCAGTTTTTAGATCTAAAAAAACAAATGCTCTGTAAGGGTACAAATGAATTGCTGTTGTCAGGTTTTTATAAATCTTATCTTTCTATTCGGACCATTTCCAATTCATATTCCCGTCTCTAAATCAAATCAGTGCATGGTTGCTAGGGTAATTTGTACCCTAGGAACCAGATTGCTGAAATTACAAACCGGAGAGCCACTGAATAAAAAACTAAACTCAAAAGCCACAAATAATGAAAATGAGAACCAATTGCCAATTGTCTCAGAATATCACTCTCTACATGAGGGATCCCCAAACTTTTGAACCCGTGAGCAACATTCAGAAGTAGGAGGAGTTGGGGAGCAACACTAGTGTGAAAAATGTTCTTGGGGTGCCAAATAAGGGCTGGGATTGGCCATTTGATAGCCCCTATGTGGATTGTCAACCTACATTGAGGCTCTGTTTGGCAGTGCACCTGGTTTTTATACAACCAAAGCTTGCCAGAAAGCCAGGAATACAAAAATAAGCTCCTGCTTTAAGACCACTGGGAGCAACATACAAGGGGTTGGAGAGCAACATGTTGCTAACGAGCTACTGGTTGGGGATCACTGCTCTGCATCATACTAAAAGTTCATTTAAAGGTGAACAACCCCTTTAATTTAGTATACGGCAGCCTCTGAGCAGCTGTAGTCTTTGTTTATTTTTATTTATCTCATACCCAGTGGTTATAATGTCTACTGGATGCCAGACTCCCATCCTAGCAACAAGAAACTCAATCGAATGCAGAGCTAACTTTTTGCTGCTATTCTTTCTTTGTATTACGGCCCACTCTTATTAATCTTTCAGTCGTTTAATTCAAGCCCACTTCCAGGCTGAGGTGTGTGAGCTGATATCATTTGCTGATTTAGCATACCTCTATTTAGATCAATACCGTCTACATTTTTCATGTCATGGCCATTTATATACTATACCATATGATATGGGGTTGGAATATAATGAACCAGTGATGTTAAAGGGGTTGATCACCTTTGAGCAAACATTTAGTATTTTGTAGGGAGTGATATTCTGAGACAATTTTCAATTGGTTTTCATTTTTTATTACTTGTGGTTTTTGCTTTATTTAGCTTTAGGGTCACTAGGGTTGATTACCTTAGCAACCATGCATTACTTTGAATAAGAGACTGGAATGTGCCTGGGAGAGGGCCTGAATAGAATGATGACTAATAAAAAGTAGCAATAGCAATACATTTGTAGCCTTACAGAGCATTTGTTTTTAGATGGGGTCAGTGATCCCCTTTTGAAAGCTGGAAAGAAAAGAAAAAGGCAAATAATTAAAAAACTATAAATAACGAAGACTAATTGATAAGTTTCTTAGAATTGGTCATTCTATAACATACTAAAAGGTAACTTAAAGTTGAACTACCCCTTTAAGGGGAGCCCTGATGGTCTTTAAAAATCTGTTATGGGAACACATCTGCACATCTGCTGGACAGCCCTGCTTCTTAAAAATATAAATAATATTTGATATGAAAAAAAAATATTAGCAGTTTAAGTTAAATTAGCAGTTTAAGTTTAAAGTTGAATGTTTTTGTCTCTGGTGTTTGAGTCTGTCAGCTCAGTAATTCAGGTGCAGATTCTAAACTGCTACAATTTAGCAACATTTAGTTGATACATTTCTCATACATCTCTGTATTAGTAACTATTGTATCAATTCTAACAGCTGCCTGTAATGAAACTCAGGGATTCTGCAATGATAAGAATTGTATCAACTAAACGTATCAAATTAGAACAGTTTGGGGGGGGGGTCGGCTACCCTCTCCTGCCAGAGCTGCTTTAGAAGGTGAAAAATGACACTTTACACTTCAATATTAGAAAAACGATCACAAACAGAAAAAGTCATTGGAAAAAGTCTTTATTTCTGGTGATCTATCTGAAAACAACTAGTTGTTTGAAGGTGAACCACCCCTTTAGTGCTGCTGTACTGTAAGAAGTACTGTGTCTGTATTTAATCTATGCTATGCCGGGCGTTAACTTGCTGCATGGCGTGATTAGACTCATGTCAGTACTAAAAGGGTTAACATGGCACAACTTTTCCTGCTTGTAGAATGAAAACCGTAAATGGTTTAATCTAGTGAGAGTTCAGGATCCCTCGTTGGGGCCCCAGGCCGTAGAAAAGCCATATCTGTCAGCGCCATCCCTCTGTAAGAAGCCAGCTGGGCTGTCATATCTGTAAAATCTCCCCAATCCCTTTCTAATGAGAGGAAGGCTTATTTTCACAATATGTTCCACCAATTCCTAAATGAAGTGCTGTAAACAGAGGTTGTTGGGCTGGGGGCAAAGTTAAGATGGAGGCAGAAGAGACAATAAGGTTAATAGAGAGCTGGAGCACAGCTGGGGCTATTTGAAGACAATCGGCCCCCGCCAATAATTGTATGTGGCTCCTTCTCCGAGCTGGGAAACTGTGGGAGGATTTCACAATGTATTATGTCACCAGTCGAAAGAATAAGGCACTTTGTGCAACAAATCCATTTTGGATAAAAATCGAATTGCCCCTTTAACCCCCTCTATTTTGTCGGTGGGCGTATCTCGGTGATTAATGGAGAGCGCATAAAGGCCGGCTTGTCGAGGGGTTATTGGCTGCAGGGTATTAGTGGCCTCTGTGTGAGCTCTGGCAGGAACAGCACGCTCTCTTCTGTGCAGGGAACACACTCACCTGAGGTCACATTGCTGCAGGGCTTGCTATAGTTTGGACATCTCCAAAATGATGCTCTTATTGGAAAGCACACACTTTAATTTCCCCAATATCCTTCCCCTCCCTCCTGTTAGGCTCCTTCATGGCTACACAAATGCCTTGTATTCACTGAATGCTCCTCTGTTTAATATCTCCACTCTCCCACTTTATCTCTCTCTTTGCCTTCCTACTAATTTACTATCTTCAGTCTCTGCTGTCGTTTCATGTTGTTCCCATTCGTTTTGGCAAGAATAAAGCACACATGCTCAGACTGCACTAGTTTTCAAGGAGCCATGCCTCTGAACTGACAAAGACCCAACCATATGAAGTATTTGGACTAGATAGAGCTGGTATTAAATGGATTAGGGGGCACCCTACTACTGTCTTTTATTTGCTTTTTCACGTTGCCCCAACTCCTTGTTGGCTTACATATAGTTTCATACTGGCCATTTAACATCAGTTCCTTAACTGCACAGTAGGGGGGAAGCTACATATATATGGGCTTTGGCAGAAGGCGCATTGGCTTCTTGAGGAAGTGACCAGTTTTGAGTCACGAAACGCGTCAAGCCATGCTCTCACCCTGCCTGCAATTTACATTTGTGTGCTATATGTTTTTATGCCACAATTTTTGAATAAAGTTTGACTTTTTATTATCCTGGCCTATGGATTCCCTGTCTACGGCAGTCGATGTGCCTTTTCGCTGTGTTCTTTCAAATACCACGTGACTGGAGTGGAATGGCTGCCTGAGAGACGTGATAGGGTTACCATTTCGACCTCCCTAAGATCGTTCCTGTCGGCGCATCTTACATATAGTTTCATTGTAGCTTTATTTACTTATCAGTGTTTGCTGCTACCCTTCAAACTCTCTTGTTTGTAAAACCTCAGTCTCCTATTATTTCTGTTTTCCATCTGTTGCCATGTAATTGCTATGAAGGTTTGGGACTTTAGTATATATATATATATATATATATATATATATATATATATATATATATATATATATATATATATATATATATATATATATATATATATATATATATAGTCTGCTGATAGAAGTACAATTCTTGGCATCTTGAGCTAATGTGAACCAACAAGCACCTTGAGAAGAGTGTCCATCTCCATATTTCTCTCCTTTGTGCTGCTAGAGCCAGGCTGTAACCACTCGATGGCTGATAATATTAAATAATCAGAGCGTGACGTCCTGTGCAGCAGCGGGATATGTTGACATTTAATACAAATCCGCTTGGATCCTAGCATTAGGATATCCTGTTGTCTGAGCGGCACATTTGTTTAACCTTTGCAGCAGGAAAATCTACGAAATGGCTTCTATTCTATTTTTTTGGGCAGCGCCACGGTATTGCAAGAGTTAACCGTAACAGTATGATATTTATTAATCCGCTAATGTCGGCTAAATGTCAGTACAGGTTGTCCTGCAGGAACTGGCCTATTCCTGCTCTGGAATACACAATTACTGTGGTTTGCTTCTGTCATATAGAAGGGCACAGTGTTGCTGGCTCCGGCAGGCGAAGGGTGCGGGCAGTCGTAGGTTTGGCACGCAGACTAGATTGGGCAGATATTGGGTGGCATCGAGCCAATGCTATTAACATGCTTTGCAGCCAGGAAACTTTACAGCCTGACCTTCACTTCCCCTCATATGTTTAAAAACTGTTTTCACCCCGAAAATACGTTCATTCTTAACTGTTTTCCCCCCCGAAAATACGTTCATTCTTAACTGTTTGCTTTCCTTGTTCACAGGCGGCTAATGACACTTAATTCATGTGCTCCTATGAAGCTGGAAGTTCATTATCGAAAGCAAGTGAGTCTGACCTGAGACATTGGTTACCTATTGTTATTCAAGGGTCAGAGTCTCTTAGGGGGAACAGCTTATATAGTGTGTCATCAATAATATTGTGCCCAAATAAGGGGGCACCACAGCTGTACGACAGGGAGAAAATGTGGTTTTCAGCCTTTCCTACATATGCAGTTGGTATTCACACAATTTAATATTTTCACACAATTTAATACTTATGTATGTGTTTCCTTAGCATGAGTAAGATCTGAGAATTAGCTAAAAAAAACATGTGCTCCTGTAGCAAAATCATTTTACATTTCCAGAATGGTGACCATAACCTTACATGCTGGAATGAGCCGTTTTCTAGCTATAAATCTAGCCCCAGTTAGACATACCACTAATCAATTCCTGATATTAATGTTCCAATATGTTGGCACTCTATAAATACATGTTAATAATAAAATTATAATAATGGTCTGACAGACACAGTTTTACACAGTTCTTCGTTGTTTCCACCATGTTTGGAAAAGTTTTATTAATACTTTCTGATGTGCCCCCCGCCATTTAGAATGAAGACTCTGATGAAGATGACCAGTGTGCAATCAGTGACCGCTGGGCCTTCCAGAGGGACCAGGGACGCTGGTCTCGTCTGGACTCCGTTGAACTGCTGTCTCCGACATATGCTGGGCCACCAACCATAAAGAGTACTTCAAGCCGTGACAGTATCCTGACAGACCTCAGCACTGAACTGGAGGCCACATCATTACAGAGTGCAGGTAGCAGCCGGGGTGGCTTGGACATTGTGGTAACTCCCCCACTGGGTATGTCATCAGTGTCCAGCTCTCCTGCTCCCTCCAAACCATGTAGGAGCCTTAGCGACCAGTCTTTGGCTCCTCAGCGCAGAGGACTTAAGGAGAAAACCAAAAAGAGGAAGACCAGGGGATTCCTGAAGCGAATGGAATCCCTACGCAGAAGAGAAAAAGACAAAGGCAAAAAGGAAGTGCCACCAGATGGTGCTCTCGACTCTGGAAGGGAAAACCTGAGCTATGCCAACCACTGTGCAGATGATTTCCCGGTATTTGAGAAGGACTTCCTCCATCCTGGTTATAGGACTAAATGTGCATCTAGTGGCAGCATTAGAAAGCCTCACCTAGATGGCCAGTGCAGGGGGGTTTACTTGGAAGACTTTGAGATGGTCAGAAAAGATGGCTTGCAGCAGAGAAACTCTCAAAAGTCTGACCGTCTTGTGTGCATCCCTACAGACCATAAGCCTGGAACATTTCCTAGGTCTTTGTCCATCGAGAGCCTGTGTCCAGCCAGTCGGGTACCACTGGAGAGCTGGAAAATGGGCAGTAAATCGTTGGGACAGTCGGTATGCAGCAGTATGGACTCGCATGGCCTAGAGGGAAGGCCAAGAAGGGGTTCCTGCAGTTCCATAGGTAGTCGTTCAAGTATCTATGACAATGTGCCTTGCTCGCTCTCTGGTAGTAGGGATCTCTTAGAGTTGGGAGGAAGCAGTGATCTCTTTGGCCACTTGGATGATGTCCTTAATCACGTTCGGGGTCTCCAGCGGATGGTGGAGCTGTGGTCACGAACTGTATGTCCAGAGCTTGATGAAGGCACTGACTCTGGGGGTGAACAGGCTGGGCATCTAGCCTATGAGGAGAGATCCATATCAGATGTGGGGACATCAGCCAGTGACTTTGACAGTACTGGCAACTCTCTTAATGAGACAGAGGAGACAGAGATGAGAGAGAGGAGAGACTCTGGAGTCGGAGCATCATTAACCAGGCCATGCAGGTTGGTCCAGAAATATTAGTAAAATATCTCAGTTGGTTCCTGTTCTACACTCATGATTCCTCAGCCATGCCCAGGCAGATTTCTGTGTTGCATCTGGTTGTAGATCAAGGCTGTCCCAGCTTTTTCCAGTGGGCTGATGGTCTGATATACCTTATGTTTTCAGAATGCTACAGTTTAGAAGCAGATGTGCCTGTGCTGTGTTTGGTGTTCAATCTAGATAGTAAAGACACATCATCTACATCTCATCTACATGAAATGGATAGTTCGTACGGGCCTTAAATTGGACACTTGATAATTGTAACTGAGAGACTATGAAACACAAGTTAGTTGAATAGATAGTGCTGAGACATGACTGTTATAGCATATATCCATGCTGCAGTCATTCAGCTCTTTCATGAACTATAAGTCAATACAACTGACAGCTGGATTGAATGACAGCTGGAGGGCCTCAGCATGGATGTTCCTGGTGTAGTGTATAGCTTTCATAGCTGGAGTGGGAACCAGTTGTGCTGCATTCCATCTCTCCTCCTCCACCTGCCATATGGCCTGTGCACAAGACTCTCTTTTGGGAAAGATAAGGGGTGTAACTACAGAGGAAACAAACCCTTCATGAGCATATGTTGTTGTAATTTGAACTGAATTTGCTTTGGGGCCCAGTGACATCTAGTAATGCCACTAAGAAAGATCTATGATTTGGGGTTTGGTTTGGTATTTGCACTTTTTGCAAGATTCCGAACCAAATCCAGGCAGGACACTCTACTAGCACTAGCAGCCTTCTCAGCTACCATAATCCTCGGCTATCCGATATAGGTATCTCCTTTCTTCTAGGTGCTAACTGCTGGAACCTTGCCAAAATTCTTCCCTTGGTCCTAAAGCAAAACCAAAGATCCATATTGGCCCCTGGGTTTAAAGAAGAAGGAAAGCTACCAAAGCGGTTTATTGCCAATAGATTAGCCACAATAGTGCAAGTTATTAGACTATATTTGTTCTGCAGAATGCTTTACCATACCTGAGTAAACAGCTCTAGAAGCTCTCTCTGTTTCTTTAGGATAGCAGCTGCCATATTAGCTTGGTGTGACATCATTTCCTGCCTGAGTCTCTCCCTGCTCATTCATAGCTCTGGGCTCAGATTACAGCAGGGAGGAGAGGAGCAAACTGAGCATGCTCACGCCTGTACCCTGGAGGTTTAAGCTGAAAACAGGAAGTCTGATACAGAAGCCCATGTGTACACAATAAAAGGAAATAAATGCTGTGTTTCTTTTGACAGAGGACTCAGAGCAGCATTACTCAGCAATACTGGTGTATTGATATAGATAGACCTTTCTGATAAAGCTTACTTAATTTTAGCCTTTCCTTCTCCTTTATGGAGCAACTATTTATCGTAAGCCACTTGTGCGCCATTCAGAGTCCTGGGGTAGAACACAACTCACTTGGCTCACTTTTCCTAGAACTGTATTGAAAATCCACCGCCCTGAGAGTCGAGCTCTGCGACCCGCTGTGGATTAGTTGTGGCATGTAGTGATTTCATCTGAAAGCCTGTGTGTGTCTCTCCCTGGCAGGAAACTCCGCTGGCATAGCTTTCAGAACTCACACCGGCCAAGCCTCAGTTCTGCATCCCTGGAGATTAACAGGCAGTCGGCGGCACAGCTCAACCTCCTGCAGAAGCTCTCCCTGCTTAGACTCACCGCCATCATGGAGAAGCACTCGGTGCCCAGCAAGCAGGGTTGGGCATGGTGAGTAGGCCAGCACAATTTTCCATTTACTTCCCCTTTACATAATTTACAAGCAGACCATGCCTTCATTGCACGCATGAATTCATGTGATCCACAGTGGAAGTAGTCCTAGGCAGTGCCACAGCTTCCTTCTCTGTGTATTTGCATTTTGATGTATAGTTGGGAGATGGAATTTTTGCTTCTGGCTCCATAGAGTTAAATGGAACCACAACATAAATAGATGAGCATCCGTGTATACAAAACAAGTGACATGGCAGCTTCCACTCATATGTATTAAGAGAAGGGACGTTTGTACATACTAAGGGGGACATAATTCAGGGGACCCATATCCATGGCGGCAAAATGTATACTTCCCAATGCTCAATGCATCTCGCTCATTTCTGTGTCTAGCATTGGGCTATTCAGATGGTATTGCAATAACTTGCCCTTGCTCACCATCTCCTGGCCAAATTATGTAATTACATTCATTTCCGAGCCTTCAATAATCTTGCCCTGTTGAATACACTTAGGTTGCCCTTATTCTGCATTACGCCTGCTTTATCATTTGGTCTTTGAAAATAATTTCTGACAGATTCACTATACTGGAAAGATTTGAGGGTCTCTGCATATAAAATAATAACAGCTGTGTCTTGGAAAGTGAAACTTGCCTGTACAGAAAAGGGGTTTTGTTCACCACAGCCATGGAAAACCCTTGCCGTTGTAAAATACACCTCCAGGATACTTTTGTTAATCCTTCATTACAACCTTTCCTTTATTATAGACCTTACTTCCTTATATTGCTTGCATGTGAGAAATCTGGGTTTAAAGGCATAAAGCACATCTGTTAACACTTGTTTTCTCCCACTGCCAACAGGACAGTGCCCAAATTCATGAAGAGAAGCAAAGTTCCTGACTACAGAGGTAGAGCTGTGTTTGGTGTCCCCCCAATTATCAATGTGCAGAGGACAGGACAGCCGCTACCACAGAGCATCCAGCAGGCAATGCGCTATATTCGCAGCCAGTGCCTTGACCAGGTAATTGCACTGAGCGTGGTGTTTCCTCCCACCATGTTTGGGCACTTCTACACAATTTATGGTATATACTGTATGCTCTGTAATTGTGGGATGTGTCAGCACGAGGTGCACTCATGTGATTGGTTATCAGATTGAAGAGGTCTATTCAGTAAATTCCTGTGGGCAGGAGGTGTAGCAAGGCTAGCCAGAGGAATGAGCTCAGGTGTTTCCCAGGTGAAGAACATGGGCATGGGCAGGTGTGACACAAGAGACCATGACCCAAGGCTCATACATTAACTGCCTTATACACACCCATGCAGCTCTTTTATATCTCTTCCGCCCTAATAGACACATCCTTTCTCTCTCTTAGGTGGGAATCTTCAGGAAATCCGGGGTGAAATCTCGCATCCAGGTCCTGCGGCAGATGAACGAGTCCTCTCCGGACCATGTCAGTTATGTGGGACAATCTGCCTATGATGTGGCTGACCTGCTGAAGCAGTACTTCAGAGATCTGCCCGAGCCCATCTTCACTAGCAAACTGACCGACACATTCCTGCAAATCTATCAGTGTGAGTGTGGGGGCCTCACTGGAACTTGCAACGTTGTCCTTTCCTGTCAATAGCGCCCTGCTGTTTTTACCGTTATTTCTGACTGTCTGACAAATCCTCTGCATTTCTTTCCTCCCCATTTGGCTCCCAGCATTTGAAATTCAATTAAATTTCTTGAATAAAGAAAGGATTGATCTTAATTGTTGCCCTTTGTTTGTTCCTGCCTCAGATGTACCCAAGGAGCAGAGGCTGCGGGCAGTCCAAGCTGCTATCCTGCTCATGCCAGATGAAAACCGAGAAGTTCTGCAGACGCTACTGTATTTCCTAAGTGATATCTCCTCTGCTCAGGTCAACCAGATGACACCTGGGAACCTGGCTGTTTGCTTGGCACCGTCTCTTTTCCATCTCAATATCTCCAAGAAAGAGAGCTCTTCCCCCAGGTATTATTCTACTCTTAAACCAACTGCCTTCATAGAAGGTTCAATACAATTCCTCAGTAATGCTGTACCTATTCTGCATATCATTTCTTTCTCTGCCCATCTAATGCTTATGCCATGTTTTCTTGGTCTAGGGTCATGCAGAGGAGAGGAACATCTGGAAAACCTGGCCATAAGGACCTTAGTGAGAACCTGGCTGCCACTCAAGGGTTGTTGCATATGATAACTGAATGCAAGAAACTTTTCCAGGTCAGTGATTCCCTGGGTGTATTGGGTGTCCCTAGCTCCTAATATAATTTATCCTGCAGCTGGAAGCATGTGTGTGGTTATACTCATTTGTTTGCTACATTGGCTTTGCCTGTGTACCTATTCTGTCCTCACAGTATCCCACTTGCTGTTCCACAGATCCCTCACGACATGATGCTTCAGTCACGCAATTCGTATGTAGCTGCAGATGCTCATCCTTTGTCCCTGGATGAACTTGCTGGTGTCCCCGAGGGAGAACCCCAAGAGCTGTCATCTGTCCTGGATAACTGTATTCAAAGTCTCCTTCAGGAGTCTGCAGAGCGCTTCAAAGGGTGGGTGACCATGTCCAGCCCAGAGAACACAGAATTGTCTTGTAAAAAGGTAAGATTTAAAATAACTACAAAATCAAATTTTTTAGGTGTAATTTGCTATTATTTTACTGAATCCCCTTACCTTGTATTTTATTGTTAGCTTGGGGACGGAAGTCCTTTGCGCTTGTGGAAAGTGTCAACTGAAGTTGAAGCTCCTCCCAGTTCTCTGCTACACCGGGTGCTAAGAGAGAGACACCTTTGGGATGATGATCTCCTGCAGGGGAAAGTAGTGGAGACCCTGGGGCAAAACACTGAGATATTTCATTATGTGACTGACAGCATGGCCCCTCTTCCACGGAGGCAGTTCCTCGTACTCAGGTATGGCTAAATTGAACAGGTTCTGTGTGTAGATGAACCGCACCTCTCACCCTTTCCACGATGCTTCCTGCCCTGGTGGCAGATCTCTCTAGATGGTCGGCACTCGTCAGTACAATGTAGAAGATTTAAGAGAATAGTACAACACCATGTATGTTGCAGGTGGGGAGCTTACCCCTTTTATTTAAAGTGACCACCTGTGCATCACGTTTTGGGGGGGATTAACCATCATCCTGACGAAGGGAGGGTTAATCCCCCCGAAAACGTTGATGCACAGGTGGTCACTTTAAATAAAAGGTTTAAACATGGTGTTGTGCTATTCTCTTAAATCTTATAAATTGAACAGACCATGGAGCTCTCCAAGATAAGAGTCAGGATACACATCAAGTGCCTTTTTCCCATGAGTCATTTCTTAGGTAGTCAGTTATTGGCTAGTATGGGAAGGAGATGCTTGTGAACAAAACAGGTTCTTTATGGCTTACAATATGCAGTTGGTTGCTATGTGTAGCAGTCTTAGTAACTAATGAGGTGTTGCTCATTCTACAGGAAGTGGCGCACTGACCTACCCAGAGGAGGCTGCCTTCTTGTTTCCACATCTATTGACCACACTACCAGGCAGCTGGACGAAGGAGTACAAGCTGTCATTTTGAGCTCCCAGTATCTTATGGAACCATGCGGAATGGGGCGATCTAAGCTAACATACATCTGCAGGACTGACCTACGGTAATAACCCATCCTGCTGTTTTAAAGAGACCATATAAAATGGCACAGGTTAACTGAGTTTCAGGTGTTTGGTACCCATAAAGGGGATGTTAATGAAAAAAAAAATTAAATCCCATTTTTACTATCTCTATCTATCTCCCATATACTTTGATTAAAAAATGTCTACCGTTTTTATAAGAAACCTGACTGAATGCCGTGAAATTCCCCCTTCGTTTTACTTGCGTATAGACAGTACCTAACTGCTCTGCAGGGAAACTGATCATACTTTCAAACGACAGGGGGGAGCCCCCTCACCTTACTTCCCAGAACTCGAGCAGCTTTGTTTGTTTCCCTATAAAGCAGCCGGTGACTGTGTAGAGATTTGTATCCGCAGACCCAGTGCAGTCTATATATTCTGATTATTAATCTGTCTTGCTGTATCGGCTTCTATGCAAGATATTATTTGACTTGTGCTATTTTCATAATTTATGACGATCCCTAAGCTGAAAGGAGAATTCAACCCTAACGTTAAAAAAAAAACCCTACCCTACATAGATCGTCCTCCCCCCAGCCTAAGTGTTACCCTGGGCAAATGCCCCTAACATTTTATTTACCCCTCAATTCAGATTCAGGCATCAGAGTTCAAGGGCGCCATCTTCTTCTCTTCAGAATAAGAATGGCATGGCGGCACATGTGCAGTTGGAGCAATTTTCTGTTTCACAACAACTGCACATGTGCCGAAATTTGCGAAAATTGCAGAAGCGCCGGTCTCATTCCAAAGATTACTGGAGCGGCTAAAGATGTCGCTTGTGAACTCCAATGCCTGAATCAGCACCGAGGGGTAATTAAAACATATGGGGCATTTGCCCGGGGTAAAACTTGATCTTGGTCTTGCAAAGATGTATAACAAAGTTACAACATGGTGACCCCCTGTGGCCAAACTTGAAAGCATAAATCATTTGTTTGATTAGACTTCTGGTGCAGTAAGTTTATGTTTAGTATACAAAATACAGCATTTTTAGCATTATTCTATTTTAAACAAAAGGTGGCCAACTGTCCAACTCTAAACCATTCAGCTGTACATTGTCATACATAAAGAAAGGGCATAACCCCATTGTCTAGGGCTATTCTTTATTGAAATTTTTTAAATATATTTTAATTCTGTTTTATTAGGGGCCGATCCCCCGACTGGTACAACAAAGTCTTTGGACACTTGTGTGCCATGGAAATTGCACGTATTCGGAACTCTTTCCCTCCGCTAAATCCATGTGGGCCGGAGACAAAATTGTGAGAGGAAGTATTCCAAAGGGTAGGCTCTACACCCAGTGTCGGACACTAGTAAACTTATCTGTTTGCCAGAATGGAGCCATCATTGGAGTGTCATAACCAGAGTGCACAGCACAGTTGTACAGATGTTTTATGAGCTAACTTTACATGGAACGTCTGCCCGAGGAGAACATGGTCAACATGAAAATAACAGATTATATGCAATGGAGGAGAACATTGTCTGGTCAAGTAATAGATGGTAATTCATAGAAAGTGTATGGTCTATACAGACCCGACAAACTCACAGCATTTCATAAAACATCCAGCAGAGGAAACCTGGTGAATTTGCAGTGAACCCAACTGCCCGTTATCCTGTTGAGCAGCAGGGCAGTACCATGTATCATGTACACGAGAAAGAGGAGATGTTTCAAGCTGCCATGTCCATGAACAGAATCCTAATAATAATGGAATATACAGACAAAGAGAATTTTTATCTGAAAGCGCCTTGTGGACTCCATATTGTTCTGCTGGCAGCTTTTATCTACGATGACCGCAGTCGCACATACCAAGAACACTTTGCACTGCTCTTCAGGAAGGCATTAACTAGGATCAGTATTATTATGAAATAAGTGATTATATTTTTATCTGTGTCTTTATATGTGTTTTTACCTGTAAGCAGGCTTTCTATGTCTGTCCCGTCAGTGTTCATGTGAGGTGGGTGAGGGGCTTCCTGTGTAACAGGCAGTTGAATATTAAGGGTGCAGAGCATTAGTCTGTGTGTGTGCGTCTGTGCTTTAAACATGTAGAAATATTTATGGTACCTGCTTAAAAGTAGAACGCAACTAATTCTAGCATAGATCATGACTGTCTGGATTTCCGCAGACGTCGTTTAGAGAGAGTTGCACGCTAAGGTTTAGACAATGACCCTGACTGTCTTTCCCTTGCACGCAGTTACACGCTGGGTTTGCAGGAGAGAAATCCATTGTACAAGAACGGGTTGCCACATTGGCACTACATAATACATAATAGGTGGAAATGCTAGTGAAATGACAGTTAGAATTGTATAATACCCCATGAGGAATTGAGTTTGGCACAACTGACTTTCATTAGAATAAATCCCCGTGCACAAGAGACACTGCCACAATGTGGCTACGCACGGTTTTAGTACAATGACCAAATCATGACAGGGTGGTATTGCCACTGCAGACTATTCCATTGACAGCACCCCCCCCCCCCCTTAATTCCACAAAAGCTAGGATAGAGCTTTAAGGGGCCATTGTCCTTTCTGAGTAGTCGTCTCTTGCCGGGAGGGGGTGAGCAGTTTCCCCCTTACAGAAATGTTACTTTCCCTTAGCACAGATTCTGTTGCATGAGCTGTCAGGGCTGTATAGCTATGCAATGGCCAAACTCTGCCAGTAGGATATTGCTTAGTACGTGTGTGTGAGAATATTGCATGTGTTAGATGCTTCCGTGGTGATGGGGACCATAATTCTCCTGTACTGTCAACCATACTGCTTTTTTAATTGCCCGCTTTAAAGGGTCAGTAACACCTGTGTTAGCGCTCAGTGCTGCTGCGAAGCTGTTCTGATTTCTTGCACCCCATTAAAAGGACAGGAGGGAAAGTTCTTCAGTGGAAGGATACACGTGTTGACAGTATCTTTTCAAAATGTCTTTACTTTTCATTTAATAGGGATTTCTGGTTACCATTGAAAACATTAGGCCTTGAGAGTGAGTGGGTTGGAAGGGTGATTCAAATTGGAAGGGAAACAAATAAGGAAATACAGGGCAGTAAATGAAGTGTAACTATGGGGAGCTGACCTTGTGACTGAGGGGGGACCCCAATAGGGCCGGTGGGATGGTGTTTTGCAGGTTGAGCTTGCACAGGAGTGTGGGGATGGTGCAGCAAAGGGACTTTGTGTGTGTTTTTGTTTATTTGGCTGTGGGGCCTAAGATTTCGACGACAAAGGTTTATCCATATAAAGATAATCTCAAAAGAAGAACAGTGCTCTGTGTGCGGGTGTTACTGGCCCATTCATGCAGTCCAGAAGCAATAATAGAAATCCGTTTCCCTCGCTTTTAGTCCCTGATTTCAGGATAAATCTGCCTTTCTCATAAACCAAATGTCTAAAGGTGATTTTGTTCTATAAATAATGTACAGTTAAATGATAATATATTGTTTTTATACTGTCCTGCCACCAGATGACTGTGCCGGCTACAGCGGCGCAGATTCTCATCAATGTTTTTATTTAAGGGAAGTTTTGTAATATAATCTGCTTTTATTGACAGGAGATATAATATAATCCCCCAAAATATCATACCTTCCTGGTGTCTGTGTGTTTGTTTCGTGCCTGCGTCCCTGTATTTCTATGCAATTCTCTGATTTGTAGCCAGCCTCTGTGACTCCATGAGGTTAGTATTGTTCTACAGATTTCATTCCTCAGTGACTGGACAGTGTGCTACAGCAAGTGCTAATCTGATCAAAATGTTACCCTCTGCCTCTCTGCTAAACATTATCTTCATCCATATGACACACTGGGACAGGTTTGGCCACTATTCATTACCCTCCTGCGACAGGTTTGGCCACTATTCATTACACTCCTGCTGATCAGCTTCTGTTCTCCTAATCCAGCCAGTTCGGGCTCAACAGCAGGACAGACATGCTTTGCTTGATAGTACAGCTGCCTTGGATGGTAACGGCAAGTAATACTGTGCAGGCATCTTAAGTGCTACTGCAAATTGTTCTTTATCATTTTCATTTGCACTTTGACCCTGTTCCTCAAATAATGACCTTTAGCAGTTAAGGCAAGGGGCAATCCTTGACACCTTCTCTCCGATTGACCCTTGGGCCAGTTCTCAAACCAACTGATATCCACCATACTTGGATTTCAGTCTGCCCACTGAGACACCATACACTTACCAACAAGTCATTAGAAACTTAATTGTAGAGCTGGACCTAAAACCACTGGGCACCCTACACAAGTCCCGCCCTTCATTCCCCACCCCCTTCTCACAATCATCACCCCACAACACGCCCACCACTCCTGCAACTTTATCCCCTGCAAGCCACTTTCCTGTAGATCCTGATCTGCATGGCTGCAGTTAGAGGATGCAGCAATGGTGTGTGGGACCCAGTGCCTTCCCACCCTTGGACCCTAGGCATGTGCCTCTTCCACCATCTCCTAGTCTGGCTCTGCTTCATCGCATACAATCTTATGACCACCTTTAGGCCCTAACACCTTTTTACAATAATAACCCACAACTGCTTGTGAGGTCTGGCAAACCATATTGTGCTTTATGTTTATCAAGCAGACGCAACCAGTATCCAGCTCTCATGGGCCTTGCCAGGGGTGATCCTGTCCATTTTGCTGGCTGAGGCGGCCTTCATTTTGCTGCAACCCCCACCCATCCACACGGCACTCGCCTTTCAGCGCCGGAGGGGTTCGGATGCAGTCCATGTTGTGCCGGAAGGGGTAGTAGGCGGTCCAGTATGTGATGAAGCACTGCACTTGAAGAGCCAAATTTCCGGCATTTTTGCCGCCCCTGGCAAACAGGGGGGTGCTGCCCCCTGAGGCGAGTGTCTCAACTCGCCTCATTGGTGGAGCACCCCTGAGTCTTGCTCATGACCCTCACTCAATAAGGTAAAGTAATGAAGGGCTGCTCTCTTTTCATTGTATAATAAATAGATATCCACCTATTACAGGTTCTAATGGGACATGTTCTTCTCTTTGTGCTTAGCGCATACTAAAAACTGATTATAACTAAGAACTGAACTATCTGAATGAGAATACAAATGGCTCTTTTGCCATCACAGCTGCAGTTTTGGTCAGCCAAAAATTGACTCATTTGTTGCACATATTGACACCATTCATTTCATCTCACACAGACATCATTATGTCCCTGAGCTCCAGAAATGACGCCATTCCAACATCATTCTTAGAAGAACTGCATACAGTTTGTACTACAGAAGACAACAAAACATGCTTCGTTTCCTTCCCACCATAGTAATATAAACCGCCGGTGGGGAAAGATATACGTTGCTTTCCGAAAATTTCAGGCTTCAGGCTACTTCATGACATATATATTCTGCCAACAGTGATTCCTATTAATGTTTACTGAGCTGCAACTGGGAAACACAAGAGAGCCGGAGGGAAAAAAAACTTTTAAATATAAATGATAAAAAAACAGTAATAAAAAAAGACTGGAAGCTAGTGCAAGAAGTTGCTGGTGTGTCCAGAAAATGTCACCTTGTTGGTAGTACAGAAATATTATATTTTGCAGGGGTTGGAAGTGCAAGATTCACCCCTCACTTTTATTACTGCCTCTGATTCCATAACAACTTTGTCTACCGCTCTTTGACCTGCTGCGGTAGATTTAATACTAGTTTTCAAGATATTCGGGTTTTTTTTAACACTACTATCATAATAAAACAACCGTGCCACCTGCAGTCAGGAGACCAATAGTAAAAGACTTCTGAATTTTTCTCCCGACTGTCTGGTTGGTCTGCAAAACTGACCATCAGGTGGCGCTGTTGTTTCAGTGTTATTACATTACCATTTTTAAAACGGCTAATACCTTGAACACTATCGAAAAAAAAATGATGAATGGAAATGGCAAAAGAGTTCAGAGCTCTGAGCTGTTCTACATTACATTTGTTTTGAGGGTTTCAATTTCTCTTAAGGCAGGAAATGCACCTATTCAGGGCCTCATAATTCACAAAAAAACAACTTTTGGGAAAAGTACCAAAGACATATAGTGTATAAGAATCAGCATGAAGATCAGTGATATTCAGCACCCCCTAGGTGCAGCCCACAATACTCTTTCAGTCTTTCTGCACCAGTATGAACCAATCAGAATAGGTATGAAGCTTAATATTGCCTTTCCCACTGACCAGACCACAGAATGTGCTTATAGTGTTTTTGGTGTCCTCTGTATATCATTCCAATATTGTGCTGCACATATTGTTATCAAACTTGTATGGGTTACACTTTATTTGCTGAAAAGAAGATGATACAGATGTATTGGCTTTCACAGTAGATCCTTGGTAGTTTGTTTTCCATGGCAGTGTATTCAGAGCGGGCATTTCTAACACCCTGGTGCTCTGAGCGGGCAGCACATTCCATGCCTTGCGTGAGGTATTGTCATTTTCTACATATTACCTTATCACAAAGAATTTATAAATATATATATCTATATACAGAAACAGGTCTATGGTAGAAATTGCCCCGATATTCTCCTGCCATCATGTCCAACAGCAATTGTGCTGGCATGTAGTGACTCCCAGATTCCTTCCCTTGTGAAAAGCCTGAGCTGAGGCCAACACTTAAAGCCACCTGTCAGTTCCTCCTATATTCATTTTCTTCCTGAGAGGCCTGTCTCCTTGCTATTCATATGGAAGACCTGGGTGGCCATTGTTTAAGATTAATTTTTCAAATGGGTCCTTTAACATTTACTGTCGGCATCTTGACTTTCAGGAGTTGCCTGAAGGTTTGTGTGTGATAATTCTGTTGCCCTAATATAAGCAGCATCCATGGTTTTGGGACAGAACTTTGCTTATGTGGTACTGTCCTATCGTCTTGCGACTCCTGGTTGGACAGCCATGGCTTTATTGAAGGCACAGTCACTATGCGTGAGAAATGGTACCATTTTAGTACTCCTGCCAGAGGGTGTGCAAGTTCCTGTACAAGTACTCCAGCCATGTCAGGCCGTGTTCGTGTGTATTGATACCAGAGTAAAGCTCTTGCCCGACTCTTGACTCTGTCTCTTGTTATGTAGACACTGTTTTAGCTTCTCTTGGAAAGAGGAGGTGGTGAGCGTGTATAATATGGGGTTCAGGGCGCTGTTAATTGGCAGGATGAAGATCACAACCCATGAAGTGATGGTGCCTGCAGGGAAGAAATGATGAAGAATATTCTAGCTTGGATTAAACACTGCATTGTTCCTCAACACTTTAAGGGTTACTGCTTCCACATGCACAAGCAGAAGGCTGGTTGTCCATGGTCCTAGGAGATGGCTCCTCACTGAAAACCAGACTACTACTTGGGCTTACTAAGATATCACTTATCATAAAACATGTTCACTCTTATTCCCATGAGTCAAATCTTATAGGCACTATCTAGACAGAAGACATTCTCATTTATAGGAGAAGCTCATGTATAGCGCTGCTGCTTGGGTAGGTCTTTCTTTAAGGACCATTACACAATGGTCTGAGCACATAGAAATGTTTGAGCTAGTTTAATAAAGCTTAACTTCATACGATATTAACTGTGGGGCTGGGCCCACTTGGCTTGTCCAAAGCAGTTGATGGGGGCTCAGAGTGAAGGCAAGTTATGGTGAGATATGGGGGTTGATAATGGATACTCTTATAGAACAATACTTTCATTTATTGTTAGGAGTTAATGTACTGAAGAAGACTGATATTAGAAAGCTCATACCCACAAACTTCCCTCTTGTACCTGGAATCTCTGCTTCCGTGAGCGACACTGCTTTTAGTAAGAAGATGGGGATCCAGCAGAGGGCATCTGTGAAGACTATGAAGAAGAACCTCTTGGCAATGGTGACCTCTCGTGAGAGGACGCTGCGTTCTGCTGTTTTGGCACCGGTCTTATGGATGGAGTAGAACATGCTGCTGTAGGAGAAGACGATGGTGACGAAAGCCAGCAAGTTCAGTCCTGGGTGAGAAAAAAGAGAGAATTCAATGTACTTGTATCCATACCTGCTCCTTCTTAACTTGCATGTGCCAACGTGCTGCTTAGTTTCCTATAAAGAAGTTCTTCCCTAGACACTAATGGGGGAATGTAATATGTTTAGAATGCTAGCGACCAAAACTTTCATTGTTTGCGTCCTATTTAACTGAATTCAGACCTCAGCGACTCCCTCGCAAAGTTTTCTAATAAAATTTCACAATCACAAAGCTTTTTTTGTGCCAAACTATTAAGCAAAACTCCAGAGCAGGTGTTAACGAGAACCTTTGCTTAATGATAATGAGTGATATAATATTCACAGTGCTGAACATTCATACAAATATGATTTTAAAATACCTTTCAATTACCCCTAGCCTAAATGTGGAGATAAAACCAGGATTTCCTTAGGAGCTCGAGTCTATAGCCATGACTGACTTGTGCCAAACTAGATCCTAATGTCATTACTGCCGTTCCCAGTGGACTGGGGTCATCTGGGCCCACAAGGCTGAAATATGAAGGGCCCCGTCCGTCTCCTGTCCCCCCAGCCCGACCAGTAATGCATGCCTTATACCTTCTTTGTGCTGTGGATGGGCAGCTGTAAACAGGCAGGGGGATGTCGATAGAATGCACAGCGAGATGGGCAGGGCCCACCTTGTTTTTCAGGTATCCCTCCAGCCCAGTCCGACCCTGGTCATCCCCACTGTGAAACCATAAACTGCAACAGGCACACATTTCCCAAAAAGCAGGGTCTGACTTGCAACTGCACAAATTCTCTAAAACAGCTAGTGGGTTATTTATCAGTCCGAATTTATCTCAATATTTTCTTAAAAAAACTCCAACCAAATCCGCACTGGTTTTTTTGGCTTATTTATTAATACACTTTACCGAAAATTTAGTTTGCGTGAAAAAATCGTCAAAAATCCGATTTTCACAATTTTTCCAGATTTTTCATCAGATTTTCACGATTTTTTCAAATTTTTCACCCGAAAACTCCAAAAACGTTGGGGTATTTCCAAAAACCCAGCGCACATCAAAAAATCATCAGGACTTCTCCCATTGACTTATATACAACCTCGACAGGTCTGAGATGCCATATTTTCAGATTCTGACTTTTCCATCCTTTGGGTTTAATAAATTCTGGAGAAAAAAAAAAGAATCACAAATTTTTCGTGATTTTTGCATTTGGAGTTTAGTAAATAACCCCCTTAGTGTCCATATTGGTGCCTATGCTATTAAGCTGTAGAAGAACTGCTCCATTTTGGATTAAAAACATGGGGATGTAGGCACTTGTATTCTTAAATGAGCCCCATGGTCTCAACTGCAGCAAGAGGTATTCCTGTTGAAATTAGACTGGGTTATGTGACAAACCCCTGCAGCTGCTCCAGTGCAATAAGATATTTGTGAACCAGTCACTATTGACCTATCACTCATTTTGTTGCCAGTGATCAAAATTACAAATAATTTGAAATGGTGTCTTAGGGGCATGTTTACTAACATTGGAAATAAATATCTGGAGATGTTGCCCATAGCAACCAATTAGATCTTTGATTTTGTGTTCTATAACTTATAGGTGGCTGTTTAAATCTAATTGCTGATTGGTTGCCACGGGAAACATCTCCAGAAATCTCTCCAGATATTTTATCTCCAATGTTAATAAGATTGTTGTAATGTAATAAGCAGGGTAAAGTTTGTGCCAGTTCTTGTAACCCATAACCCTGGAAATTTAGAAATTTGATAGGAAAAATCTTATTGGTGGTTTAGAGCAAAGCTTTTGCCTGTTATTATTTTATCCCCCTGTATGTTAAAAAAGATAAAGGATGTTATAATTAAGCTGCCAACTTCTCTATACATATTATTTACAGTAGGGTGTATGTAGGGTAGGGTCTGGTTGAAACCATCAGTGAACACCCTATAAACCCCTAGGGGCAAATTCACTAAGCGCCGAACGCTAGCGTCAATTCGCTAGCGTTGGGCATTTTCGTTACTTCGCAAATTCACTAACGAATGCTGGCGTAGATTCGCTAGTGTTACTTCGCACCCTTACGCCTGGCAAATTTTCGCTACGGACGTAACTACGCAAATTCACTAACGCGTGCAGTGTACTGAACGCTACCTTTTACGCTAGACTTCCTTCGCCACCTCAGACCAGGCGAAGCGCAATAGAGTAGATAGGGATTGCTTCAAAAAAAGTCACAATTTTTTCTAAGTCCCAAAAAACGCTGGAGTGTTTTCTACATTATGGGTGATAGGCTGAAAAAGATCTAAATTTTTTTTAGGGCTCCCCTCCTTCCCCCCTACATTTCCTAACTCATTGCAACTTACCTATACAGTGGGCAGTGTGTAGAGCAAAATAAAAATTTTATTTGATGTTTTGAAGGTTTTCTAGGCATTTGTAGTGCTGATACGTATTCCTCCATTGAAATTTGAATTTGGCGTCGTATGCAAATTAACCTTCGCTAGCGTAACTTCGCTTCACTTAGCGAATCAACGCTAGCGCAACTTCGCAACCTTACGCTACCCCTGTGCGCAACTTCGGATTTTAGTGAATTTGCAGAGCGCTGGCGAAACTACGCCTGGCGAA
This sequence comes from Xenopus laevis, assembly GCF_017654675.1. Taxonomy (NCBI): domain Eukaryota; kingdom Metazoa; phylum Chordata; class Amphibia; order Anura; family Pipidae; genus Xenopus; species Xenopus laevis. Next base: position 31,144,725 of record NC_054385.1, read on the forward strand.
GTGCGGCGAAGCGCGGCGAAGTTGCGCCTGGCGCAACTACGAATCTTAGTGAATTTGCCCCTAGTATCCATCACATATCACAGCAGAAAGATATTGTGTGATTGTAGATTTGGCCACAGGGTGGAGCTCTCTCCAAGCAAACAGGCACTGACACTTATTCTGACTGGGAGCCAATGAAATCATGTTGTGTGTAGGGCACTGAGGCTATAGACTGCATTTATCCTCAATTATCACTAAAGTGTTTGACAATGTACTTTGTCATATATATCAGGTGCCATTATCTTTATAAAAAAATATATATATTTATTCTCATCTGCCTTTTACTCCTTTTCATTCTCTCAGCTCCTCATTTTGTGCTTTTCACTTATATACATTTAGGGGTTTTTGAGCAAAACTATAATTTATTAAAGCCCGAGGCAGCAAAAAGCCCAAATGCGAAAATCCGCCATATCTCAGACCTACCGAGGTTGTGTCAGTGGCAGAGGTCTCTATCCTGTTTTGAAGTTTCTGTGGTCTGCGCTGGAATAAGCCCCAAAATCCAGGAAAAAGCCAGAAAAATCGAGTGATTCAGGGGGAAAAAAATGTATGATTCTGGTTTTTGCTTAAAGTTTTTACCCAAACCAATTAAATTGAGCTTTTTTTAAAATAATAAATAAGGTCAAATTGGGTTTTGGAGTTGTTGTGTTTTTTTATTTAAAAATGATTTCGGATTTTAGTAAATAACCCTCTTAGGGGAAAATTTACAAATTTGGCAGCGACGGCTTCGCAGGCATCGCAACACTTTGCCAGGTGAAAATTCGCTCAGACAACGCTAATTCACTATCATTTGAAGTTGTGTCCAAGGCGCCGAACGCTGGCAACGTTGCGCCAGCGTTAATTCGGCAAGCAGAGCAAAGTTGCACTAATGTTGGCTAATTTGCATATGGCGGGAAGTTAAAGTACAATGGACGTATATGTTGTAGCAAATACATTACACTATACAAGCCCAGGGAACCTTAATAAAAGAAAATAGAGTTGTTATATTGCCCTACACATGAGCCCACTGTATAGTTTATGTGCCGTATGTTAGAAAATGTAGGGGGGAAGCCGGGTACCCTCAAAAAAATTTACGCTCTTTTGCAGCCTATCACCCTGAAAAAATGGAAAGTCACCAACCTTTTTTGGGACTTATAAAAATTTTCAACTAAATTTTGAGGAACTCCTATCTATTCTATTGCACTTGGTCTCGTCTGAGGTGACGAAGGCAAGTCTGGCGCAAGAGGTAACGTTCAGTAAAATCCGCATCTTAGTGAATTTGCGCAGTTACATCCCTTCGCCAGAGCTCAACTTCGCCTGTCGATTGAGTGCGAATGAGCGCCAACGTCAGTCTCTTTCTCTAGAGAAGTTACGCCTGCGCGCATTAGTAAATCGGCAAAGTACTGAAATGACGTCATTTTCATTCGCGTTCGTCACTTCGCCATTTAGTAAAATTGCCCCTAAATGTTACCTTTGTATCTTTTTCTTGTCTTCCACTTATGTTCCCTCCCATGTCATTTCTCTTTTATTCTCACTTTCTTGATCACAGCTGGGCCAAGGAGCTTTGGCACCCAAGGTAAGGTCCTGCCTCTCTGCACCCCCCCCCCACCCATGACTCAATTATCCCTGTCTAGGTGAATTAATGCTACACACAAGGTGACAGAAGGGTGAAGAGGGACAAGGAGCTGGTGTAAGGATGTGGAGATAGTGTGCTGCAGTTACCGTATGCAATGAAGAAATGTTTCATTTGCTCTCCTTCCTTTTCCAAAAATAGTTCCCTAGTTCCAGCCTTGGTCTTGGCTCTGATAACACTATTACAGTTTTTTTTATTGTCCTTTCTATAGAACATTTTCATTTTTATCATGCCTTCTCTTTTGCTGTTTTCTGTCCTGCCCTATGTCAAGGCCTTGTTAGTGGCACAATGTGGTGTCTCTTTGGAAGACTCCTGTTTGCTACCCAGCTCCCCCTGGTTCCTATAAATGAAGCCTACAGAGGCGCGTCTGTGTGCATATAAAGTGCTCATGTTTATTCTAGTGCTGTCAGGGACTATAAAAACATGTATTGATTGTAGATTATATTCCTCATGCACTGGGATTTTTTTTTGTCATTGTGCTTCCTTTATGGAGACACTATTGTATATATATATATATATATATATATATATATATATATATATATATATATCTATCTATATGTATATATATATATATATGTATATATATATATATGTATAATATATATATATATATATATTTATATATATATATTAATTGACCATGGGTGAGGCTCTCTAGCATCCTTTCTATTTGAAAGGTTCGGGCCTATTTTATTTAAAACACTAATGGGGCAGATTGTGAGTTCAGATTTTAACAAATAAAAACTCACCCATGTTCTTTTCATTCCTATGGGATTTTTGGAAGCGTTTTTTATTAACGTGGTGAGTTCTAACTTTCACCCATTGATAAATGTGCTTCTTAAAATCCCATTGGGATAAATAGAACGTGGGAGAGTTTTTATTTGTTAAAATCTGAACTCACATTTTGATCAATCTGCTCCAATATCTGGTTTAGAATAGATCAGTGGTTATACTAGGAAGTACCCGCTGAAACCATACACATATACATTGACAGAAGGATAGAGAGGGTAGAGGCCATGCCTATATATATGTGTATGTGAAATATAAAGGGGATCTGGTGCCACTTGCAATGCTAGATTTCTTCATATAGGGATCATTTATCCTAAGTGCAAAACACAGTGGGCATTATTACAAAGGTCCAATCATGCTCCGTTGCGGGTTGATGAACTTCACACAATTACCTGCATGGAGGCAAAGGAACCCGGGAATAACCAGCAGCCCTGACCATGGGTGTCCGCAGAAAATTTTCCAGGGTGGGGCAAGGAGGCATCTGTGGGCGGGCCTGTGAGATAGGTGGGTGTGTCACTGCCATCAGGGGGTGGAGCTATGCCACGGCGATCAGCCGATCGCCAGGTCAATCAAGGGAATCCTGCACAGTTTCCCTAATTTGAAAAACCATCCAGGAAGTTTTGACCCGGGCAACCCTTCAAAATACCGGTTGTCTGACAAGTGGCAACCCTAGTTCACACAAAGATGGCAAAGTGGCAAGTTCATGTATAAATACCCCCAGAACTCACAAACAGATGGCACAGGGGCAAGTACATGTATAAATATCCCCAAAACTCACAAATAGATGGCACAGTGGCAAGTACATGTATAAATACCCCCAGAACTCACAAACAGATGGTACAGGGGCAAGTACATGTATAAATACCCCCAGAACTCACAAATAGATGGCACAGTGGCAAGTACATGTATAAATACCCCCAGAACTCACAAACAGATGGCACAGGGGCAAGTACATGTATAAATACCTCCAGAACTCAAAAAACAGATGGCATAGGGGCAAGTAATTGTATAAATACCCCCAGAACTCACAAGTACAAGGCTGCAGACTGCAATAGATAGGGCTTTCCTTCCTTCGTTTTCTCCCGCACTGCAATCTGTGCTACTGGCCAATCAGATGCTCCCTGGCTGCTCTCTCTCTGTCACAGCTGAAGTAATGGCAGTCCCTACTAAGGTGATGTATAAAGTTGTGGTGCAAAACACAAACACAGTAACACATACACACTAACAGGCCCTGCCATTCCAAGTCCACAGAGGCCCAAATAGCCTGCTACCAGCCCACTATATGGTAACTTTCTATGGAACCATACAGCAGCCCTTTTGGCACCTGAAGAAGAGTGTGCTAAGCAACAAATGCACAATACACTGTATACAAACAAATCGCATACACATGGCACATGTAAGGCCACACAGGGAAATGTACTTGTAGCTGGATAGATACAGATAGGTACAGATATTAGAGGTGTCTACAACAGCAAGTGGTTTATAAAGCCCTAAAGAAAAGCTCACGTGAGTGTAACACTATGGCATTTCTTTAGAGACCATGGGGGCTGATTTACTAAGGCAGGTGCTAAACTGCACCAGGGCAATTGCCCAGAACTGTAACTGGTAACAAGCTATTTTCAGTTTGATTGCTTTCAGCAACTGCACTTGGACTTGACTGTTTAGCACCAATGTTTACAAATGCCATTATGCCCTGAACCCAATGCATCATAGGTAAGCCCAAATGGCACTGCCATAAAGCAAATTCTAGTGTTGGGACCTGTAGACTTGAGTGTACACTGTCACACTGAACCCTACTCACACATATGGCGCGCAAAACCAGCTCTGGCAGATTGGCATCCTGTGCTAAAGAGCTGCTGTCACTTGAAAAGCAGCCCAAATTGTGCCAATCAGAAGCAGAGCCTAGCCAAGGTAACGGCCCCCCAATCAGTCAGGGGGAGAAAAAACCAGAGAATCCCCGGCTCCCTATACACTGCCCACGCGGGAGGAACCTACTCATATAATGGTATCCCCCTGAGACACGTGACTGGAGCCCTGTTCCTGTTCGCTCTGCGCTGCCGCTCCTCAGTGCCAAGTAATTAGGAGCCAGTGCTGCACACTGGGAAGTGACTGTGCCCACACACACACACACACACACACACAGTGACACACACACATACAGTGACACATACACACACACACAGTGACACACACACATACAGTGACACATACACACACACAGTGACACACACACATACAGTGACACATACACACACACACACAGTGACACACACACATACAGTGACAGATACACACACACATGACACACATACAGACACACACACACACAGTGACACACATACTTACAGTGACACATACACACACACATGACACACATACATACAGTGACACATACCTGACACACATACATACAGTGACACATACACACACGACACACACACACACACACACACACACATACAGTGACACACACACACAGTGACACACACAGACAGATACACACATACACACACACACAGACAAATACATACACAGACAGATACACAAATACACACACAAACACACATATACACATACAGTAACTCACACACTCGATCTGTAACTGACTCCTTTGCCCGGCTGCAGCCTCACTAAATCCACCCCTCCCCCAAGACAAGCACCGAGCAGTTTTACTCACAGTTCATGAGATCATGCAGGAAATCCAGACCAGGTTAGGCAGCAGTGTTGAAGGGGAATGCCTGGAGCCATGCTTTCAGTTTGTTTACCGGCTCCCTCTCCCTCCCCCTCCCCGCACTACACTAAACTCCAGTCACGGGGAGGGCGGAGTTTAGAACAAACTTCACAGAGTCTACAGTGAAGCACTGTAGGTGCCGCCCCCCAATCATGACGCCTTGGTAGGAAACTCTGGATGCTGAGAGGGGGGAGGGATTTTTGCACGCTGCGGGCAAATTAATGGATATCGGCCCATGTTATGTGCACAGTCCCAGGGGGGGGCGCTGCCCCCTCTTGCCCCCCTCTGTGGACGCCCATGGCCCTGACCGTAATCCCAGTGTTGCCGTAGCAGGTTCAGCCCATAGTCACAGCCAGCTTGGGCGAGGTAGATGCTAATGGCTTTATTGACACTGTACGTTGGAAGTGACCATCCAGTAATTATGTGCTAGAGTCCTGCAGTGGGTCGGGTACCCACAGGTTACCCGCAAAAACCTGCGGTACTCTGCGGGTTGCGGGTAGAAGTTCCGGGTGTGGGCATAGACACGGGTCGGCAGTTTTGCGGGTCATGGGTCGGGCTGTGGGTCTTCTCAATATCGATTTTTACTCCTTTTTTCTGATCATGCCTAATTCCGATGATGTCACTTCCGGTTTACAATGACAGCACTTCCTGATTCTTAATGGTCAGTGGGTCGCGGGTCCATTTTGCGGATAAGGTACTTGCAGGTCGGGTAGCGGGTCCAATCGGGTAAGGTTGCGGGTCCGGGTTGCGGATTGTAGGTTGTGGGTACGGGTCAGGTACGGGTTCCAAAAAACGGACCCGCACAGGACTGGTTATTGTGGTTATTCTGCATTCCTCACTGTGGCACATGCAACAGAGCTTAAGTGACAAAATGCATCCGAGAAAGCCAGCACCACATGAAACCTAACATTCACCTAACATTCTCCTGCTCCTTTGTAATTATATCCCCTTGATGCATCTGTGTATAATGAGACTGGATTACTCTCCAGTAGCCAAAAGCTCCAGTATTTGTGTCTTTTGTCTATACGACATGTTATCCAGAATGCTCAGGACCTGGGGTTTTCTAGATAATGGATCTTTCTGTAATTTGGATCTCCATACCTTAAGGGCTCTTACAGACGAGCGTTTTTAGCTGCGCTCCCCTGCGTTCCGGGTTCATGCATTCAGCCGCAGGGGAGCGCAGGAGTAGACGCACTGAATTCTTTTCTATAGGGCTGTACTCACACAGATGCATCTAAGCGCCGAATGCAGGTTGGGACGCAGCATGTTGCATTTTTCCTGCGTCCGGCGCTAACATGCGTCTGAACGCATGAAACCGGAACGCAGGGAAGTGCAGCTAAAAACGCTCTTCTGTAAGAGCCATAAGTCTACGAAAAAAAATCTTTTAACAATTAATTAAACTCAATGGGATTGTTTTGCTTCCAATAAGGATTAATTATATCTTAGTTGGGATCAAGTACAAGCTACTGTTTTATTATTACAGAGAAAAAGGAAATCATTTTTAAAACTTTAGATTATTTGGATAAAATAGAGTCTATGGGAGATGGCCTTTATGTAATTCAGAGCATTCTGGAGAACGGGTTTCCGGATAATGGATCCTATACCTGTTTTACTGTAAGAGCCAGGAAATCTGCTATTGTGTAGTAGTCATGTGCTCACTCCAGCCAACGACTGAAAGTAATGTTAATTATCATTAAAGAAATCACACTACAACTTTTCATAAAAAAAAGTGCCAGTCTCTTCTTCTACTGCAACGAGATGACTTTAGTTGGTAATACCGGGGGTCAACAGAATTTATTTTAATGATAATCCATGGCATTACTACTGTTCTGGCTGCTGAGTGGGATAGATATGTAAATATATACAGAACAAGAATGTTCCCTGCCACCTGGATAATATCAGTTGTGTTGTTCTATTGTGTGAGGCCTTGGGAGCAGATATCTTCCCTACTTTATATAATAATTCGAGCTTTTGTAGAAGTACAGGTATGGGACCTGTTACCCAGAATGCTCAGGACATAGGGTTTTCCGGATAACGGATCTTTCTGTAACTTGGATCATCATACCTTAAGTCTACTAGAAAAATCATTTACACATTAAATAAACCCAATAGGATTTTTTGCCTCCAATAAGGATTAATTATATCTTAGTTTGGATCAAGTATAAGGTATTGTTTTATTATTACAGAGAAAAAGGAAATTATTTCTAAAAATCTGGATTATCTGGATAAAATGGCGTCTATGGGAGACAGCCTTTCAGTAATTCAGAGCTTTGTGGATAACAGGTTTCCGGATAACGGATCCCATACCTGCATCATACAGGATAATTTACTGATAACAGGGCAGGGTGCAAGTACAAAAAGCAGCCATGTCTTTCACACTTTTTACCCTGTCCTTCACTCCCCTAATGAATAGGACATTGCCCGTGCTTGGATCTTTCTGTAATTTGGATCTTCATCCCTTAAACCTACTAAAAAAAATTATTTAAACATGAATCAACCCCAATAGGCTGATTTTGCTTCCTAAACAGATGAATTATATCTTAGTTGGGACCAAGTACAAGCTACTATTGTATTATTACAGAGAACAAGCAAGGGAAAGTTGTGCTCACCACTAATTTTTAAAACCATTAGGCGGGGGTGCAATGAGGCTGTGACCACAAAATACATATAGACAAATACAAGAGTCCTCTGCACTCAACCCATTATCAATATATTTAAGACAAGAGACATTGTGTGCATACTGCTACTGAAAAATGCCTTACCCTTTAAACAAAACAGGGATTTTTTTTTAAAGGGTAAGGCATTTTTCAGTAGCAGTATGCACAAAATGTCTCTGTCTTAAATATATTGATGTAGGGATGTGAAAATTTAGCCACCCTTACCCATTACAGACAGGCACATCCCTAGTAATATGGACACCTAAGTGGGTCCTTATGGGGACCTTGTGCTTATGTAACCCCTGTAGTTCTCACAGTGTACACCAGATGGCACTGTGCAGTAGTATAAAGGTCTTGGGAACCATGAGGTCTGGGTCTATTACTTTAGCCCAACCAAGCAGGCTGGAAGGGAATGGGTACATGTTGACCCTAGGCGCATTGGCCCTAGTAATTAGATAGCATACTCGTTTATAGATCACTCTAGGAGTGATAGAGAGGTTATTTAGTTGAGAAGCTCAAGGCTCTGCCGAAGATATTAGAGGGATTAAGATCCCAGGGTATTACTGACCCAGAGTAGGGACTAAAGTGTTGAGACTAGGGATGATAGGAGTTCCCCTAGTCTGCCACTGACAGAGATCCTGAAAACTGGGCAATACCCCTCACGCTGCCACACTCTCTGCTGTATATTCCCTGGCCTGTGGGATTCAGCCTATACTGGTTCTGTGAGTATATGCTACCTTTATGCTGTCTGATTATTCTATACTCCATTGTGGATATCTGATATGTGCTATGTTAAATAAAGACAGTTCATTGTTTAAGCGTTAAAGAACTACTGGCGCCCATCATTTGTGTACCTGGTTACAGTTGCACCACACCCTGCCTCCACCCTGCTGCAAGGGCTTACCCCTGAGAGAGAGAGCCTCATTTGTGGTATAACCACACACTGATAGTAGCTTAAACTGACCAAAGTAAAGTCAGTTTACTATAGCGCTATATATATGTATATATATATATTCTGTCTCAAGCAGCCGCACTCTGATATTTCAGTAAATGTGGGTGCAGGGTCAAAATTTTTTAAAAATCAAAGGGAGAATTTCACTGCATACAGTCAGGATTCTTGTAAAAACGGTACACATTTTTAAATTAAAGTATATTGGAGATAGGTTTCTTTTTCACTAAAGAAAGTAAAAATTGGATTTTATTTTTTTGCCTTTACATGCCCTTTCAATATGAGTAGTTCGAGATAAGCATCTTACCAAGGAATATGCTGACAGAATAGCCCCGGGCTCCGTATTTCTCCATGCTATCTGACTGCAGCGGGAAGCACACCCCATTCCGCCCGTAGAAGTTCCCAAAGGTATCATAGCTGAAGAAGGGGATGACCGTGATGAAGAATCCCAGCCCCCAGATGGCGGTCAAAGTGCATAAGGTCTGCCCACGCCCTGCCCGAAAGTGGCTGAAGGGAAAAACGATGCATAGGTATTTCTCCAGAGTCATGTAAGTGAGCAGCATGACAGAAACCTCCGAGGAGAGCATCGCCAAGGAGCCCACCAGCTTACACTCCCAGCTCTCCATCCAGGTCTGGGCATGTTTATTGTACTCCCCCTGGAACTTTATATCAAAGGCTCCCAGGCAGAAGAGGTAGAATCCCATAAGAAAGTCTGCACCTGCACGAGAAGAGGAACCATTATAATGAAGCTAAATCCACCAATCACTAAACAGGTATGGGACCTGTTATCCAGAATGCTTGGGACCTGGGGATTTCCATAATTTAGATCTTCATACCCTAAATCTACTAGGATATCATGTAAAAATTAAATAAACTCAAAAGGCTGGTTTTTCTTCTAATAAGTGTTGCTTCTAATATCTTAGTTGGGATCAAGTACAATATACTGTTTTGTTATTACAGAGAAAAGGAAATCATTTTTACAAATTTGGATTATTTGATTAAAGTGGAGTCTATGGGAGACGGCCTTTCCGTAATTCAGAGCTTTCTGGATAATGGGTATCCAGATAACGGATCTAGGGTTGCCACTTTACCCCTTTAAAACTGAACACATGAAATCCACAGCCTGCATGGCTAATTAGCAATTTATTATGATGCAATTTATTAAGACTGAACTGATAATTAGTTCAGTCTGCAGCATGCATCTAAGGGCTCTTACTCATGTGCGTTTTTACCTGCGCTCCCCTGCGTTCCGTTTTTCGGCGTTCAGCCGCAGGGGAGCGCAGGAATAGACGCATTTCATTTTTTCAAATGGGGCTGTACTCACACAGGTGCATGTAGGCGCCGAACGCAGGAAAAATGCAGCATGTTGCGTCTCAACCTGCGTTCGGCACCTACATGCGCCTGTGTGAGTACAGCCCCATTTGAAAAAATGAAATGTCTATTCCTGCGCTCCCCTGCGGCTGAACGCCGAAAAACGGAACGCAGGGGAGCGCAGGTAAAAACGCTCATGAGTAAGAGCCCTAAATGTATTGCTAATTAGTCAGGCAGGCTTTGGATTTCATATGTGTTCAGTTTTAAAGGGGTGAGGTGGTAACCCTAAACGGATCCCATACCTGTACTTTGTGTATTAGGGCTCTTACTGACGAGCGGTTGAAGCTGCGCTACCCTGCGTTCCATTTTTCTGCGTTCAGCCGCAGGGGAGCGCAGGAATAGACAAATTAAGTTTTTTTCAATGGAGCTGTACTCACACAGGCGCATGTAGGGGCCGAAGCAGGTTGAAACACAACATGCTGCATTTTTCCTGCGTTCGGCGCCTACACACGCCTGTGTGAGTACAGCCCCATTGAAAAAAACAATGCGTCTATTCCTGCGCTCCTCTGCGGCTGAACACAGAAACCGTAACGCAGGGGAGTGCAGCTCTCAGTAAGAGCCCTAAGCTTCAGGCTTCCAGAATAGAGTGTAAGCCTTTCAGGCAGGGATGGGAAAATAGAAGCGAGTAATCCTAAACAATCACCAGCCTGACAACAGGAAGCCAGGAATATCTTAGCCATTCAGTTTACTTTACTGCTGTTTTAGAAGCCTAAGCTGGATAAAGAGTAAGTTTATACTGCACCAATTTAGTGGCACAAACAGTGATTAATTACAACTTTACAATACACAATGACTCCTTTAGAATGACTCTTACACATGAGCAGTTTTACCTGAGCTCCCCTGTGTTGCATTTTCTTCTGTTCAGCAGCAGGGGAGCACAGGCGTAGACGCACTCAATTATTGTGAAGGGGGCTGTACTCACACAGACGCATGTATCCGCGTAATGCAGGTGAAATGCAACATACTGTGTCCCACCTGCGTTTGGCGCTGACATGCGTCTGTGTGAGTACAGCCCCCTTCACAATAATTGAGTGCGTCTACTCCTGCGCTCCCCTGAGGCTGAACAGAAGAAACCGCAACGCAGGGAAGTGCAGGAAAAACTGCCCGTGTGTAAGTGTTAAGGATTGATGCAATGATGGAGCAACTCTGTCCCTTTAAAACGGAACACCAATAAACTCCAGGTGGTGCTAGTTTTTAATCAGATGCACATTGCAGAGCTGCATAGAAACCAGAGCAGCCAGCAGTATACAACAGGTTTAAAGAGTAACATATTATAGACAATTGCTTTTAAACTGAATGATTGCAAAAAAAGCAATGGATCATACTTTGACCCGATACCAGTGGGTTCCCTGGCACAGCAAGCATATAAGGTACAGCTTTTCTGCTTCCCTTTATCTCTCTCTCTCTTAACCTTTTGCCTGTTTGTTCATTTTATTAATGACCATCCTATGCTGCACATTTGCTTTTCTGTACACAGTAGAATTTATTCTTCTAATGATGTAGCTACACTTCTAACTGTATTATTCCCTTTGGGTACATACAGAGAGACAATTATTCATACAAGGTGCATTAAGACTAAATGCAGAGACATTTGGCTACTTTTGCTCATTGTAAATTGTGCTTGACAAAGAGATAAATGTGTGTATCCATGATTAAGCCAGAGGTGTGGGATACACACACACAGAGCTTGTGCCGTGCAAACAGAGAGTTATTCTCAGTATAACATATGGGTGCTGAGCACTAGGCAAGAACCCAAAGCTTAAGGGCCAGATCACATCGGAATGTAAAACTTGGAACACTCTAATGCAGAGTAATGGCTGGAATTAGCAGAGTAACAACCTTGGCTGGCAGGACAGACACCCACTGCCATGGTTAAGAAATAATGTGCTTTTTATTTTTAGGGGACTCAAGAAGGGATAATATCTGCTCCCCAAGAGACCTTAGTGGTGGAGTTAGGGAAGAAGGGTGCAGGTGCTGAGAATTCAGCAAAAATCAGAACCAACCCCCATACAGAAGAGCAGCATATCCACTGCTATATCATCACCAGCCAACAGATGGCCCTATATACATTTGCTGTTCTCAGAGGGGCTGTTTTACAAACACAGGCGCTAAACTGCCTCAGTGCAGTTGCCCATGCCAACCAATCCAATATTTGCTTTCCTTTTATAACTGGTATTAGACGGAGATATTAAACTGATTGGTTGTGATGAGCACCTGCACTCATGCTACCAACTATGTTAGTAAGTGAGCCATAGAGTGCCAAATCTTTCCAGTACGGAATTCTTTATCATTAAACCCGTTATCCAGAAAGTTCCAAATTATGGAAGGGCTGTCTCTCAGACTCTATTTTATCTATGTAATCCAATTTTTTTTTTTTGTCAAATATCTTTATTTTGTTTTACAAAGAAATAGAAACGGAAGAAAATCAAAATACAGCCGTTGCTCCTATTTTCCATGAAAACTCTTACAGAAAGTAATGTGTTGCATGTAAAAAACAGCTTCGATAATGCAAAGATACAGATTACAATTATTGCTTTCAACAATAAGGAAAATAGGACACCAATATTAGTTAGACAGAAAAGAATAGACAGAAGTGGTAAAACAGAAACCAAAGAAATGTATCCATAGGGGGTGCATACTCAGTGAAGAATATGATCACATAAGAATATAGGTGTGTTTTGGGGAAAAAATGGCAAATCTAGGGTGCTGTCCTCCTTACGTACCCATATCTAACCTATGTAATCCAAATTTTTAGAAATAATTTCCTTTTTCACTGTAATTTCACCAACATTTTTTTAAAATACTATGTACTGTCGCCCCTGCATTGGTAAAAGTTGTGTTTGCTTTAGAAATACCAGTCTAGTTTATAAACAAGCTGCCATGTAGCCATGGGGGCAGCTATTTAAAGGACCAGTAACATCAAAAAAATGTTTTGAACAATTCGTTGGTATACCTGTACATTGAAAAATAAACACCAACACAAATTAAGCTTTTAAATTGCAAAGCCTTTATTAAAAAATAACTTTCTGAAACTCCACTTCGCTCTTTTTGAGAAAAGGCTACAGGGCGACCATCCATTCTGCAGCGATTGATTTCTCCTCCCTGGCTATTGATTGAAAACGTCAGGGAGAGATGGAGGAGCAATGCTGGGAAGTGGGGAGCAACTGGCAGGCAATGGTGACGTCGGCTGGAGGATACGACATGTGCATCGCTTAGAAGTGCTGCCCCATCTTGCCAGGAGATATAGCCAGGGAGGAGAAATCAACTGCTGTAGAATGGATGGTCGCTAAGTTTGCAGCCTGGCAGGTAAAAATGATGACTGATCCCAATGTTAATAATAGGGAAAAAGGATAAATCTATAGGAAGGCTGGTATTTTTTTCCAGAAAAGGTGGTAAGCCTAATGGTCGCCCTGTCTCGAGAAAACCAATAAGCTCTGTAATAGAATACAAAGCTATGCTAAAGCGTGCATCTGTAATCTGCTACTGTATGTAACCTGAACCTTGAGTTGCTGCCCCCATGGCTACACAGCACCTTGTTTATATAAACTAATGATAAGCTTTCTGAAGCAAACACAACCGGTTTTATCAATGCAGGGTGTTACTGTTCCTTTACATAAATGAATAGGATTGTATTGCCTCCTCTAAGGATTCATTATATCTTGCTTGAGACAAGGTACTGTTTTATTATTCCAGATGAAAAGGAAATACAAAATTAGATAAAAAAAAAAATTCTATGGGAGATGGCCTTTCTTTAATTTGGACTTTTTGGATAACAGGTGTCCTGATAACCGATCCCATACCTGTACAGATGTTTTCTGGGGTGAAGGCCTCTAGAATGATTGAATCAGAACAAAAAGAACCCATACAACCCATGCATTACACATGCTAGGGTTAAATTAGGAACATCAGCAAAGAATCTGTGACTGGAATGTAACTTTCTTTAGCTAGCAGATAATTGTACTGGGCAATACTGTGCTTATGGCAGGATACTACTGACTTTACAAAAAATTTTAAATAATTATATATAAAAATTTGGGGCGGTGGAGTGGTTTTCCTTGTATGCTTTTAAACACACATTAAAGGTAAGGGCACACTGGGCGATTTGGGGAGATTTGGTCGTCCGGTGACTAATCGCCTCGTCTTTGCAGCAACCAATCTCCCTGAATGCCTTTCCTCTGTCTTGCGCTTTGTATTCCGAAGTTGTCTCACGAGGAAACTTATGGCGACTTCGGAATATGAAGTGTCGCGTGTGCCTTCATTATAGCCGGCGCAAGACAGAGGGAAGGCATTAGGGGAGATTGATCACCACAAAGACGAGGCCATTAGTCGCCAGGCGACTAAATCTCCCCAAATCGCCCAGTGTGCCCCTACCCTAAACGTGGGCACTGCAGGGTTTCCTACACGTACAGTGTTGTGCCAAATTTGCAGTCAGGCCTGGATTTGTGGAGAGGCCGTCCAGGCCTAGGGTGACAGAATTTTAGGGGGCGTCATGCTGCCCAACCACACCCACACTGGGGATGTGTAGGAGATACCATCGTTTTTTACGTTCCCCCTGTGCCAATCCCCATTGCTTCGGTCCCGATGACATTTAATCGAATAAAAGGGAGGGGATGGGGTGGGTGATGAACGACAGCGGGCCTAGGGGCTCCCACTATGTAAATCCGGCCTTGTTTGCAGTGCCTTCTTAGAGGGCTGCCCACCTTACAATTAACTTTTAGTATACTGATGGACAGCAGCATCACATGGTAATTTGCATTTTCCATCTTTCAGTGGTTATGAGAACATAAAACAGAACATAACAATCAGCAGCAGTGCTTTTATTTATTTATTTTGCTCCGTACCGCCCTTGGGAAAGGGGTCTTGGCTTGACCTTTATGCACATTCCTCTTTATACTGCCTACATTCCATTAACACTCTGATTAAGAATCCATGTCCTGTCTTTTCTGTCCAAGCTGTCCGTCTGTCTAGCAATGCACTGAGCTGCACTTTGCACATTCCCCATCTTGCGAATATAAAAGGCAGCTGAACGCGGCATGTGTGAGTGTGAATAGCAGGCCCACAGTTTATAGAAGCAAATGCCTCTCTTTAATCTCCCCATTAATGGGCACGGTGTGGGGTTTTGTATAGCACCTTTGTATTGCACTTGTTCTTCTTGCAAAAAGCTTAATTATAACTGCGTGGAGGTGTGAAACCAACGGGGGGCTCTTTATTTCAACTGGTCTCATAACGTTAATGGATTTTTATCCCCTCTCCTAGGAATTGCTATAATTATTTGTCACCAGCACCTTGTAGGGTTTGGTCACTGTACAACATGTGGTAGCTAACATTGTTTTAGTAATGGCACCTGAGAGAACATTTTTGGGACATTGCTTTCATAAATGCCTGTGTGTGTAGCAGACCCAGCATTTGCCAGGGGCTCCGGAGTATTGACACCTGAACAAACACATGAAATATTTATTTTTCTCCTAGAGAAATCCTTAATTTCCCAATGGTCTGCTAAAAGCCTGATACTTCTGAAAGTGGTACCCTGTTAAAGTAGGACCTTTCACCCAGACACACAAAGCTGTATAATCAAAGTCCTTTTCAAATGAAACATGAAATCCAATTTCTACTTTTTTTTTTTTTTTTTATTAAAGCATTCATAGCTCTTGTAAGCTCATTTAAAAATCTCTGCTGTTCATCAAATATTGTCTACCCTGCCTCTATTACTTTCACTTTCCATTCAGCACTTCCTGGATTTCACTGTTCTCCACACATTCCCCCATTCTCTTCACCTTCAGTTGTGCAGCCAGGGCATGGGGATGGACATCAGGTCCCCCCATTCTGAGATGATTCAAGGCTTGCCTTAATAAGTGTACACAAAATGGCTGCCTGCTTGCTATAATTATGAATTCCCAGACTGAAGGAAACAAGATTCATATAATTTATATAGTGTAATTAAAGTTCATTTTGCTTGACTAACGTGATAAAAATAGGAATTTGTTTGGGTGACTAGTCCCCTTTAAGATACACTTATAAAGCATACATAATATGGGCAATATATACATGTAGTTCCAATCACTTGTTAAACCAACTGCCATCCTTGCTTCCAAATCTTTGTGCAGGTATAGGATCCGTTATCCATAGGGCTTCTAATGGGGGGGTAGGCTGTCTTGTATAGACCCCATTTTAATTAATTAATTTAACATTTTAAAACATATTTCCTTTTTCTCTGCGGTAGCAAATGAGTATCTTGTACTAGATCCCAAGCAAGATATATACACTATGGAGACAAGGATACCAGTTTTCTGAACAACCCCTTTAAAGAAGGTGACTGTAAGGCGTCCTCGGCGCATCCAAGATGGCGGCGCCAAGAAGAAGCCATGCGGCCGTCAGATGCCAGCGTGACGCTGGCGTTTTCGCGCAGCATATTTACACCGGCGTATTTACGCTGGTGCATACTTTAGATGCTGGCGTCCAAAAACGTGCAGACGCTGGCGCATATTCTGGCGCACGTCCTGTGACGTCATCTAGCGCATTTTGGCGTGAAAATCCACCTATTTAAAGTCGCCAGAAGGTTCTCTCAGTGCCCGAGTATAGGTTCTTTTATCCTGAGTTCCTGGGTGTTTACTATTATTGATTCCTTGATCTTTGACCTTGCCTGAAACCTCGACTTTGATATCTTGCTGCCTGGACCGACCTCTGCCTGGAATATCGACCACGTTATCTTGCTGCCTGGGCCGACCTTTGCCTGAACTGACAATTCTTCTGCCTAAACCCTTTGTACCACGAACTGTGTTTGCCTAGTTGCTTCCTCCTTGGTCCGCACTCCAAACTGCGCCTTCGGGCCCTGACAGTGACCTAATCTTCAGCTATACTGAAGTTGGCCATCCGTCAGCACCCTCAGTCATAGTTTCATGCATAAAGATCAGAAGACACCTTGGCCAAAAGCAGATTCGGTCTCTTACCCGCACAGCAGAACCAAACTTTTCTGGATGACGAGAAATATTGAAAGAAAATTAAGCCATCACTCCCTTGAAGCATTGCACTTGTTTGGAAGCGATGTAGAGATTCCTCATTGACTCTCAGTGTAGGGTTGCCAGTGTAGGGACCCTGAGATTTGGGTTAAATTACTCAGGCAGTTCCCCTTTAGTATTTGGACACCTAAGGGTCCTTTAGTTAACTCAGGCAGCTATGTCCCTTGCTGGGTCCACATTAGTTCACGGAGATTGTCCACTAGATGGCACTGTTTGTCAATATAAAGGGGTTTAGCACCATACTGTCTGGGTCTGTCCTGGTACTTTGCCTCACTAAGAGGTACTACAGGTCCAGGTCTGCTGGGAAAGTTAGTTAAGTGTTAGTGATAGTAATACGGTAATAGTCGCTCTAGGAGTGAAAGTCAGCACAGGGTAGCTAGTGAGCAGATGTGGCTCCAACGAGGAGAAATAGTGGGGTTAGGACCCCGTGGAATTTGAACCACTAGAGCAGGGACTACAGTGGGTGAGTTGAGGACCAAGTCCAGTGCCAAGATACAAGACCCCAGGCTGAGAAACCCATGCCTTAGTGCTTCACCAGAGGGATAGTGCCCAGTGAGTGTGGTAACTATTCCCCAAGTCTATTGTTGCTGTAACTTTGAGATCTATTGAATATTAGCCCGTCTGATGTACCTTGTACACCCTGGAGGGAATACTACTGTTTGAAGCTACTCTATGATTACTGTGAACATCAAAGTGGTTGTGAACTACGAACTTTCCACTGTTCTCTGTTAATAAACAAGTTATAGTTTACTACAAAGAAACTGTCTAGCTGAATATCCTGCTGTACCGGGAGTTGCACTGGTACACTGGGGGTCCAGGGCACACTTCCAGCAGTTTTAGCCTGGTCACACACAGCCTTAAAACACAGCAAAAGTACACTCAAGGGTGTGCTACACCTACATATCTAACTAATGATAAACCAAGGGTGAGTCCCCAGGAGATGGTAGTTCTACTAATGCAATGATGCATAAATCAAGCAAGTTCCTGATTTAATTTATAACATGGGCCCTTATGCTTTATTATAGGAAATAAGGAAGAATTAAATATCTATTGGGCTTTAATGTATGTGTGAAAATTCACTGTAGCTACTCTTTGTACTGATACAGATACTTACAGCACAGAGATTTGATGGACATCGTATGCTGGCAGTTCTCGGTGACAATGAAAGAACGCATGCAGATGACAAAGAGGTTCCCAAAACAGGTGACACAGGCCATCACCCACACAAAGACACGGAGCAAGATGTTGGCCAGAAGGTTCTCAAAGGAAGAGATGCCATCACTTTTGGGATTACAGCTGCGCACGTGAGGAGCATAACTGCAGTACTGGAACTTTTTAAAATAGCTTTGGGAAGAGAAGTACAAAATTTGTTAAAGGAAAGTCTTGAAGAACACATAGGGAAAAACACAAAGTATGCTGATACTAGAGCAGGTACGTGGGCAAGTCTTAAGCTGATCCTGGTTTCTGTGGTTGTCTCTCCTCATACTT
The DNA here is from genome assembly GCF_017654675.1 of Xenopus laevis. NCBI lineage: Eukaryota > Metazoa > Chordata > Amphibia > Anura > Pipidae > Xenopus > Xenopus laevis. The sequence goes on from NC_054385.1 coordinate 31,163,377, forward strand.
ACATGTGAGACAGATTGACAAGGCTGGAGAACATGCGGTTATGAATGTTGGGAATCTCTATATCTTCCATGATTCTGTCAATGAAAATGAATAATGGAATGAATTCCATTCAGAACATGTAATAGTGTTTCAAATCAAGCGTTTACCCTTAACCAGCCTTGACCTGCATAGATTAAGGTCTCGGCTGCATCAGAGTGACAATCAAAATACACAGACTTCTGCTACAGTTGAAAGCTATTGGCAAGATGTCTGTCGAATAAATCAACAGACATCTTTAATGCAAATGAACTCTCGTTTCTCTGCAAATCTCTGTATATGACCATAGGTTTGGTGTTACTTCGTGCTATCATACACATATTTTAATCATTTGTGTTACAACTTTAAGCTAGTGGTGTGCTTCGTTATTCTTGATAGGGCTCAGTATCATGGATTTTTGTATTAATGACACATTAATGACTTATTTCATTACAGTGATACAGACACTTAACCTAATGATACCTTATGATTCCCAAAATATTAATACTCTGAGACTGTAATATCAGTCTTGGTCGACCACAGAGCTGATCTATGTAGACTGAGCATGTGTTTTTATGTGTAGCCTGTCGGTGAGGGTGGACTTTCCCTGCTGAACAGATTTAAAACATAGGAGGATGCACCTGCCAGTCAGAGCTGACCCATGCAGATTGTGCTTCTGTTGTTTCGTGTGTCAGGAAGGTGGCACTTTATTAATCTGACACAGGAACTTCTTTGATAGAAAAGTACATTATGCAAGAAACACTGCACAAACTAGTACTACGTTTGTTAGCCAATGCTGGCCACAGTTTAAAATTTTCAGCATAAATTTGAAATTTGTAAAATTAGAGACGGACATTTGATAATCACAGGAGGTTCTAGACGTGCGATGTAAAATAAGATGAATATTGGCGTAGATGCATATTTAGCAGGGTACTTATCCAGGGTACTTACAAGGATTGTAGGTTAGAGAGTAGGTCAAACTGATTTTGCTGGATGTGTTGCAAAGGGTTGAAGGAGATGTTTCTAAAAAGTAAATAAAGACAGTTTGGCAATGTTGTTTTCCAGCTCAGTTCTCTTAGATTAATGGCAACCAATCCCATACTTCTACACTCATTCTTAATGCAGCCCAAAAAAGGGAAAAGTAAGGTTCAGGCTTTAGGACAGTAACAGTAAAATCTGAGGGTGAATGATGATCTACAGAGCTTGTTAAGAGAGATGGGGGTTCTGAACTAATGTTTGAGTGAAACAGCCTGAAATCCCTCTGCTGCCAAGTATTGCATTGTGCTTAAACCTAAACCTTTTGACGTAAAATGAACGGGGAAATTGAACACAGAACAAACAGATTCTTAGTGAATTCCAAACACTAACTCTTAATACCAAGATGCTTCTGTGACATTTAGACGGTGCATTGTATGTGATTTAGATACTGTTCACTTTACGTTTACGAACATTCCAATGAACATTTAACACTCACAACAGCTGGAGGTCCTGCAGGTTAGTGAACAAGGCCGGAGGCAGCTCCACAATCTGGTTTAGTGACAGGTCTCTGCTCATAGACGAAGGAGACAGAATTAGTCAGCTCATAATTCCTATCGGTTTGTATGGGGAAATAACAACCAACATGTGTGCTATGAAACTCTTCGTATAAAAACTGCCTTAGTTCTACTAGTAGGTGTGTCTGGCTAAAGGCATGATATTTTATGGCAATATCCCACCATGTCACTCCATTTATATAATTCATTATTGAAGTGTTTTCCATTAAAATAAATGTGAAATCCTGTGCTGTGCCAGGTGATGTTAAAATAAAGTTTTCCCCATCATCATCATTTATTTATATACTGTAGCACCGACCAGATACGCAGTGCTTTGCCCCATCTGTGCATACTATATTTCTATGCTGTGTGCTTTTAGACCATAGTCCTTTTTGGTCAGGAAGTAGTGGCTTCTTTTTTTAAAGTAAAAGACAGACAGAAATATTTTGTAGTTGGCCCACCAAATCTTCCCTGCTTGTCATTTGTGGTGCTTTGTGGAATAGAAAGTGAGAATATTACAATACTCACAGGTCCACCAACTTGTTCATTTGGGATAGCGCACCCTTTCTGATTTTCCGTATTTTGTTCCTGCTTAGGCTCCTGTAAAACAAAAAAATGTTGATAAAAAATAAATCATCCAGCTCCTTTTATGTCACCCCCCATTTATATTATGTGTTTATGTAGAACTCACATTTTACTTGGCACAGAGGTTGTTGTTAACCATTCTCCTCTCACCGCTGCACAGTAGAGCTAAACAAATCTAATTTCCTTATTACAACCTCATATGTCCCTATATAGACCCTTCTTACTCCTTTTCCTCCATACATTTATGTTCTTCAATAAATGGGTTCTTTAACTCATCCCTGCATCCCACTCAATATCTGTCACTTTCCTCTTCCAACACATGCCTCCATGCCTCATTTGATCTCTGGAACATATTTATTATTCTTTACTCGTATAGCACCATCATATTCTGCCGTGCTTTAAGATAATACATCATTTGCCGTTGCCGCAGGGAACCTTACTATTGGTACTAAATCTTTTATAGCTAACAGGTACACAGACTATGTGTCTCTAATCCCCTAAAACAGAATTATCCAATATCTGGTATAGAATAAAGGATGTATTTCTTTTAAATCCCTAGAATCTCTGGTGTCCATATAGAAATAAAACAGGGCAAATTGCATAGATTTTTGCATGTCTCTTTTTGATTTAAGCTGCTCCATGCATTTGGTGGTGAAAGACAATATTAAAGGGTTAAAATTACATTTCTCACTTTTAGCAAATAACACTTTTTACAGTAAATTGTTGGTGATGATCCACCCTAAACAGCATGGAGGCTCATTTTTGGCTTCAACTCAGTTAGGCACCCTTGATCTAGATTCTAGACAATCATCATGGCATAGTTCGGGCCCTTATGGAACTTCTCTGTTTGTTTTTTCCTAAATGTATTTTAAAATGTTGAACTGAGACTACTCCGTACAGGTATGGAATTAGTTATCCAGAAAGCTCTGAATTACGGGAATGCCGTCTCCCATAGGCACCCTTTTTTCCCAAATAATAATTTTTGAAAATGATTTCCCTTTTCTCTGTAATAATTAAACAGTACCTTGTACTTGATCCCATCCACAATATAATTAATCCTTATTGGAGACAAAACAATCCTATGGGGTTTAATTAATCTTTAAATTATTTTTCTAGTAGACTTAAGGTACTGTATGAAGATCCAAATTACAGAAATATCCATTATCAAGAAAAACCCAGGTCCTGAGCATTCTGGATAACAGGTCCCATACCTTTCTATAACTGAGCCTGCCAAATAGAGTAGAGAACTTGCCCAGAGCCAACTGCAGCCGTTGTTGTTGTTTTTTTCTATTAAATGCAGTGTGCTTCAAAATAGATACAGCTCAATATAATACCTGCATAATGCTCTCCCCAATGGATACAGAGATCGGATGTGTTAACCAGCTTTAATTGTCTTCTTCTAATAAAGAATAATAATTATGTTGTAAATATGCCAATAGCAGCCACATCTCTGAGCATGTTACAAAGGTTTTCAGTTGCTTATGTGCATAAATATGGTTAATATTGCTTGTGTGGGCCCGTTTCTCCATTATAGATCTGCCAGAAATACCTGCTCTTGTACTTGTACCTGCTCTTGTACTTTTACTTCATTATGTAAAAATGAATATGGCTAAAATGCCATATTTTATATACTAAACTTATTGTACTAACCTACAGTTTCAGCTTCTCAATAGCAGCAATTATTTAGGACTTCAAACTGGTCACATACTCAGTGGGCTCTGAGCAAAGCTTAGGGGTCGTTGCAAATGAGGCTGGCCTGTAATATAAGCTGATGCTACAAGGCCAATTATTAAATTCTGATACTAGTTGCTCTGGTTTCTGTGCTGCCATGTAGTAGTTATCTGTGTTAATTACTAATCAAATACAAAAAAAGAGAGCTGTGGGTGCGCTCCTAAGGCTAAGTTAAAATGTGTTTAAAGTACAATGGAAACGTAGAATGGAATATATGTCAGCGATACATAATCACAACACTTCGGCTTACGATAAGGTATGGACGAATTGGATATATCATTTTCCCAACATTCACACAACAGCATAGTCACTATGATCTTCCAGAATTTAGGGGCCCAGAGCGCCTATACAGCATGCGCAGTTTATGACTGCAGAATATGGACACGACTACGTTCTTTGATCAGGGCCTCTTTGCACCAAGTCCTCCTTTCCATTTTTTTTTCTGCGATACTTTAGACCTATACCTCCTACCTCCATATCACTCTTTGACTGGTTTACCCAGATACCATACTCCAAACCTTGATGTGGAGTGGGGCTGCACCTTGTGAAACCTTAAGACACTATGCTATTATATTGTATTTAGTCAATCATATCCACAACCTTGCATATTTCAGTTTCTCAACTGTATAATGTTTTTTTTTTTTTTTTTTTTTTTTCTTTTCTGTTTTCTTATGTTTCTTATGTTTCCTATTTTGTCCTACTTATTATTTGTGTAAAATTCATAAAACTACTTAAATAAAGAGTTATAAAAAAAAGTACAATGGAAATCGCCAGTGCTCAGGCTAACTCACGCTGTGGCGTTGACCAGCATGCATTTGCATTATAAAAAAAGAGAAAAATTGCCAGCGCACGGTTTGCCTTTAAAAAAATTTTTAACAAAAAATCATGTTAGTACCACACTTTGGCCAAAATATGTAAGCTCACGTGCCACGTCAAGGCCTCTCAGTGTACGTGAGTCCTACACTATTTAGGAGCATTCTACATTTGTAGTGCTTTCAGATATATGTTAATTGGCTGGGGCTAAAAAGCTCCTTGCATTTTCACTATAGCCCCTTAGTTAAGGGGAAGATCGTGGTCTTATTACTTAGTCACATTGTTTACTGGGGGACTTGATTTTTAATGCACTACAAAGGAAGGTAATTATTCACAGCTGTATGTTTGTTAGCTATGGGTAAGTGCACAATGGTCTTATTTCTCAGCCACACAGTTTGCTGGGGGATTTTAAAAGAGAATAAATCTGTGGCAGGCACTCCAAAAAGGCAATCTTCCAACAAGTTGGTTATTTTTGATCATTTCAGTTTTTTATTTTTAAAGTTACGATTCCCTGTATGTATAGGATATGGATAACTACAGTATATAACTATATATATATATATATATATATATATATATATATATATATATATATATATATATATATATATATATATATATATTTAGAACTACTAATCCTATTCAGTAGTTCCTTTTTCATAATGACTAATGTCATTTAACTTATATTCTTTTATTGTATTTGTATAAACATTTGTATATATTTTTGTAGTGATGGTTTTATAATCATACCAACCCATGTCCTTTAAAGGTGTAATTTGAGCTAATATTTATCTATTTAAAGGGTCTATCTCAACAGTTTAAATTGTTAGCCCTAGCACCTCTTAAAGGTTCTTTAAAAATTTATAAAAAAAAATGTTCAAATCCAGTGATACACACGTTCCAAACTTTAGTTTTAGTGGTCCGTCAGTTTCTATTTCAATATGTACTAAGATGGCGTTGACAAATTATCATGTGTATATCACTTTAACATCTACACTTTTCTAAAAGGACCTATAGGTGTACCAAAATGGCCTCTACTAAAAAGAGGCTTGGTTCAGTACCAAAAAGAGGCTTGGTTTATTTTTGATAAAACTCTCCCTAAAGAGACACACTTGAGCTAATTGTACACACGGGTTGGTCTGATGTGGGGCATGCAGGGATTGGTCAACGTTTTATTGTTGGAGTGTTGTGATTAGTGCACTTTTTGTTTAAATATTTATGCTTGAGCTTCACTTACTCAGCCTATATAAGTGTTTGTAACACGAAACGTGTAAGGCGGAGGACACAATAAATCTTTTCTGGGCCACTTCCTAAATGTGGTGAGTAAATACTCCACTCCATGAAAACCCATTCTCTGCTTCATTACAATATTGATTTTAAAAGCACTACAAACGTAGAATGCTCATAGTGTAGGACTCCCGTACAATGAGGGGCCTTAACGTGGCATGTAAGCTTACATATTTTTGTGGTACTAAACACCTCATTTTTTGTAAAAAAAAAAAAAAAAAAAAAATGTTTTAAAGGCAAACCGTGCGATGGCAATTTTTCTTTTCTTAAAGGGGTGGCTCACCTTTAAGTTAACTTTTAGTGTGTTATAGAATGGCCAGTTCCAATCAACTTTTCAATTGGTTTTAATTATTTAGTTTTTTAAATATTTGCCTTTTTCTTCTGACTCTGCAACTTTCAAATGGGCGTCGCTGACCCCTTCTAAAAATCAAATGCTCTGTAAGGCTTCAAATGTATTGTTCTTGCTAATTTTTATTACTCATATTTCTATTGAGGCCCACTCCTATTCATATTCCAGTCTCTTATTCAAATCAATGCCTGGTTGCTAGGGCTATTTGGACACTAGTTACCAGATTGCTTAAAATGCAAATTCAAGAGCTGCTGAATAAAAAGCTAAATAACTCAAAAACCTTAAATAATAAAAAATGAAAACCAATTGCAAATTGTCACTCTCTACATCATAATAAAAGTTATCTCAAAGGTGAACCACCCCTTTAATGCAAGTGCATGTGTTTACAAAAACAGAATTTTTTAGTTACAAAGTTATGACCAGAAAGTTAAAAAGCCACCATACCATGTCAAGGTAAACCCCACATCGTGGTCCCTAACTTGTTTACCTCTGGTCATAGTATAAAAGGTCTTGAACCTCTCTGCATTGTAGCATTACTTGGAGTAAGTATCTCCTGAACCTCGGTTTCAGTCTAGATCCTCCCCCCACCACTGGCTTTTGCAGTTTTAAGTCTGACTTGCCGTACCTTACCTCCCCTTAAGCACCTTGCTTGTACCGGCTCCATCCCTTGCCTCCTCCCTCAGCCCGACCCTCTTTTTCCCACCACTGCTGGCTACCCTTCTTTGTTCTCTTACCTGGGGCTAGGAGGCCAGAACCTATCCTTAGACTACACCTTGGGGTAAGGGAGTCCTTGCCTAACCCCATCTCAGCCCTAGACGTGCTTCATTCCTCCTAAGAGAGGGAGAGAGACTGCCCAAACCAACGCACCTATACACAACTTTACTTTGCCTTTACTATTGTTTTCCATTATTTCATTGTTTTTTATAAAAATAAGCATTGGTTTGGGCAGTCTCTCTCTTAAAAGCTGCAAAAGCCAGTGGCGGGGGAGGAACTAGCCCTCAAGACACTTATTCCAAGTAATGTTACTATGCAGAGGTATAAGACCTTTTATACTATGACCAGAGGTAAACAAGTTAGGGACCACCGTGTGGGGTTAACCTTGACGTTACCGGCCAGTGGTGGGGGCGGGAATTAAGGGGCGGACCATGATGCACAAAAGGGGCGGATCCATCGGGACGTGACACAAAAGGGGCAGAGCCACGGGGGTAGTGCCGCAAAAGGGATGGGGCCACATCGCCTGAAGCCGAAGAAAATTTAAGTTTTCACCGGCGGGCAATGGTAAATGGTATTACAAATTACCTGCAGCTACATTGCCGGTAAATTTGTAATACCAGCCGGGTGGCAACCCTACATGGTTTGGTGGCTTATCACCTTTATGATCATAACTTTGTAACTAAAAGTTATGATCATTTACTTAGACAGGTGACCAGGGAATGTGCACTGATTAATTGGCCAAGTCAGTAGCACTTCCATTGTACTTTAAACACATTTTAACTTAGCCTTAGGAGTGCACACACAACCCCCCCTTTTTGTATTTTAATTACTAATCATTCTTATATTGTGATATTTCTATTCTGTGTATTGTATATTGGGAGTGGGTCCCTAAGCTCAGTAAGTGACAGCAGCACAGAGTATGTGCAGTGAATCAGCAGAAAAGAAGATGGTGAGCTACTGGGGCATCTTTGGAGACACAGATCTTCCCTGTTTAAAGGGTTGTGGTTGCCTTGGGCTAGTAAAGAAACTAAAACCATAATTTACAATATTTCTAGCCTGCTTCTTTAGTAAAGCTTTACTTCTCCTTTAAGCTTAGGTTGCTGTATCATGAATAACCCTTCTAAAATATCCAGCTAGTGCAGAAGGGCTGCACTGGTCAGTAGACATATTCCTGTTTATGGCATGATACAGTAACCTTAGCTAATGTGGCTATTGGATTTGCTGGTGTTTGTGGGAACACCGTTTTAAATCCTGTGTTACAATTAAACGTCTGCCAAATTAATTATATATTCATATGAATACATTCTCCATTACTGTCCCATTGGGCTCATGAATCATTAGGAATGCATTTCAGCTTTCTTATATTAATGTATATTTAATAGCAGCCTATTTAGGATATTTATCCTGCTGATTACAAATTGCTTATTTATAATGCCCGGGAGCCGCCACGTGAGGGATTTTGCTGTGTAAGTCAGTAGGTTCCATTTAAAGCCTTCCTTTAATGTCATCTTTCATTTGGGGCACCAAGCTTTGGGGGAAGTGGTGGCATATTGGACACATTTCCTCCTTATTAATGGGGACAATTAATTATATTTAATTATAGAAATGTAGGGACCTATAGGATATCCTCCTATCCCCTACCTTTTGTATGTAGTTCTCTTTTCCCTTGTTATTGGGCCAAGCCCTTCTAACTGGTAAAGTGTAACACCCTCACCTATTGGACAAAGAGTGTAATGACACTCCCCTGCCACACTGCTATATAGTGTTGTGCAGGGAGTGGCCTCTTCCTCTTTGGCTCCTGGTGCTGCTGCTAGGTGAATCCCCATTGAGCCTGGGATCACCATAGGACCTGACACCTTTGGTGCTAAGTCAGGGACCAGGTAACCCCGTGAACGAGGAACAGCTAATATAGTAAGATCTTGTTATAGACCAGGGGTCCCCAACCTTTTTTACTCGTAAGCCACATTTAAATGTAAAAAGAGTTGGAGAGCAACACAAGCATGAGAAAGTCCAAGGGGATGTCAAATAAGGCCTTTGATTGGCTGTTTGGTAGCCCCTATATGGACTGGCAGCCTACAGGAGAGTCTGTTTGGCAGTACACCTGGTTTTTATACAACCAAAACTTGCCTCCAAGCCTGGAATTCAAAAATAAGCTCCTGCTTTGAGGCCACTGGGAGCAACATCCAAGGGGTTGGAGAGCAACATGTTGCTCGCGAGCTACTGGTTGGGGACCACTGTTATAGACTCTCTAGGAGAGTAAGACAGAGAGGTGTAGCAGAAAGAGCAGTTGTCGCTCCAACGAGGATTGTAGAAGGAAGTAGCTTCCCACAAGGCCTGTTTGCCTTTAGAGCAGGGAACTCAGTTGATAGGCATCTAGGTTAGCAAAGGACTACCTGTACCCTACCTGATCGATCCCGATCCCCTCACTGGCAACGTCGGTTAACTGGGAATTGATGTACACCTATCTGCAATATCCTTTAGGAGTCGCTTCTGTCTGACTGTGAACCTTGTTATGTCCAAAGTGATTCCATCTGCTGTGTCCTATACAATTTGTAAGTAAACCTGTGGTCATTTGCCTCTGGCATAATAAATCTGTGCTCCTGTTTTACTATCTAAGAACCTCCTGGCGTCCATTATTCTATTTTTACACTTATATGCCTGTGAGTTGTAGTTCAACTACAGTTTAAAGGGGAAGCTTCCATTTGGCGAAGGCTCTGCCCTGGGTGAAGATTCGCAATGTAACCCATGCTCACTACTTAGCTGGACACCCTTAACTCCTAACTGGCAGGATAGGCCAAGAAAGCGTTACAGAAACTTGTGTGATTCTTTCTCTTTTTGCTATGGCGCCCTATTTCCACTACAGGGTAGAGCCGGTACACTATGATTTGGCATTCATTTTCCAAGTCAGAACAGATTGGACTGTAATAGTCCTCCCTATATATATATATATACAGTGGCGATTCTGTCTATAATGCCGCCTGAGGCGGCCTTCTTTCGCCGCCCCCACCCCTCCCCACGGCACTAACCTTTATAGCGCCGGAGAGGGCAGGGGCGGTCCGCGACGCTTAGTGCAGAGAGCGCAATAGCGCTCTCTGCACTAGAAGAGCCGAATTTCCGGTTTGAAAACCGGAAATTCGGCTCTTAGTTACCAGGAGCGGCATTTTTGCCGCCCCTGGCAACCAGGGGGGCGCTGCCGCCTGAGGCGAGTGTCTCAACTCGCCTCATTGGTGGAGCGCCCCTGTATATATATACAGTATATAAACTGTGTCAGTTTCTTCAGAGTCCTGAGAAAGACTACCTTTGGCTTCCTGTGCCCTGAGAACAGCATACTTTGCTTTTCAGAGCCCTGGCAAGAACCCTCTTTCTGCCGCACCCTAAAAAGAGCATGCCTTTCTGCCTCTGGGGTTCCCTACTGACTATACATACACAGTTCTCTCTGGGGCCTTGCAGTAGCACCTTGCTTTCATACTCTCCCAGCACTTCCTGTGCAGCACTTCCTTCCTGTCAGCTCCCCCCTCCTTACACAGAGGAGAGACAAATATACATAGCTCCCTACATAATTGTCACTAATTTTGGTCAGTTTTGGAGGTACCTATAAAAATGTTGTACATCTTTCATTTACTTGTTCCTGTCAAGTGTTTCCAAATCTATGGGGAAGGGGGTAGGCCAGCTGCAATGGTAGTAGTGATGTGAGGTTATAAAGTTGTTAACTCTCCCTATTTTATCTGGCGTTACCCAATTTTGACCTCCTACCCCCCAGCCTCCTGTCACTTTAAGGAATTTTGCAGTTCTCCTGAATTTTGCAGGTGATGTCATGGGTGCGTCTGCATGAGCTGTGTGCAAACCGTGACATCGCTGCACTCAAAATTTTCAATGCGCCCCACAATTTTTTCCCCCTGGTTTGTCAGCCAACCACATTGACCGCCCTGTAAAAACTGGCCTGTACTTGATTTTGAACTGAACCTGTACTCACCAGTGATGTCACGGTGGGGCAGAGACCTGTCACTGACATCACCCACAGGGAGGGCTCGCTGAAAGATAATACGCAGGGGCTCAAGTGGCCAGTCTGGCAAAATCAGAAGCTGGACCCACCCAAACCTATGTTAGTTACCCCACTTTGCAACCCAAACCTGACTGAACCGCGAGTATTGAATAATCCTGCACATCACTAATTGGAAGCTTTGGAACAAGGTTTTCAAAAATGTTTTGCTTAAAATGCTCAAAGTAGTCCTGTGTGCCAGTACCCTAAGGCTCTTGTATATCATCTACTGCAGGGCTGTCCAAATGGCGGCCCGCGACCCCCCCTTGTGTGGCCCCCACCTATCTGCTGTGCCTGTTTACCATGTGTAAAATTTAAATGGTATCACTACAGAGATTAATTGGCCCCTGCATTGTTTAAACCTCAAATTCAGACTAATCCTCTATACTGTTCACGCCTGAGACCAGACTGAAACTGCCCACATTGTTCACCTGTTCACACTTTATACAAAATGCCAATGGGGCACCAGCACTGTGACACTGTATGCAGTATATATTAGAGTGGTCCTGATAGGTTTCCCTGTCTCTTGCTCTGTTCCGCCTTCCATATGCTCCCTGTGTGTGCCATACTCTGCCAGTGGAACATAAGCCTGGTATTTGTTCTGGGGGTTTGTTAGAATTTGAAAATAAATGTTATTGTTAGGGATCCCTAAGGTGTTTAATAATGTGCTGGGGGTGCTGTGTTATCCAAGTGGAAGAGGAGGCAAATGGATTTAAGGCTATGTCTTACTATGACACCCTTTTTCACATATGAGTGATAAGTGATATCTCTACAGTGAACACCAATTATTTGGTTATTTGCTGTGCTACCATAATTAATGCGGACATGATCTTGTAATATGGGTGTGGTTTAAAGTGGTTGTAATATGGGTGTGGTTTCCATTATCGGCCCTCCACTATGTAGGCCAGAAAAATTCCGGCCCTCAGTACCACAGAACTTGAACAGCACTGATCTACTGTATAGCCAACAACTGATCTCATGATTAGGTCTATGGAACATGTAGCGCCCTCTCCACTTGCATTCAGCCAGCAGAGAAATCATCTGACTGTGGCCATTCAGCCTGTCATTGACTTCAGTGGTATGCACCGGATTCACCGTATGCTCCTTAAATGACAGTACATAGTTATGTCTGTAATTCAAATTCCCCTTCCTACATATTTACCAATATTACTCCAAATCAAGGAACAATCCAGGAACAGTCCTCGTCTGTTCTCATTCACAAAGTAAAAAGATCCTTTCATCTTATCTTAAAGGGTGACCTCTTGTCCAAATGTGAATAAAAATGTCCCAAAGGAAATATTTATTTTGCCGGTATAAACAGTAAAGATTTGTGGTTTTCATCCTACCATAAGCACTGGAAAGTACATGTATTCTCTAAGCAGCATAGACCCTTTGTACAGCTATATAGATGCCACTGATATAACAGCCCATCTTTCGGTTATGTGCCTTCCCACATAATAATATTTTTTACCAGTCAGGTGGCAACCCTGATGATTCTCAGAATCCATAGCTGAGCAGCATTAGTGAGATTTAAGGCGTGCACTGAGATTTATCGGAGCTCCCAGACTCGGTTAGCAGGGGTCCCCAACCTTTTTTACCCATGAGCCACATTCAAATTTAAAAAGAGTTGGGAAGCAACACATACATGTCTCTGGGGTGCCAAATTAGGGCTGTAAATAACTATTTAGTAGCACCTGTGGACTGGTGGACTGGCTGCCTACAGGAGGCTATGTTAACCAGTACATCTGGTTTTTAGGCAAACAAAACTTGCCTCCAAGCCTGGAGTCCAATGGGAGCAACATCCAAGGGGTTGGTGAGCAACATGTTGCTCCTGAGCCACTTTTTGGGAATCCCTGCTCAAGAGGGACTTGCAGTAACCTTGATTCCCCTATGCAATACCCTTCAATGAACCAAAGTTTGTTGAGGCTGGTAAAAAATGAGGAGTCCACCATTCCTACTTGAGTAGGTAAGCTTAAAAATGCCCTCATGAGAAAACTACATGGATCACTATAATGATCCAGGCATATGATTGGATCAGACTGATTTGCAAATATCACCTTGTTTTTTTTGTTTTTATTTACCTGGATCTTGCTGTGTATGACTTGCTAAAGCCAGCCATAGACGCACAGATTTACCTTCATCTCTCGACCTGCCACTAACCATTTAGACCAAATAAAATAGTAAAAGAATAGATCAGATGATGTTCTGCCCCTGACAGCAATCGTACGAAAGTTAGGTCTGACAAAAGCTGGTGACAGGCTCCCACTGTCATCGTCAATATATCAATATGAGATTATCAGCAGCCGAAATTTTCTAATCGCCTGAACGACCGATCGCCATGGCATGAAAAATGTCGGGACACTCCACAAACAGCCCAAAAATCATACAAAACTAAGATTCATCAAATCTTTGCGTCTATGGCCATCTTAAAGCCAGACATCTCTTAAAATTATCATGATTCTATAAAAATGTTTAAACAAAGCACCCATATTACAAATATGGAAAATATCTTCTAAATAATTGAACTTCCCCTTTAAGTACTGCACAGTGGATTCTAACTCAGATTATGAATTTAATTCTGTTCCAGTTTTTAATCTGATTAAATGTAAAACTTGTGTCACACTTATTATCATATCTGACAATATGTGGATTCCCAGAGCTGCTACTTAACTTTCATCTTAAATACATAATCTTTCAAAATAATCCAGCCCTAAGCACAAGGGAATCTCCAGAGAAAAATCTAAAGTCTATTCAATGGAAACTATGCAGTGGCTTTTAGCGTATGTCTATTCTAACACACTGTTCCATTTACCAGATTCATAGTATAAGTAACCAATGTCCGATTCCCACATTTTCTAATGTAAACTGTAGCTACAGATTTATTTTATTTTGCTGAGCTGTTTGGCTCAATGAAGGTTGATTTACAGCAGAGATAAAGATCAGAGCATAGGGTCTGGATGGGAAGTTAGAGGTTGGAACATATGGAGCACACATTGTAAATAGTTTATTTACAAAACACAAATATTTTCCGTTTTTGCCAACCATGCCTGATTTGCTGGGATTCTACCATTTTTGGAGATCTGTCCCTTGGGGTTTCACTCTTGTTTTCATGTACTGCCATAATTATTCTTGGAAGTGACAGCACTATTAGAAAATAGATGGGACTTGTGAACTGTTTCATGCAATCTACTTAACTGGTTTCTTAGTAACTCGGGATCATCTCACTACTGTTTTCTGGGTATAAACTATAGAACGTGATCCCCAACCAGTGGCTCACGGGCAACATGTTACTCACAACCCCTTGGATGTTGCTCCTAGTGGTCTCAAAGTTGGTGCTTATTTTTCAATTCTTGGCTTTAAGGTAATTTTGATTGCAAAAAACTGTGTACTGCCAGCAGAGCCTCCTGTGGGGCCCCAAAGCTCTATGTAGCTCTAAGAAATATTTGTGTCCACAGCTTTGACGACTCCACTGTGATATTTTACAACATTCTTATTAACTGTAATCCAGCCCCAGAACATTTGTCATAATTGATCCTCCTTCATGGGGAGAGTTAGCTAGCTCTGGTCTATCCCAAAACTGGTCACACATGGAAGATTAAGGCCCCTTCAGACCAAGTTGATAGTTTAACTGCTTGTGTATGGGCCGGAAAAGTGGCCAGACATCTAGGTTTAAAGGGCACGTAAAGGCAAAAAAATAAAGTCCCATTTTTACTTTCTTTAATGAAAAAGAAACCTATCTCCAATATACTTTAATAAAAAAATGTGTACTGTTTTTATAAGAAACCTGACTGTATGCAGTGAAATTCTCCCTTCATTTACTGCTGTGGATAGGAATTGTCAGATGGTCCCTAACTGCTGAGCAGGGAAACAATCATACTTATGAACAGCAGGGGGAGCCCCCGCCTTACTTCCCAGCAATGCAGAACTCAAGCCGCTTTGTTTATGACGATCCCTAAGCAGCCCAGACCACACTGAGCATGTGCACAGTCTTAATCTTGCAAAGATGTTTAACAAAGTTACAAGATGGTGACCCCCTGTAGCCAACTTTGAAAGCATAAATTATTTGTTTGATAGGCTTGTGGTGCAGTATTTAGTATACAAAATACAGCATTTCTAGCCTTATTCTAGTTTAGACTTTACATGCCCTTTAAAAATCCCATCGGGTGAGAACTGCATTGACTCATTGATTATATTAGGTGCTCTAAAGCAGAACAAGCAAACCTTTCTCTGTAGTTCCCCATGTAAGGAAATAGAGTGGAACAAGGAACTTCAGACAGTATCCAAGAAAGACACAGAGGCATTTTTCACCTCTAGAGGGGAATCTTAATGGGGAACTAAAACCTAAATAAGAAAGTGTCTAGAAATGCTATATTTTATATACTTGTAGCACACCCTTGAGTGTTCTTTTGCTGTGTATTAAGGCGATGTGTAACCAGGCTTAAACTGCTTGTAGTGTGCCCAGACCCCCAGTGTACCCGTGCAACTCCCAGTACCTGGTGTGGATAAATGCAGCAGGCTATTCAGCCAGACCGTTTCTTTGCAGTAAACTATAACTGGTTTATTTACAGAGAACAGTGGCAAGGAAGTAGTTCACAAGCACTTTGATGTTCACAGCAATCATAGAATAGCTTCAAACAGCAATATTCCCTCCTATCAGTCACAGCAACCATAGACTTTGGGAATAGTTACCACACTCACTGGGCACTATCCCTCTGGTGAAGCACTAAGGCATGGGTTTCTCATCCTGGGGTCTTGTATCTTGGTACCGGACTTGGTCCTCACCTCACCCACTGTATTCAGCCTGGGGTCTTGGGTCTTGGTACCCTATCTGGTCCTCAACTCACCCACTGTAGTCCCTGCTCTAGTGGTTCAAATACCACGGGGTCCTAACCCCATTATTTCTCCTCGTTGGAGCCACATCTGCTCACTAGCTACCCTGTGCTGACTTACTCCTATTACTGTATTCACTATCACTAACTCACACTTGACTAACTTCACCGGCAGACCTGGACCTGTAGTACCTCTGTGAGGCAAAGTCCCAGGACAGACCCCGACTGCATGGTGCTAAACCCCTTTATATTGACAAACAGTGCCATCTAGTGGACAATCTCCGTGAACTAATGTGGACCCAGCAAGGGACATAGCTGCCCTTAGGTGTCCAAATACTAAAGGGGAACTGCCTGAGTAATTTAACCCAAATCTCGGGGTCCCTACATACTGAACTTACTGTATGAGCCTAGAGAGGTTCAGTAGCCCTATAGCAGATATGGTGCATTCCTTCCCATTTTAGATTCTGTTAGGCCAACTTTTTCATCCCAACAGCACTGCACATGCTCAGTGTGCTCTAGGCTGCTGAAGCTAGTTTGGGGCTCATAAGAATCGGGAACACTTTAAGCAGAAAATAAGGTTACTGCTGCCTTAATAGCTGATGCTGCAGGGCTGATTATTAATCCATTCTCATGCAGAGCACTGGTTTTTGTGCTTCCACGGAATGATTTATTACTAATTAAACTGTTACTGTGAATTATGTAAAATATGCTATGCTATATATTATAAACTGATTCTGGAGCTCAGGCAACTAACAGCACGAGAGCATGTTCTGTGAATCTGTAGAAACAAAGGTTTTTGGAGGCACGAATCTTCACCGCTAAAGGGCTGTGCTTGTAACAAGTTTAACACATCCAGACTAATTTTGTTGTTGAGCTTTACTTCACCTTTATTGTGGATCATTGCCTTTTTTTGTTCTTGTAAGCAGAACTGGGTGAATTTGCTTTGAATGCTGTGAAAGCTTTTGTATTTCCAGGGGGAGCTGGGAAACAGTAGAGCAACAGTGAATGGGTAATTATATTCATTATTAGTCATTTTCACAAATAAAGAATCTGACTCATAACAGCTCTAAAAAAAAAAAAGGTAAGCAAAAGCAGGAGGTCTATTGAAGTAGCCTTACCCTGAATTTTTATCACCCCAAAGTAGTCAATCAAACTGCAAACTTGAATTTTCAGACACAGAGCTACTGTCACATTCTTCCATATACAACAGATCCTAAACAACCTACACTGGGCTGGGAAAAGGGATGCCAATGTTTTTTTTTTTTTATAATAGGGAAGAAACACAGCAGATATAAAGAGGTGTGTGTGTGTGTGTGTGTGTTTTTTCTTGTAAATATAAACTGTTGCAACCCTAATGGCTGACATTATTCTTTATTATTATACTTATATTTAAACATATTCGGTCAACATATTCCATATATATCATTGTCAGACCTATTAGCCTATCAGCCTATTAGTTTGATGACTCCTGGGGGGTGCGTTGTTTGATTGTACTTGTTCTTGTTGCTACCTTCTGAGGTACTGGGACGAGTCCATTCTATGTATATCGTCCATATGTTAAAGAACTTAGTTATTTTGTTCCTTTCTGATTGTTGCTTCTAGCCAATCCATGTGAAAGATATGGCAAGTAATTTTTGTTTAAAATTCACTTTTGTCATGCAGAAGGGCAATTCAAATATGTTATATGGTATTGGTTGCTACAGGTTTCCTATAAAATCTAGCTTCATAATGTATATGTTTTTTTCTGGTTGCCATAGTCACTGAAAGGCAGAACACAAAGGCATATAAAAATAAAAATAAATAAATAATGGCAAAGTTGCTTAGATTCCAATCTGTGACGGTAAACTGTAAAGATGGGGGGATAGTCTGAGGTCTGCAAACTATACATTT
Source organism: Xenopus laevis (assembly GCF_017654675.1). Classification (NCBI taxonomy): domain Eukaryota; kingdom Metazoa; phylum Chordata; class Amphibia; order Anura; family Pipidae; genus Xenopus; species Xenopus laevis. Next base: position 31,181,161 of record NC_054385.1, read on the forward strand.
TGTAAGTGTATACGTCTGACCAGTGTTTGTGTGACAGCAGTAAGCTTTGTCCATTAATTAGAATGTCATATATTGGGAATTATGTACTTACAAGCATGGCTCTGGATACAGAATATATGTCTCTGTGTATATATGTTCCTATATGAAGTTTAAAACTTAAATCAAAAGTTTTAGGATGAATTGCTTGAGGGCAACAGGAGCTCATGCATCTGGCTTTTCAACATACTGTATATTTACGGAGTGTTTAAATAACTCTAACTTCAAGAGAAAGCATGTGTCGGGCATACATTTTTCCCTTCCCTCTCCATAGGATAATTTTCTGGGCTGTGTCTGACTTTCCTATGCCTATTCCCCGTACTGGATTGCCAGCTTTGCTCATACCCCAGAGAGACTGCTCCATGTCATTCAAAGGCATACGTATAGAGGGAAACAGAACCCATGGCTGCTGGGGCCCTGGTAAATAACTAATGCCCTGAACTACCTCAATGCCCTTTCACGGGTCATGTAGGGAGGTGATAGGGCCCAGTAATCTACTTTGCTGGAGGAATCAGGGATGTGAGGTTATGAGCCTATGAGTAAGAACCCCAGGAGGCATGAAACGCGTTGGTCTATTTCTCCAGTCCGAATAATTTTTTTTTTTCTTCCTGAAGAATCTCACAATTTAGCTTTGATGTGAGGTTATGCCCCTGACACAGTGAGCCTAAGGTTACAAGATCTTATGATAATTAGGACACTTCCAAATCCAAAGCAGAAGAGCTGCACTGATTACATGTGACCAGTGCACTTGCAACTGGAAATTTTCATATCATTTGGTGTCCTTATATTGGTCCCCTGATGCCATAAAAGCTGTGGGTAGGCAGATTTAATTACTAAGCAAGCAAAAGACCACCAACAGGAACAGATAAACCACTTTAAATATCCTTAAAAAATTTCAATTCATTTTGAGGCAGAAGTGCCGGTTTTCTTTCTCCCAACAAGTTTATCAGTTCTATTGTTTGTAGACTTGTTTTATGGCGCCATCTGGTCTGTTCTGCTCAGTGCAACTTCAGATGACATGTTGATGACCTTACTGTCCAAATAGAACATAAATACCATGCTTTCTAAAAAGGATGCAGAATATTCAATTTTACTTTAAATTTGCTTTTTGCTTTGCTTTTTAAAATATGTAATTCAGAATAACTTTCCATTATACATGTTTAATTACATACTGTATTTTCAATTGTTTCAATGTTATTTGTAAATGTAAATAACACTGAAGGCAGTATCTGTCTGGCTACATATACAGTATTCTCTAAACTGCTGGTTCTGAATTTTTGAAACAATTTTGCAAGCCAAGCCGACTCCTGTGTTTATTGCTTTACTTGGTTTAGTCAAACCCGAAGAAGAGAAAGGGAAAAGCAAATATTGCTTTCAATAGTGATTCCATCTACTTTGTACAAGTGAATGTGAAAGCATTGAAAATTTGGTAATTCATGTATATTGGAAAGGTGTTTAGAATGGTTGTTTCTTTCATTAATTAGAAAATCATTTTTTGGGTGGAGATTCCAAACATTCCAAAAATGTTCCCGCTCCTTTAATATAAATGTAGATAAGGATTTCTGTATTGGGCTATGGGTTCTTGTACGCTTATTTTTTTTTTTTTTTGGACATCTGATGGGCTTTATCTTATTCGGAAGTAATGGAACTATTACGTTTTCCATTGGTGCCATATTCCCATATACTTAAGTTTGACTTTCCAATGTGCAACCACAGATTTTCAGTAAATATGGCTCAATTAACTGATGGACACATCTCCATCTTGTGTCATTATTGCATTCGACTGCACAACTTTCCCTAAGTGTTGCATGTTACCATCATCCTTCATACAAACTGACTCAAATGGCACTATATACCCAAGGTTCTGTCTTGCTAATATTTTTGCTTCTACTCTTCTCATTCTCATCAGATTTTCAATTTCTGGGTGCTTATGGCTGTACACCTAACAGGCAAATCCATGGATGCTGCTCTTACCATACAGAATGGTATATCTGCTTGTACCCTGTCTGCCCATTAAAGGTAACGTTCAATGTTCATTACTATTCTATTATATCGTAATCTTCTAATTCTACTTCTGCTAATCTTCAAATCTCTCTGGCATTGGAACTGAGAAGAGGCATGCTTTCTCTTGATCCAGACCCTGTCTACTACAGTTTTTCTTTTCCTTTTTTACAAAGACAAATGTAAAAAAATATATAGTCCATTAATTAATTGCCTAGAGGATCCCTTTTCAATACACATACAGAACTTTGTTACTGGCTAGAAACCACCCAACACCACATGACATATCATTGAACACAAAATATAAGTTATCTGTAGTTTACTTATATTATTGCAAAAACATAAAACCATGTCTACACCCAGATCTCTATTTTTGCATATGTACCTGCTCCCCAGAATAGAGAAAAGGAAATTCCAGTGTGCCAGCCTTTATGGCCAGCATAAAGTCTCTAGAAACTAAGTCCATATACACACTTTAAGGGGTTGTTCACTTTTGAGTTAACGTTTAGAATGATATTTTGAGACGATTTATAATTCGTTTTTTATTTTTTGTGGTTTTCGAGTTATTTAACTTTTTATCCAGCAGCTCTCCAGTTTGCAATTTCAGCAGTCTGGTTTCTAGGGTCCACATTGCCCTAGCAACCATGCATTCATTTGAATAAGACTGGAATATGACGAGGAGAGGCCTGGATTGAAAAATTGGTAATGTAAAAATTAGCAATTATAAAACATTTGTAGCCTTAAAGATTGTTTGTTTTTTAGATGGGTTAAGTGACCCCCATTTGAAAGCTGAAAAGAGTCAGAAGAAGAAGGCAAATAATTAAAAACCTATAAATAATGAAAACCAATTGAAAAGTTGTTTGGAATTAACTATTCTATAAAATACTTAAACTTAAAGGTGAACCACCCCTTTAATAACAGAGATGGTGGGAATACCCAACAGCCATGGGATACCAAAACATGGTTTTTCCCAAAAAAAACGCATCCTCCATGCTATACATCATAGAGCAATTAAAGACTTAAAATTGTCTCTTCCATACACATAATTTATCTTGTGTCCCGTAAATCAAAGCATGTTTCTGTTGCTAATACTCCATCGTCGGCCTCAAATAAATCTTCTGCTGTAGTTACCCTATTGTTACCCCGTTTGCATCCAAGAACATTTGATGAGTGATCACCCAGCTCAAACCGGAGGAACTTGCTTTCCATCAGGAATGTAATTTTTGAGACCTTATTATGACCCTGTCAGAGAATATTGTGCAGAAGAGCACAGAATATAAACATTGCTCCGTGTTTAAATGCAACCAATGGGGCACAGGGGCCCGGCTGACAGTTTAACGAGGATGTAAAGCAGTTGCAAGGGGATCATGCTCTGACTGTGGGAATAGGGAGCTACTATATCTTCTTAAAGTTACTTTCTGTGTAGTTACAAAGGAGTTGATGGATAAATCAAGTTTACTCAGGCAAAATAGATCTCTGCCTCTGTACATTGAATTTAATAGCAATCTATAAATGAATGAAAAGGTATATGGTAACATTCACGCCGTAGGGTCCATTTCCTCAGGTGCCAATTAACCAACATGATAACATACATTGCAGATGTGCACCAAATAAACCTTTTTATATATTTTTTAGGTTGTAAGCTCTATTGGGCAGGGCTCTATTTTACATCCTTTATTGGTTATGCAATTTGTATATTGGATGCATTTACTCTTCTATTGTACAGTGCTGTGGAATATGTTGGAGCTTTGTTGATAATGTTTCTGTTGACAACTGTTAAACTTAGAGGTGGATCTAGAGTTATGTGCCACCATCTTGTGTGTTGGATCCCGGTTCTACATGGTACAATTACAACCACAATTAGAAACCACAGTGAGGAGATAATCCATATTCCAGGACCATAGTATTCTTAGAACACGTGCTGCTAAATGGATGCATAAAGTCACATAACTGGCTCTTAGCATGACTGGACCTTTGTCATGGGAAGTATCTGGAGAAAAGTAAAGTGAGCACTTATTCCAAAGGTCTTGAGCATTTCCAGCTCCAAACTTCTATATAACTTCTCAAGGTCTTTGGTGATGATTTCCGTTCTGCAATAGCGGAAATATTAAGAAATGTTTATTGTCTTTTAAAGTGCAGAGCCCTCTTTGAAGGGGGGAGTGAAGATGAAAATGAACTTTGGACTAACAGGAGAAAATACAAATCTTACAGAATACTTCATTTGTATATATTTTTTTCAAGTTTTACAGTTATTTCATGTAATTGCAATTGAAAGCCGCATTTTTCTGTTTCTGTAATAGAAGTCAGTTCTCCAGCCTAGACTGGCTTCTGCTGCATTTCTTTCAATAGCCAGAACCACCAGTGCAGAGAATAGAAAGGCACTAGCTGATCATGCTTACAATAGCATTCCATGAAGAAATTAAACAGTTTCTTACAATAGTCCAAATTTTTTTTGGTCTTTACCCAATTTATAATAGTTTCAGTACAGGTATCAATACGCAGAATTCTGCATAATTTGTTAATCAGGCAATCGGCATGAGCATTTTGGCTTGTGAAATATTAATCGACTTTGCCCCTTTCTTGCTAATCCGTTTGTATATAGTGCTCATAAATTCTGGTGAAATTTTATGTAAGATTTTAAATATATGTTTAGTTTGGCCCATGATGGCACAGGTATAGCTAGAAAACTATAGGCTCTGTTGCTATATTTTATGTAGGGTCCCTACTCACTGCACCCAAACACTTATGTCCCAATGGCCACCAACTGTTTAATCCCATCTCCTCTACCCAATGAATCCTACTCACTGCATACTGGAGATTGAATGAATTGCTATAGCCTTTTTCTTCCTCTATGGTGAAAAGTCTGTTAAAGGGATACTGTCATGGGGAAAAATTTTTTTTTCAAAATGAATCCGTTAATAGTGCTGCTCCAGCAGAATTCTGCACTGAAATCCATTTCTCAAAAGAGCAAACAGATTTCTTTATATTCAATTTTGAAATCTGACATGGGGCTAGACATATTGTCAATTTCCCAGCTGCCCCAGGTCATGTGACTTGTGCTCTGATAAACTTCAATCACTCTTTACTGCTGTACTGCAAGTTAGAGTGATATCACCCCCTCCATTTTTCCCCCCAGCAGCCAAACAAAAGAACAATGGGAAGGTAACCAGATAGCAGCTCCCTAACACAAGATAACAGCTGCCTGGCAGATCTAAGAACAACACTCAATAGTAAATAGACTCAATAGACTCCTTCAATTACATTGAGAAGGAAAAACAGCAGCCTGCCAGAAAGCATTTCTCTCCTACAGTGCAGGCACAAGTCACATGACTGGGGGCAGCTGGGAAATTGACAATATGTCTAGCCCCATGTCAGATTTCAAAATTGAATATAAAAAAATCGATTTGTTCTTTTGAGAAATGGATTTCAGTGCAGAATTCTGCTGGAGTAGCACTATTAACTGATGCATTTTGAAAAAAACATGTTTTCCGATGACAGGATCCCTTTAACTCTGGGGTCAGAGTAACACACATCAGTGACAGGCCCAGCAGAATTGAAATCACTTTACAATTAGTGATGGGCGAATTTATTCGCCAGGCGCGAATTCGCGGCGAATTTGCGCGTTTCGCCGCCAGCGAATAAATTCACGAAACGCCCGCGAAAATTCGCGGCAAAAAAAAAATTTCCGAAAAAACGGGCGCCGGCGTCAAACGAGACGCCGGCACCGTTTCGCGCAAATTCGCCCATCACTATATTACAATCAATGTTCCCTTTAATTTCTTCTCGGCTATGTGCACACATTTTAAACCTTTGTACTCCGCTTTGTAAAAACAGGCCAGTATTAATAATGAACATTGCTTACAATGATCATACTACAGTTCATTAGAATTATTGGGGTGCCAAATTTGTTTATTCTGATGTCAGTGTTGCAATACCGTATTGCCCCTCACTGAGTGAACCTTTGAGTAAATTGGCCTGTCTTTATCTGCGTTTCTTTGCCCTTGGCTGCATTAAGGCGGTCTTTTTGGATGTCGCCCCCCCCCATCACTTAACGCTCCGAGCAGCACAATTGCAATCTGCATTAGAAGAGCCAAAAATCTGTTTTTACAATTCGAAATTTCGGCTGTTAATGTTACCAGGATTGTTTTTTTTGCCACCCGTGGTAAATTGTGGGCTGCTGCCAGTTTCTCAACTCGCTTCATGGCAGCAGCGCCCTGACTAGTATTTGTATTAAGACACTGGCATAATATGGCGGAAGGGTGGCTGCTGCTGTATCACATCAGCTTTCATAAAGCTTACATTCATGCAATGCTCACTGCTTCTCCTTTTTAAAGCTTTTATGATATCAGTTTTTACATTGCTAATATAATATGAATGCGTAAATTTATAACAGGAGTTCCCCCCCCCCCCGCTGTTCTGTTTGTGCTTGCGACAGACAGAATGGCAATAGAAGACACTAATGCAACACCTGCAATTTGTAACAGGAGTGACCCTGCCATTGTGTTTGGATAGTGGCTTGTGTTACGGAGACAAGAGGGTTTCCTGAAGTTCTCTGCTCAGTTCTATCCCTCCTATCACACTAATCAACCAGACCAGAGAAGCATCAATAAATTAAGCATTTGTGGTTCTATCCAGACCCCACCCAGACAGATTGGAAGGGGGGACTCTGAACAATATTACATTGTTTTATGGGTGGTTTATATGGGTGGTTATATATCCTCTTAAATGATTTTTAACATGACATCAGAATGGCCATAATCCTATATTGATAGGTTTTTCCTACAACGGAATATTTCTAAACTTGTTGGATATCCATATGTGTAATGATATAGAGTCCTAGCTCTGCGTGCCTTGGCATTAATATATCTATTGTGTCCGTTTTGCGGTCTATTTGTGCGACCAGTATAACGATGTTTACACGTGTTTCCTATACATGGTTTAGTGTGTTAAGTTTTGGAATGGGTTATGGAAGGGAAAAAACGTGCAAGTCGATGAATCGTTTGTGGTCAATTTATAGGTCCACCAATTCTTGCGTACAGCGCCAGTCAGGGCACATTAAACCACTCATTATTCATTTATAAAGGTGGCACCAGTGCTCTCACTAATGAGATGAGCGGAATGCCAAGCTTTCCTTCTGACTGGTGGTTTATTATTATGTGTACGTATGTAGAATGGAGTTGTAAATATTGCGTAGGAATCTTTCTGTTCTGGCCAAGTACATTAAATCTGTTGTGCTAAACTCAGGTCCTAGATGTTGAGTGTAGCAATATTAGGTGTAGACTGATAGGCTATAAGGAATTACAACTTTGTTACTGCTTTTACATGACACTAGAAAGTCAAAGAACTGTTCAGCAGAGAATTATGTAGCTTCTGTGTTTTAAGAACCTCAGCAATGCAAAGTAGAAGTGCTACCCACTAAGCCACCATCCTGCCCAAAAAGATATTGTTGCAACCCGTAGATACACTGAAACCTCGATTTTACATGTATTTTGTGGTCCTACCTGTGTGTTATACCTATTACTTTAATAATTTTTTTTGGTCCCCTGAAAAATGCAAAATGGGGATTCTGCTGCAATTTTTTTAAACTTGAAACAACATAACAATCGAAATTCAGACTATGATACGATGAATGAATGAAGATGGTAAGTCACAACAAGATGTTTAAAGCTAGTCCCAAGAGAGAGAATGAGTGGCATGAGGGTTCAAAAGCCTCATTAAAGCAGGCATCTTGCATCAATGAGGGAGTGCTTCAGAAGCTATGAAACACCTGAATATGTAAGATTTGAGATAAAGCCAGCAGCAATGACAGAGTAGGTGGGAAAGCATGAGGTCAAGGAAGGAATAATGTACTCAGTTGAGACCCGTTGTCACTAGAACACAAGCATCAAATAAATGGTTTAAAGGCAGAGAGACTTGGAGACAGTTGGGTGGAAGGCAATTCCAGAGAAGAAGTGCAACCCTAGTGACATCTTGAATGCTAGAAGTGGATTGATAACTGAGAAAAGTTCAGAGATGCACAAGCAGAGTTGTGAATTGCTTTGAGTGTCATTATATAGAAATATATGCTAAAAGGATGGCATGGCAAGAGGAGCAATTTTTTCTCTGCTGGTTTCACCCATAACAGCTGCTCTAGAATGTATCCATATTTCTATCACTGACCGTTTTAAGTACAGTAGCCTCCTTCCTTTCTGTTGCCTTGACAGTTTTAAAGACAGAAACAAAGGGCATCTTTCACTACCCCATTAACCTGTCCTCTGTTATACAGCACTGTGTGGGTGGCTTTCCAGGAGCACCCAGGATAAAAAAAAAAAGGGAAATCCTTCTTCCTAGACTGGGTTACAGGGGCTACAGTGCTAAAAGGGCTTCCAAAAGCAACATATACATTTTTTTTAAAGCGTATCCTCCCTGTCCCACACCTATAAAATAAGCTTATTTATCTTAAGGTGCCTGAATGGTGCAGTAGGGTTGTAGGGTGAATGCTTGGCACACCCTGAAGGCACTTAAAGAGAAGACCACTAAGACTAAAGCCATAATGGCCGTGCACACTAGACGCTAGATCAAAGGCACTGGGAGCTGAGGAAATTGATAAAACATCCATTAATTATACATCAAAATAGATACTACCTCCACTTGATGGGTTTCATGCAATGAAGGAACTTGCTTAGAGGTTATGAGAAGAATACATGATATTTAGTATGTTTTATTTTCCTTTTAAATGGATACTATAGACAAAATCCAGAAGCACACCAAAAAATAGTTGCTACGTGAAAATAGGTCACCTATTTTCACGCAGCAACTATTTTTTGGTGTGCTTCTGGATTTTGTCTATACTGACTTTTGTCCCTGTGCAAGGAAGGCGATTTCTGGTTGAGCCCCCACCACTTTCAACAAGTGGAAAACTCACAGGTAGAGCACTCCATTATAGTGCAGCAGCATGTAAATGGATACTGTCACTTGAGCTAAAACAAAAATCATGCTGGTCTGTAATAACAGAATCATGACTCCAACAACAACTGCAATATCGACACCCCTATAGCTGTACTTTGTTTTGTATAGTCTATCAAGATAGCAGGGCACCCAATTGTTAGGCTATTTATGTTGCCCTTTTCATGTCTGCCTAAGGAGAAGCCTGAAATCTCTGATAACTAATCCATGGTTCTGGCAATTGCTGACCAATCCATGAGGCTAATTGGTTTATAAGAAGTATCTGCCATGTGTTACAGAAAGAAAATACATGCCCCCCTGTTTTTGTTTTTTTTTTGTATCTATTATGACACAATGAATATAAAAAAAGGCTACACAATGGCATTGAATAGTACATCTTTACTGCAAATAAATTCTTGTAATTGTAATACATTTTAGGTTGTGACTCAATCTAACAAATTTACCTGGTTAAACCAAGACGATTCATGCAGTTCATCCGTGACTTATAGCATATGTCAATAGTTTGTAGCAGGGGAAGTTTGATAGCCTGAGTGAGTATGTTTCCTTCAATGATATGGGACTCTCAATACAGACAGACTACCATTATGTGCTGCGTGAGGGCTGCCCAGCTTGATCGGTAACATCTTGGCTTTTTGGCCTTGAGATGAGGAACTAATTTCAGCATAACTGTTCCCATTGAATGCTTGTTTTATAAGGATATCCGTTATTAATACAAGTTATACAATGAACTGAGCCCAGATAAGCAAGCCTTACATTATACTGTTCCATCCCCAGGAGGCTTCCATACTTACAGCACTGTGATGCATTCCTGAAACACTGAGCTGTGGATTGTCTGCATCTGATTTCCCTCCAGATCCCTAAAGAAAAAGACATCCTTGTAAGATTTTTAGATAACCAAAGACATGTTCCTGGAAGGCTAACATGGTTATAGCACATCAGCATGAGTCTGTTTCTTTTCTGGCTCCAACGGTCAGCACATTCACTGCACAAAGCCTCTGGTAAATTGCTGAATTTACAACCAAATTCACTGACTACTGGTGATGGGGAGGTTTATGAATTTTGCCTGTTGCTTTTTTTTTTTTTTTTTTACCAAACATTGACTTAAAGAGGTTGTTTCCTTTTGGGTTAACTTTAATATGACGCAGAGAGTGATATTCTGAAACAATTTGCAATTTGCTTTCGTTTTTTATTTGTGGTTATTTAGCTTTTTATTCAGCAATATAGATGCTGGGGTCCAGATTACCTGAGTAGCCATGCATTGATTTGAATTGAGACTGGAATAGGATAGGGCATGAATAGAAAGTTGCTTAGAACTGGCCAACATAATAAAAAGTTAAATTAAGGGTGATTCACCCGTTTAAAAATAAAATCCTCCTCCACTGTGCCTAATGGGAATTCCTTTGTAGTGCACTTAATACTTGAAAACACTGTCATATTTTTGCCTCCGTCTTATTGGCTCTGTTTGCAGTAGCTTTGTCATTGTCCCATACTGGCTTACGCCAGCATTCTCACCAGCATCACTTCCCATAGCCCTCCTAGTGTGTGCTTGATAAATTATAGTAGGGAACTGGCCTATAAGGTCAGGAGTTGTAATCTTTCTGGTTGTGCCTTGCTGAACAAGGCCATATATAAAAGTCTCTACATAGCAGTCATTATCATAGCCTATAAAGAACGATACCCTAGATCCAGGACTTCAGCCTTTTTGAATATGGCAGAAGCCAGAGGCTGGTGGATGGTCAGGCAGTACCATGTGTGAGGCCAAAAATCACTTGGCTTCAATGTCAACGTAGGTCTGGGGTCAATGTAGGTCTGTGCAAGAATAGCTACAGTATTTCTCTGTACTAAGTGCAATCATGCAGGTACATCTGATGGTATCGTTTATGCTACATTGTATGAAGTCTTAAAAAAAAAAAAAAGTCATGGTTTATGATAGCATTTCATTAGGAAGCCTGGAGCAACAAACTGGCCAAAGCAGAATGGAACTACATCTGTAATACATTCAACCTCTGCTCCTACTCTACCTTACCTTTGATGATGACAAATGTGCCATAGTGATGGTTGCTGTTTCATGTTGTTGGTTTTTTTTAGGAAAGGATTACTAATCCGTGTCTGTATCCTACCCACAGTAATACCATAGTGAGCTGATGAATCAATGCAGCGCATTAGGACTTTCACTAAACCTCTATAGTGATGCTTCTGTTCAGTCTAGCTGTGAAGCCTCTATCCTATTGCTAACAATGAACAAATAAACTGGAGCACGGTGAGAGGGGCATGAATAGTGCATGCAGATATTCCAAGCAGGAATTCTGTATATTTTCTTTAAACAATGTGTAATAGAGTGCAGTTTTAAAAACAATTGTCCCTTTTTAGGATGCCTAGAGGAATTCATTTCCTGGAGCCATGTGATTTATTTCTATGTCCTCTCTGACAAAAAACACGACAGGGGTTAAACTCTAGATATAGACTGGGAATCTGGAGCCTGTGTCCCTCAGGACAAAGCAGGATCAAATACATTTTATCGGAATGGTTCATTAACTTTTGCTGCAGTACTGCTTGGAATGCTGTGACTGGTTTAATGAGATAAGGAGGCATGGCTGAAGCAAGGCAGAGAGATGTACTGAAGGTGTTAACCAGATGGATATGAAGCCTTTTATGTGATGGAAAATTAGCAGAATACTTGAATAAAGGATAGTGACAAGTGCAATTCTTCAGCAGGTGTTGTTGTGAAAACAAAAACACCCACAGACTCCAATGTATTATGCCAAAAAAAAGTTGCCAGTGGAGAAAAGTCCTGCAGTCAACCTTTTTAACATTTTGAATTATTGATTAGAATGGAGTCTATGGGATATGGCCTTCCTGTAATTTGGAGCTTTCTGGATAATGTTTACAGATAACTGATCCTTTACCAGTTTTTATTGGGCTGGTGGACCTGTTTGGGCCTCTGCGTACTTAAAATGTCAGGGCCTATTATTTACAATCAGCCTTTATTTTTCCTGTCTCTGATGTGTAAAGGTTAACCTCAGCCTCACAATATTTCTCTTGCACAACCTGCTACTCCTGTAAACCCTAAGGAAAAAGAAAACACGTCTATTTCTGGGACAGCTAAAGACTTACATTGAGCTGAGAGATGCTGGTGGGTTGCTGGGACTCGCAATTTAAGTTTTTTTTCAATTTAAGACATGCTGGGCTGAACATATCTAGCATTTGCCTTAACGCCCTCTTAAAGCTTTAGTTATATTACGGTCACGGTAACGGTTACGGTAATATAACTAAAGCTTTAAAGGGGATGTTAAGGCAAAAAATGTAATCCCATTTTTACTTTTTTTAATAAAAAAAGAAATCTATCTCCAATATAATTCAAAAATGTGTACAGTTTTATAAGAAACCTGACTGTATGCAACGAAATTCCCCCTCGTTTCCTCGTGAGGCAAAAATGAAGCACACAGATTGCCATCCCACTGGCGATCATTCTAGCCGGCAGGAGGCAGTTCGGGAAGTTTAGTCGCCCCAAAGAATTAGAGATTTCTCGCTGGGCGACTAATCTCCCCAAATCTGAGCGTGTGTCTCTGCCCCAACTGTTCTGCAGGGAAACAATTATACTTTCAAACGACAGGGGGCAACCCCCCACCCTACTTCCCAGAACTCGAGCAGCTTTGTTTTGTTTCCCTGTAGAGCAGCCGACAACAGTGTAGAGATTCCTATCTGCAGACCCAATGCAGTCTGCATATTCTGTTTATTAATCAGTCTTGCTGAATCCACTTCTATGGCAGATATTATTTGACTTGTGCTATTTTTATCATTTATGACGATCCCTAAGCGTAACCTCCTAACAGAAGCCCAGACCACACTGAGCATGTGCATAATCTTGTTCTTGCAAAGATTTTTAACATAGTTAAAATAGTTAAAAGATAATGACCCCCCCTGCGGCCAACTTTGAAAGCATAAATCTTTTGTTTTATCAGGCTTTTGGAGCAGTACGTTTATGTTTAGTATAAAACAGCATTTCTAGAATTATTCTATTTTAGACTTTAGTTCCCCTTTAAGTTCCCAGGTGCAAAATATAGTATGCAGTGGCCCAACCTTTGTAACCCCCCCCCCCTGATCCTCCCTACCACTATCCTCTTCCACATCACCACAGTCTTCTTGGTGTGGCATGAGCTTAGTCATACTCCCCCTGGACCTTCGCCCCCCCCCAGCTACTGTATAAGGATGATTTCTATTTAAGCTTCAGCATAACACTCCTTGTAATTACTGTGTGTCCCAACAATACATCCCCTTTCATTCTACATGGAAATGAAACAGAGTTTGTGCAAGTGTTACTCACAGCCAGTTGAGATGAGGCATCTCCTCGCAGATGGAGTTCTTTGGGATTTCTCTGATAGAATTGTTTGGCATGTACCTACAAGAAAGAGAAAACATCTAGATCCATTGCTAGTGAGCCTTCCATCTTCTGTATGGTGGGCTATACAGTATCTCTCATTATACCTCAGCAGCTGACCACTGTGGTGGAATTCTATGGAGTTCTAATCCATAAAGCAACAGAGCAAAGGCTTTGGTCCCCATATAATCCGCACTAAATGTCTATTGCATTTCTAAAATGTTCCATTAGAATTGTTTGGGTTGAAGGGTAAACATACACCTTGGTTACTAAGAAGCATTTATGGGAACAAATACTTTTTATCAGCTTTCCCTTTCAGGAAAACCTCCGGTATAATGAAATTCTCCTTAGCAGTATGTTTGTGACACTGGTGGAAATCAAGGAATGAGATTACCGAGCTCATTATCTCTCCAGTAAAAAAAGAAAAACATTGCTCATTCTATTTACAGTCACCAGAATACTTACAGGAAGTACAGGGATTCCAGGCCGGAGAAGGTCCCAGGAACAATCTTGGACACTTGGTTGTTATCTAACATGCTAAAGAACACAGAAAGAATAGTGAAGGGGAGGTGCATTACATTACATTGTATTGCAAAACAGAAGAGGGGAACCAAGGATGATTATATGCTAGGGAAGTGTGGACATTATCTTGGGCCCCCATCATCAGACGGTTCCTTTGTGGAAGAAGAGCAGTACAAAATAACACATTAACTGTAATAATTGCTAGATATTATCAGCATATACATCAGGACTGTGCATCTGCAACCTATCAGCAGCCAAATTAATTTAAAGAAGGAATGTGAACAGGGCTGCAGACTGGACATTGCTGGTATGTGTACATTTCCCTCTCTGAAGGTGGTGGGCTTCTTCTGCTCTGGGGAGAACGGGCAATAATTGAAAATAATAGATGTTAAAGTGCTGGGAGTGACAGCTGAACTAAAAGAATTCCGGATAGATATTTTATGAATGACCGTACCGTATTAAAACCTGGTGCTGTTCTAGGCATACCTTATTCTACATGATTGGTTTGTGTTCAAACCAGTTTTCACTCATGAGCAGATGGGGTAAGACGGGTCCATCCCACTCCCCCTCAAGTAAGTACTAAGTGGAATGCTATAGCTTGAAGATCCCGGCTTCTATTCGTCTCCCACCTAATATGAGCATTTCAGCTAAGCTACATTGTCCATATTATGCCTCTCAGCCATCCTGACCCTCCAGTTACTTACAGCCATTCAAGGGATCTAAGGTCCTTAAATATCCCAGCCTTCAGGGACCTAATCCGATTCTGGCTAAGGAACCTGCAATGACAAGCAAGACACATGAGTATAACTAGGCTGGAAAAAAGGTTAAAACCATAAAACTTAATGGATATTCCACAAAAAACACTTGGAATGGGAAACCCTCTAAAAATCCGCCTAACTTATTTTTTACATGTCATAGGTATGAAACCAACTCTGATATACAACCAAACATAAAAAGGTGTGTAAAACAAAGCCACTAATTCTAACCAGCACGCTTATTAATGGCAACGACTGCCATCTGCCTATTTTTAGAAATGATTATAAAGAATAAAATGGCGTGTTGCTCTTGTAACAAATAGACATAACTAGTTTCCCACATTGACATTCGTGATGAAAACAAATTCCTAAGTGTAATGGCTCTTATTAGTACATGGGATTTGTGGCTATAATGGAAGAGCAATAGAATCCCATGTCCTACCCCTGTATATTCATGGCTTTGGTGCAAGGGGTGGCAATCTACCATTGTTGTGGATTATTGTTGGCAGTAGGGAATCCTCTTCAGAAAATACTATGATACTAGAAGGCATAAGTGGGTGCTTTGTGCTTACTAATGAAAGGAATTGGTGGAGATTTCCCTATTACTCACAGCATCTTGAGCTTGAAAAGGCCTGAGAAAGCCAGGCGAGAGATGTCATGGAGTTCATTGTTCTGAAGAAACCTGCAAGGCAAACAGACAGAGATGAAAAAGGTGTCGAGAAATCCCTCGACTATTCAAGGGATTCTCCTACTGATTGAGATGTAGATATGTACAGTACTACAGAAAATAAAAATGTTTTTTGTTATAATTCTATCCCAGATCCAGGGGCAAGTTTCAAATAATTAAATGCTTAATATAGTTATACTTTTGTCCATGAATAGGTTCCGTGCGGTATAAACGCATAAGGCAACTATACATGCGGGTTTGCATATTTTAATAAAAATTCAGTATTTTAGAGTGATTTTGTTTAAATTGACTTTACATTTAAATATTGCCAATACACATTCATTTTCTATTTTTGCTCTAGTTTTTTTTCTGCATTTTTATGTAGCTAATACCAGGCTTGGCTCATCTGAGAGTCGGCATCTCTAGGGTACGTTAAATACAGAAAATACATAGACCTCAATGGCCATGTCAGTTGAGGTGTTTTCTCCAACACCATATCTACATGGCAACTTTGCAGATCTGTTCCCTTACGCCCCAATACCAAGGCCCCTACAGGCACAGCATCCACCTATTGCTGCACAAACAGGGCAGATTTTGGCAAAGAGACACAAAGGTATACATTTTTACACCAAAATCTACCACAGGCAGATGTGAATCAATATTTTCTAACCCATTGGGAAAAACCCTTTGGGGTATATTTATCAAAGAGTGGAATTAGAGGTCACCACAGTTCACGAGTGAAATTCTACTCTCCATTCATTTCCATGGGATTTTGAAAGGATGAACTTTTGATTGATAAATACTCTTTTAAAAAATCCCATAGAAATGAATGGAGAGTGACGGAATTTCACTCTAGTGGACTGTGGCGATCTCTAACTTCACTATTTGATAAATATACCCCATGTCTACCTTTGCCCTTAGGGTCACTGACTTTTTAAGAAAACTGCAAAGCTGTTTTATCGGTCTAATACTGTTCTAACTTCTCAGATACCAATAAAAATAGAAAATGATTGCCAATAGTAAGAGTTCTTCGAGGACCACTCAGAATAAGTTTACATTAATTAATTGGCCTCCGTTTCTAGATTTGAAGAAAAAGCTGATTTAAAAACAGATTTTAGAGGGATGAAAAGTATTTTTTTCCTAAAAGGGGGTAATTATTGGTGACCATTTACTTTGCAGTTCTTTCACTGCAATTCTAGTTGGCAGTAGGAGCACTATGAGAGTTGACACAGGAACTAATTAAGGGGGAAACTAGGGTTGCCACCTCCCCCCCCCTCATTAATACTGGCCCCATATTGAATTCACTTCCTGCATGGCCAATTAGCAATTAATTTAGAAGCATGGCTGCACATAACCCTAGGGGCAACAAATGGAACTCTGCAACCATACTTACTGATGAGCAACTTCCAGTCTAAATCTGCACACAGAGACTGATAAAATAGTCTATAGCAGCATCACATTAGTAAGGGTATAATCTCTAGCCTTCAAGCTTTTGGTTCATGCTTGGTGGTCAACACAAAGCTGGCCAGCAACTCAGGGGTTTCCCAAGGCCTCTCAGCTGTAAATCTAATTTTTGCAGAAGACTTATTGTTCCTTTTTAAAATGCTGGAGCAAAAGTCATTATTAAACAACTGGTGCCACTTTGATCCTGTGATTAACTTTCACCATCCTTCAATATAACAAATAGCTTAAACATTACTAGGTTATCCTGGGTATTCTTTTGTTCTACTGATAAACACAGATCACACGCAGCTGTCATTACACATCAGATCCTGGGTCCAATCGGTAAACTTTGGGTACTATGACCTGTTGCTAAATGCCATGTCCCTGTGCTGCTATCATAAAAGCAAGACTCTATATCCAATTAGAAAATGCCAGATCCCTGGGCGCCTATCACACAGAGCCAACAGCCTATATCCAATTATAAAATGTCGGGTCCCTGTGTGCTATCATTAGCTACCAGATCCTATGTACAGTAATAGGTTTAGCTTCCACTCTTATATTCCTTTTTATTAAACTTCAGGTCTAATGTCCTTATCGTTGAATGTCAGAAACCATTGCCTGCCTGTCTTTATACACGGGTCATATCACGCAATACAGCTGCTTACTTGAACCATCTGTTCAGGCAGTCTTTACCACCATTACACTGGCATTAGAACGTGTCCTGCAGCTCTGTATGTTGCCATTGGTTTTATTGGAATCCATACAGTTATTACAGTTGTTTTTTGTTATATTACAATGTATACAGACAAGCACTGCTGATTGCAAAGCTTCCTTATGGGGCTTGCAGTCTGTAATACATGAATATTTACACGCACGTCCGAATCACTCACAGCTTTTCCAAGTTCTGGTAAAGGCTGAAGATCCCATCATGCAGGGTTTTGATTTTGTTGTCCTTTAGATCCCTAAACAGAGAGAAAAAATGTCACAATGCAAGTCCAAGCACAAAATATGGCATGCTGTGTATCTGCCTGCCATTAGTATTTTTAAACATATTCGCATGTGCTCAAATATCAGTCATAGCCATTTCTAGAAGTAACTGGTCCCCACTAGCTACCTGTCTAGGGAAAGTCATAATTACTTGGCATTCCATACTCTGGCCACTCCAATGGCAGCTTTACCTCTCTTCATTCCAAGACACTATTTGCTGTCTAAAATGTTATACCTTCAACTGTTTCCACTTTTGGACAAGACAGGCAACTGTATCTGTACGCTGGCACAGTTTTATGGAAAGTGCTTATTGTACTGCGTATCTTGACAGCGCTATATAAATTGATGATGATGATGATGATTGTACATATTAAGTTCAAGCCATATTTGAAGGCACAGGTATGGGACTTGTTATCCAGAATGCTCGGGACCTGGGGATGTCTGGATAATGGATCTTTCTATAATTTGGATCTTCGTACCTTATGTCTACTAGAAATTCATGTAAACATAAATAAATCCAATAGCCTGGGTTTCCTTCCAATAAGGATTAATTATATCTCGGTTTGCAAGTACAAGGTACTGCTTTATTTATACTGGGAAGAAAGTAAATCATTTTGAAAAATCTGAACTATTTGGATAAAGTGGTCTATTTGAGACAGCCTTTTAGTGATTTCGAGCTTTCTGGATACTGCGTTTCGGATAACAGATCCCATAACTGTACAGTGAAACCTCAATTTTCCCCTGATTACATTTCCCTCCTTCTATATTGTTTTTATTGTGGTCCCCACCTATATAATAGGCATAATATATTTCTCTGATATTATTATATTTTCCTTGATTTCGCAGGGTATTCCCCTGAAAAACATAAAATGGGGGAACTACTGTATATCTAGCTGATTAAATGACCATTCACCCCAATGATAACCTGAACTGGCCTTCAGTGTTGAGCCCCCTTTCGACTGCTCTTAGCGCAGTGTTGGACAGGGTTTTCAGGGCCATCCCTTAAGGGGCTATCACCTTCACCCCCTTCATGAACTTCTGCCCCTCCCTCCCCCCAACCAAGTGTTCTAACACATACCTCTTCGGGCCTGCACTCTCCTCCTGTACCTGTTGCTCTCAGCCAGAAAGGGGGGGATGGATCCACAGACCTTGGCCTGCAACAGGGGTTTGGGGGCCCACAGACCCTGGCCATCAAGGGGGAAGGAAGGCAGTGGTCCTGGGTAAGTGGGGTCCATGAGGTTTTCTCCCAGTGCCCACTGGCCCAGTCCAACCCTGTCTTAGCCCCACCAGTAGGTTGTGACCCCTGCTATTAAGTGTTCCATTTAGAATCTTGTTTAGCTGGCCACGTTACTAGGCTACTTAGTCATACCCCTTCTGGCTTCTTGTAATCTGATTTGTAACACAACAGAAGGCATATGGGTTTGCTAAATTAATATGAGGCCTGTCTGCCAGTGAGGCAATGGGTGCTTTGATAAGCTGAGTCTGCAACACTTTTATAGACGTAAGCAAAATGAAACTAAATAATAATCCTTTGAAATTTGCATATAACCAAACCAAGGTAAAGGATCAAACATACTGCACAGTGTTAGATTATAAATCTCCGTGTATCGAATCCTTCCATTCGATTGCAAATAGGTACCAAAACTGATTAGTAAATCCGTAAATGACCACAACATTGCAATTAAACTTTTATCAGGTAGTCTATAATGCTGGATACTTACAGTTCTGTCACATTTGGAGTCACAGGAGGGACGGAGTGCAGGCCTAGGCTTGAGCAATTTACCATGCGCTTCCAGCACTCACACGGCTCAGGGTAAAAATCCAGCACTGCAAGAGTGTGAGGGGGGAATATGTAAGTAGGAGATACTGTATATAAAGCTTGTTGGTAGATGTCCTATTATGACTCTGGCCATAGATGCAGATACCAGACAACCAATGCATCCTTTGCTGGCAGTGAAATAGCTGAGGCCCCAAACACTCATCTTTCTAAGCCTGAAATAAAGGTCAGGTCAATACTGCAAGACCCGTTTGGCACCAGTGGTATAAATACATACCGTACATTAGTGACTCTGCTGCATTCTTTCTATGGTGCTAGATTTGTAACTGTCTTGCACTCATAGAAAAGGTCATACTATCAAAATAACTGGTACAAAAAGATTTACTCCAGTATGAAATAATGCAAGGTTTATCATCTCAAACGAAAGGGACTATTTTGTCTCTCCGTTCATCACTCTAGTGCCACACAAGCATATTAAGAAAAGCTATTCTTATGAATATGTGAGAGATTTTCACCTAAAATGTTCGCACTGCCTGATAATGCACATTTTTATAATCTATTTTATGTGTTGGGATAAGCTAATTCATAGATATATACAGGTATGGGACCTGTTATCCAGAATGCTTGGGACCTGGGGTGGATTCTCTGGATGAGAATTTGGATCTCCATACCTAAAGTCTACTTAAAATCATTTAAACATTAATTAAAACCAATAGGCAGGTTTTGCCTCCAATAAGGATTAATTATATCTTAGTTGGGATCAAGTACAAGCTACTGTTTTATTATTACAGATAAAAAGGAAATAATTTTAAAAATGTGAATTACTTGATTAAAATAGTCTATGCAAGATGGCGTTCCTGCAATTCAGTGCTTTCTGGATAAGGGGTTTCTTGATAATGGATCCCATACATGTTTATATATAATTGTATAAAAATACTTTTTGTTTTAAATCTGGTCAATTTCAGTTTATTTAGTGTCGTATTTGCTAGGAATGCTATGGGGATGGCCATGTGATGAGCATAAAAACAACATATAACTAAGAAAACGAAGCATTTTCAGGGCCATTGTGGGTGCATGAAAGTATTTACATGCAACTATTGCCCCACAATCGCGTTTTAAGTGATTTCTGTACAAGTCTCTGGGAGGCTTTGGCAGATTTTCTTTCTGAGCTACCCAAAAATGAGACCCTTAACACATCCTTGGTTTTTCAAAGATCTGCTAAAATTAGAGAACTGCTTAGGGTATTGCGAGTTTGAAAGTATGACACAAGCATATCTATACAGTACAGGTATGGGACCTGTTATCCAGAATGCTCGGGACCTGGGGTTTCCGGATAACTGATCTTTTCGTAATTTGGATCTTCATACCTTAAGGCTACTAAAAAATCATGTAAACATTAAATAAACCAATAGCCTGGTTTGGCTTCCAATAAGGATTAATTATATCTTAGTTTAGCTAAAGTACAAGCTACTTTTTTATTATTACAGAACGAAAGGGAAATTGTTTTTAAAAATGTGGATTATTTGGATAAAAGGGAGTCTATGGGAGACGGCTTTCCCATAATTCGAAGCTTTGTGGATAATGGGTTTCACTGTTTCAGACCAGCAGCGGCAGGGTCCCTGTGGCTATTGTCTATTGACAATACATAGCTGAGCATTCTCTAGTGTTGATATGAGACAGAAGTTTCCCAATAATGCCACGTGCTTCTGACTTACTACATTCACGTGTCTCTTCATCCTGCATCGCTCTGTTGCCTCGGGCACTCTGAATTGTTTCCAACAGCTTGGGCCAACCAATGTTATCCACTGCAAGAGAATTTAATTTATTAGAACCTTTGGGTGCTCCAAATGGACACTCTTTATAAACAATGTTTACTCTCATTTTAATTCATTATTAATGTTCGACAAAGCATATCAGCATAGGACAGTGACAGGGAAATAGAGGCTGTGTCAAGCTTTGGCTATCCGTGGTATTCTGGTACAGGTATAGGACCTGTTATTCAGAATGCTCGGAACCTGGGGTTTTCTGGTTAAGGGGTCTTGCTGTAATTTGGAATCATGTAAACTTTAAATAAACCCAGTAGGATTGTTTCTTCACCACTAAGGTTAATTATATGTTAAGGTGGCCATACATGGATAGATCCGCTCGTTTGGCGATGTCAATATTGCCCACCTTGAAGTGGGCAATATCAGGCAGATCCGATCGTGGGCCCTAGGGCCCAATGATCGGATCCTAGAATTCGCAAACGGGCGGTCGGATCGCGGGACCGCATCAACGAACAGATGCGCCCGCGATTTTTAATCCCATCCGATCGAGATCTGGCCGACTTTCGGCCAGATCTCGATCGGGGAAGCCCGTCGGGGGGCCCCCATACACGGGCCAATAAGCTGCCGACTTGGTCTGTCGGCAGCTTTTATCGGCCCGTGTATGGCCACCTTTAGTTGGGATCAAGTATAAGGTACTGTTTTGTCATTAAAGAGAAAAAGGAAATATGTTCTAAAATTTTGGATCATTTAATTAGTCTATGGGAGACAACCTTCCTGTAACTTGTAGCTTTCTGCATAACTGGTTTCCAGATAACGGATAGTTGCAATTTAATGGGATCTTTAGGTTCTTCTCTTGCCTATGTCTGGCAGGGGCCCTGGCAGTGGTATAACAACTGAGACAGTAGGGGCCCTAGGAGTTTTAAGTCCATGTGGTTGCTGGCACCACTGCCTAGGTTCACCCAGCAAACAGAGGCGTGCAGGGGGTGCACCCAGTCTGCACCCCCTTGGGGCACGAACAACAAAGATACCGGCACACAAGGCTTATTTGCAGGGAAACCCTTGCTTTAAGGGTAAAACATTTTGGACCACGCCCCTTTTTCAAGCATGCTTGAGAAAGGGGCGTGGCCCGAAACATTGCACTTTGAATTAAAGCAAGGGTTTCCCTGCAAATAAGCCTTGTGTGCCGGTATCTTCGTTCTTTGGTCTAATTTGGAGGTTGCCCTATCCTCTACTACTGAGCACCAGGCCGTTATCTCCAGGGGTTGCCGTGGGTGTGTGTTTGCTCTACCTTGTTCCAGTCCCCCTTGGGGCCCACCAGACGCTCACTCTGATGCTAAGATGCACACAAAACTGTTTTGTCTCCAATAAGGATTAATTATATCTTGGCTGGGATCAAATACAATATACGTTTTTATTATTAGAGAAAAAAAAACACTTTTTAATATTTGAATTATTTTAAAATAGAGTCTATGGGAGATGCCCATTCCTCTGCACTCAACCCATTATCAATATATTTATTTAAGACAGAAACATTTTGTGCATACTGCTACTGAAAAATGTCTTACCCTTTAAACAAAACAGGGATTGTTTGTCCATATATTGCAATATATTTAAGCTGGCCAACTACGTCAAAGTCATCCCATATCTGGCGAGTCCAACGCTCAATTTTCATCGGATTCATTAAGAATTCAATTGCTTCATTATACATTTTACAAAGGGACTACGTTTTACCTGCAACTTACTAGCTGCTTTCAAAGTAAAACTCCCAAACTTGGTTGCCCTTTTATTAGACACCAGTGGGATCACCTGACTATAGCTGGGAAGGGTGGGGGCTACAACATGGAGCTGGTGTCACTGCTCCTGTATAACTATAACAAACAAGGGAAAGTTGTGCTCACCACTATTTTTTAAAACCATTAGGCGGGGGTGCAAATAAGTCAAATCAACTGGACTTGCTGTGTGCGCTGGCTGGAATGTCTCATTTTTGGGTAGCTCAGAAAAAAGAAATCTGCCAAAGCCTCCCAGAGTATTGTACTGAAATAATTTAAAATGTGATTGTGGGGGAATAGTTGCATGTAAATACTTTCATACACCCACAATGGCCCCTTTGCAAGCTGGCTCTACTGAAAATCCTTAGTTTTCTTAATTATTTATTTATATGTTGTTTTTATGCTCATCACATGGCTGAAAGAAAGCCCCCATAGCACTTTTTTAGCAAGTACGACACTAAATAAACTGAAATTGACCAGTTTTAAAACAAAAAGTGTATTTTATACTGTAGGGATGTGAAAATCTTAGACACCCTTACACTTTACAGACAGGCACATCCCTAGTAATATGGACACCTCAGTGGGTCCTTATGGGGACCTTGTGCTATGTAACCCCTGCAGTTCACACAGTGTACACCAGATGGCACTGTGCCAGAGTATAAAAGGTTTAGGAACCATGTGCTCTGGGTCCATTGCTTTAGTGAATGGGTAGTGTTGACCCTAGGCACCTTGGCCCTAGTAATCAGACAGCTATACTCGTTTATAGATCACTCTAGGAGTGATAGAGAGGTTATTTAGTTGAGCAGCTCAAATCTCCGCCGAAGAGATTAGAGGGATTAAGATCCCAGGGTATTACTGACCCGGAGTAAGGAACCAAGTGTTGAGGTAGGGATGGTAGGATTTCCCCTAGTCTGCCACTGGAAGATATCCTGAAAACTGGGCAATACCCATCACATGCTGTCAACTTACTCTCTGCTGTATATTCCCTAGCCTGTGGGGATTCAGCCTATACGTGCTGTGAGTATATGTTTCCTTTATGCTGCTGTGTATGGTCTATACTCCATTGTGGATCAGTGTGCTGAATGATCTATGTGTTATTGTTCAATAAATACAGTTCTTTGTTCAACCGTTAAAGAACTACTGGCGCCCATCATTGTGCTATCGCACCCAGTTACAGTTACACTACACCCTGCCTCCACCGCGTTGCAAGGGCTTACCCCTGAGAAAGAGAGCTCATCTGTGGTCTCAGCCCACAAAGGAAAGTAGCTAAAACTGCCCTAGCACAAGTCAGTTTACTATAGCGCTACAATACTATTATATATAAACAAGTATGGGATCCAAAAAACAGCAAGTCCAGTTGATTTGACTTATTTCTGTAGAGATTATTCTTCATTTTCAACAATCCTTTCCCCAGAAGAACTCTAAGCTCCTTTCAATTGACACACATGAGGGATAGTTTTATCAGGAGCAAATAAACCTGCCTATATATATTTGGGGCGTCCGGAGGGGGGGGAAGAATTTTTGTTTGGGAGCTCTTGGGCTTGGAAAATTAGTTGCTATTGATTCATCACTTGAGAAACCAAGCAGCTGAATACAAATTTAAAAAATTAAAATAAGAATAGTCGATCTGTGTGTTTATTGTTGTGGGATCAGTCACCCTGACGACCAGATCAGAATTTTCAAGGAAGAATAAAATGGTTAATAATAAAAAAATAATAAGAAATAAAGAGAAGCTGAAAAGTTGCTGAGAATAATTCCCTCTTTAATATACTAAAGTTTACTTAAAGGTCAAATTCCCCTTTGAATCATTCATCAGCTGCACTGTTCTATAGAACGGAAAGCATTTATAGATTTTATCTTAAAACCGTAGACAGATGGAAGTATTGCGTTTTATCAGGCTGGCTAAAATATTCCCATCTACATGTGCAGACAAATGCTAGAGAAACTGTATTCCAGCCAGGACCTTCTTACGTGCACAGTGATCTTTTCAAATATTTGCTCAGGTTAGGAATTACGTTGATTCACTTTTGGCCAAACTTCTTAAAGAGGTGGTTCACCTTTAAGCTAACTTTTAGTATGCTATAGAATGGTTAATTCTAAGCAACTTTTCAATTGGCCTTCATTATTTTTTTGTATTTGCCTTTTACGTCAGACTCTTTACAGCTTTCAAATGTGTGATCCACTTCTCTCCCTATTTTGGTCCTCAAGGTCACTGATGCATGTGCTCAGGAGTACCCTGGCCGGGGAACTTTTTCTGCTTTTTACTGGCCTGGGGTATCAAGCGATAATAATCACAATTGATTTATACTTTCCTTCTCCTTTAATGCTATGCAATTAAAATGCCACCTCTGCCAAAGTGCCACCTGAGACAAGGCTGTTACCATGAAGAAGGACCAGTGCCCTAAGCATCAACACCTGACACAGCTTCCAGACTTCTTATCATTCAGATGTTTACAGATTCACTTACTACTAGAAAAAAAAATCCCCCCCCCCTTCCTTTATTGATGTCATTTCTATCATGCAAAACAATGCTAAAATAGAATTCTTAACCCACAGGGAAAGCGATGTCTTAAAAACAATATTGTAATACTGCTTATTGTCTAACCAGTGAATATGCTTGTATTCATAAGAATGTATATTGTACAATTGCGATGACGAGGGCAGCTTCATGTAGGCAGGGACAAGTGACATCCCTTTGCATTAAACCCCACTAAAGCCGCTTGTAATCGGTCTTGTATGCAACCCATGATTCAAGGCAATTGCTGTTCAGATCAATGGCAACCACAAGAATATGGTCGCCTGCCCAAAGAACGATTAATTTCCTAGGCAATAAGATGCCCCAAATAAGTAGGTGTGTCATTATTCATTACTTGTACAGTAGCTAAATGATGTCCAATTAGTCAGGCTGTGAATACTCTACCCTGTATTCACTCCATGACACTTATTTTAAAGTGCCACAAGCTTTTGCCATAATCTCTTCTTCTATATTTATTTTTCACCCTTCTGTCCTATTCTTGTTTATGTGCTGATACATGGTGTTATTCTTAAATAAAAATAAACAGAAAGCATAGCTGTAGGTAGAATGCATTTGCAACACAGTATTTGTTAGGCTGAGCTTGGCTGCATACGGCCCTGATCAGCATTTTTTCTCTGCAACCTTTCTGTCTATTTAGGAGGATTCAATGGTCGATCCTTATATGGAAGTGGTATATTTACTGTATTTATAATGTATGGTAGAAATCAGCCAAACCACCGGACCAAATCTGACTATAACTGGCCAACTTAAATATGTTTTCAGACTAAATTATGTGATGTGTATGGTACCAAAATGTCTTGTATAATATTCCTATGGACATATACAGTGTGTGTGTGTGTATATATGTGTGTGTCTATATATGTGTGTGTGTATATATATATATATATATATATATATATATATATATATATATATATATATATATATATATATATATATATATATATATATATATATATATATATATAATTAAAGAGGGACCAGCACTCTTTTTTTTTTTTTTCCAAAGGTCACAAAAATATTTATTATAAAATCACTGTGCCTCCTACGTTTCAGGCACAGTGATGTTATGAATAACAATAAATATGGATATAGATATAGATATTTATATAGATATTTTTATATATATGTGTAATATAACATGGTTATACTATGGAATAAAAGGACAAGAAGGATTGAACAATTGTGAACAATTATATATATATATATATATATATATATATATATATATATATATATATATATATATATATATATACACTTCGCTTCCTGAAGACGGCACGAGTTGGTGTGCTGAAACGTTGAAATTAAACGTTCCACTTTTTTCACTATTTCAAGTGGGAGTTGGTGACGGCGTGCGGGTACCACTCATATTATTAAATGTATATATAATATATATTTATATAATTATACTTTGAATAAAGACCAGCAACTCCGAGATAATTTACAAAATTCAAAATCGCATGAACAGCCATGTTTGCCTTTCCCTGAGGCAAGTAAAATAGTGCTGCCCCTAAGCCGTATATTCCAACATGAAACCTTGTATCTATTGACAATATTTGTATGGCCAGCTTACTTAGTTCATCAGATAACCTCAGGAAAATTAGTTTTTTAATTCTTTAAATTTATGAAAACAATGTCGATAGTCCCAAAGTTCTGCGGCTTCAACAGCCTGGTTATTTGGAAAGATATCAGCAATGAGAGGGGTTGCGGCACCTGCACTGAGGCTGCATCTCAGTTATTCAGTGTGTGGCATGATGTTTCTACATAGGATACACTTCAGCTGTTTTAGTTCTAAAGTGTTGGATCGTCAAAAAGTCTGTTTATTAAAGTCTGTTCTGTTTATTTTTTTATATTACATACATATGTAGTTCAACAAGGCTACTATAGGCACCATCTCTCCCTACAATGCCTGCTATCCCACAGTCATAGTCCCTTTCCAGAAACTATCACACAAATTTTTTCAATGCCACGCCCACAATTATAAGCCACACCCATATGTATAATAAGTCACACCCATTGATGCTTTTTTGGGTTCCCCCAGTAAAGAGAAACGGACACCAGGAACACATTTTTTTTTTTTACATCTATCATAGCATTCATTGACTGAATGGATCATCTAGCACACTGCTATGAACAGAAGTCAATTAAATCAAAAAGAGTGAG
Organism: Xenopus laevis; assembly: GCF_017654675.1. Classification (NCBI taxonomy): domain Eukaryota; kingdom Metazoa; phylum Chordata; class Amphibia; order Anura; family Pipidae; genus Xenopus; species Xenopus laevis. The sequence continues at coordinate 31,208,909 of NC_054385.1, forward strand.
CCAGGTCAGTCAGAGGGTACTATATACACCCGCAGGTTTGAAAAATAGTTACAAACACACAAAAAATATAAAGAGAAGCTTGAGATAATTAGAGCCTATAAATCTGCGGCACCAAACCTCAAGCCACCAAGCAAACCAAACTACAAATGTTTCTAGCAGCCTAGTAGCAGTAATTACACTGCCTACCTACGTTGGGAACGGATGGGAGCTTCTCCCCCACCGTCCACCTATGCAGCATAGGTGGACTGTGGGGGAGAAGCTCCCATCCGTTCCCAACGTAGGTAGGCAGAAATTGTCTTCTTGGGAATGGAAAAACTAAGGGGAGGGTGTAATTACTGCTACTAGGCTGCTAGAAACATTTGTAGTTCGCCTTACTGACTGGCGTTCTGTCACTCCACCGTATACCACCTGATGCAGCTTTTAATTGTTGTTTTTTAAGGCTAATGTCCTGCACTGCCTATACTACTTTGAGGTAGTGGGTCTTCACGTTTTGTAGTGGTGTTGTGTCACTGAGGGCACGGCCCTGTATATTTTTTGGTTTTGTGCTTTTAACGAAATTTATTAAAGGTTACGTTTTAAGTGTCTATTATTTTTGAAGTTATTTCACTATAACACCCGAACTGGTTTGCTTGGTGGCTTGAGGTTTGGTGCCGCAGATTTATAGGCTCTAATTATCTCAAGCTTCTCTTTATATTTTTTGTGTGTTTATGAACAGAAGTCACCCAGAGTAAAGAGATACATTATACGTGCATATAAACATGTAGTATGTAAAAGCAACAACTACTAACCTTATATTTTTGTTCCCTTCTCTGTTTTTATTTTAGTTTCTTTTACATCTTTTTCTTGCTCCTGCTCCTCTATTTGTCTTGTTTGTATTTCTTTCTTCCACCATTTCTTTTCTTTTTGTATATTCCTCAACCTCTTCTTATTCCTCAGCTGGCACCTCTCTTTTCTTTGGATTCCCCATTTTCTCCTGACAGGTTTTTTTTTTTTTTTTTTTAACTAAATCATGAACTTAGTATGATGTTGAAAGTGATATTCGGAGACCATTTGCAATTGGTTTTTATTTTTTATTATTTGTGGTTTTTAATTATTTAGCTTTTTATGCAGCAGCTCTCCAGCTTGCAGTTTTAAAAGCTATCTGGTTGCTAGGTTCCAACTTACCCTAGCAACCATGCATTGATTTGAATAAGAGACTGGAATATGAATAGGAGAGGCCAAAATAGAAAACATAGTAATAAAAAGTAGCAATAACAATACATTTGTAGCCATTTATTTTTAGATGGGCTCAATAATCCCCATTTGAAAGCTGGAAAGAGTCAGAAGAAAAAGGAAAATAATTAAAAAAAACTATAAAAAAATAAATGAAGACCAATTGAAAAGTTGTTTAGAATTGGCCATCCTATAGTATACTAAAAGGTTAACTTAAAGGTGAACCGCCCCTTCAACTGGTCAGTAGCAGATGTAAAGTGCAGGATTTGCCTATTGAGATTGCACCATACACCTATTGTAATGCAGCAACCAGGCTTTATATACTGTATTAGTGTTAAATATGCAGTATGCTCGGTGCACATGTTTTGTGCATGGTGTTTAGTCAAGGAGCCCCTAAATTCTTAATTTCACTAGTGTGTTGGTTGTCACATATGGAATGGAAATATCGCTCTCTGCTCCCACAAGAAACCATTACATGTAGCACAAAGCTTTATAGCACCATCAACACACCTGGCACATCTACACTATATAAAGCAGGCATTGGACTCAATGAGTCCTAGTGCAGCAGCAGGTGATAGTTTGGGGAAAGGACAGAATAAATATGAATTATTACTATTTACTAATTATTACAGCAGCAGCCTACACTGTGCCACACTGTCTGGAACCCGTCCCCAAATGACAATTAGCACATTGGTTGGCAGTTTGGCACAGCATTGTGGCAAAATTGGCAGAGAGATTGGTTACTCACTGCTAAAAGGATGATGGATTCAGATTAGTGGAGGTGCCTAGCTGGGACAAATGCTAGTGTGTGGAACAGTGCTGTGGAAGGTGTGCAGAGTGCGGGCAAGTAGCAGATCCGGATGGCAGACATGTAACATAGTAAGTTAGGTAGAAAAAAGACACACGTCCATCAAGTTCAACCTTTTAACTCTATTTTAACCTCAGGGGCGATCCTGGCCCCTCCGCACCCTGAGGCAGCAGCAGTTGCTGCTGCCCCCCCCCCCCTCCCCTGGAAATTAGCTCTTAAAGTACCAGGAGCAGCATTTTTGCTGCCCCTGGTACCTAGTGGGGCGCTGCCGCCTGAGGCGACAGCCTCAACTTGCCTCATTGGCGAAGCACCCCTGTTTAACCTGCCTGTCAGTTGATCCAGAGGAAGGCAAAAAAAACCATCTGAAGCCTCTCCAATTTGCCTTAGAGGAGGAAAAAAATCCTTCCTGACTCCAAGATGCAATGGGACCCTGGATCAACTTGTACTATGAGCTATCTCCCATAACCCTGTATTCCCTCACTTGCTAAACACAATCCAACCCCTTCTTAAAGCTATCTAATGTATCAGCCTGTACCACTAGTGATGGGCGAATTTATTCGCCAGGCGCGAATTCGCGGCGAATTTGCGCGATTCGCGCCCAGTGAATAAATTCGCGAAACGCCCGCGAAAATTCGCAGTAAAAATTCGCCGGCGTCAAAATTTTTTTTTTCGAAAAACGGACGCCGGCGTCAAAAACACGGGCGCCGGCGTCAAAAACGAGACGCCGGCGCCGTTTCGCGAATTTTTCGCCGTTTCTCGAAATTCGAGAATTTTTCGGCGAAGCGAAACGGCGCAAATTCGCCCATCACTATGTACCACTGATTCAGGGAGAGAATTCCACATCTTCACAGCTCTCACTGTAACAAACCCCTTCCCAATATTTAGCCGCAACCTCCTTTCCTCTAATCTGAATGGGTGCCCCTTTTGTTAAGAAATAACCAATTTTAGAATTTTAAAAACAGTAATTTTTTTACCTTAAGACACAGATACCCAACAGTTTTGCAATCTGTGAACAGGCATTTGATAGAGGAAGGAAATGCTAAGGACAAGTGTCAGGCAGCACATATATTCCAATCCCAAATTGGCATAAGCAGAAACCTTTCTAGGCAGATCAATGCATCTTCTCTTTAAAAACACAGTAGTTCTTTTTAAACAGTTTCCCTTTAAAGGCCTCCTGCCCTCAGCCATGGGGGTTGAGGGGGGGGGCTTGTATTGCACATCTCCATTCTAATCTCCTGCTTAGAGTTTAACATACACTGAAATAATAATAATAATAATAATAATAACAAAACTGGACACAGTCACCACAAAATCTGTTAATGTGAATAAATTCAGCATACTTTTCACATCTTTGAGTTGGGTATAAATAACTTTACAATATTTTCATTTTTAAAATACTTTTTGGCTTATCACTTAATGTTGCTGCCCACATGGCTGTCTATAACCTAACCCACGTGGTTTTATTGCCCTCTGTGCTTCATACAAGAGCAGGCTAGTGCATGCCGGAATGTGTAGTTCAATACCTCACTCTCCTGGCACCTGTTGATAATCCAGGAATATAATCTCACAATGCCAGCAGAAGATGGGGGTATTTGCAATATAGACGACTCCTGCTTAGCCCCCCTTGTTCCATCTGGCACTGGCTATTTCAGGGATCGCAGGAGTCAGGATCAGCGTGTGCTGTGACGTCATGTAGCAACGCGATATTCTTCTCCGTCTTCAGCAGCGCTTCCTCTATCTGCCTATTCAGGCCTGGACTGGCAGTCTGTGGGTTCTGGCAAATGCCAGAGGGGCTGCTATAAGGTGCCATAGAAAGTCACTATTTAGTGTGCTGGTGAGGGCTGATTGGGCCTCTGTGTACCTGAAATGCCAGGGCCTATTTTCATTCTCAGTCCTCCGGACCTGTGCCTATTTGTACTACTGCCCACTGCCTCTGCCGTGCATATGAGCACATGTGCGCACATTTTCCCTGTGCGCGCAAGTAAAGGGAAAGTTTGTAGCGTGCACAGTCCTCAGTGCCTTAGGACAATTTTGCGGCATGCCGCCCCTGGAATCCGGGCCTGTCTGGAGCCCAAAAAAAATGCTCCGGTATGCCAAACAATAGCATCCCGCCTGACTGGATGCATTTTGTTGAAAAAAAAAAAAAGTGGCGGGATACCATCCCGCCCCAATTCCAGCACTGCCCACTGCTACTATAGGTTCCGTCTCTCTCTACTTCTCAATTGAATACTGTTAATATAAGCACTGTACTTGTTTCATATCCACAGTCTGTTCCCAGACATTATTAGACACTTATGCCACAGTCATAGTCACGTTTCAAAGTTTCTTTCTCCCACTTCTACTACAGGAGGTGCCATAAAAATCAAAACTTTCCATCTTCACCAGTGGATTGGGGTGGTCGGGCACAATCGGGCCTGGATTTGTGGAGAGGCCACCAAGGCCCAGGCCTAGGGTGGCAGAATTTTAGGGGGCGGCATGTTGCCCAACCACACCCACACTGGTTCAAAAACACTGGGGATGTGTAGGAGATACCATCGTTTTTTTTACGTTTCCCCTGTGCCAATCCCCATTTCTCCGGTCCCGGTGACATTTAAGCAAATAAAAGGGAGGGGATGGGAGCGGGCCTAGGGGCTCCCACTATGTAAATCCGGCCTTGGGCACAATTATGAAACCACTATTATGATCACATATATTAAGTGTAACTCTCACTAGTTCTTCAATATTTATGCACTTATGTCTTATGAGGAAACTGCTGCCACGGTTCAGTCCTTATTTAAGAGTCTCCAGTGTAGATTGTTCATTTCATGATACATAATTCCAAGCTACGTTGTGTATACTGAAGATACAGATGCACCTGCAGGGAAATGATGATTAAAGTCCATTGGTGCAGGGTTATATATTTTAAGCATTTGCCCTCCCCCAGTAGCATCTGTTTAGGATAGAACTTTGTAGCGAAGCCCCAAGAAATATAGAATAATTATTGGGTTTCCTAGAAGGAATGTGCGGTCATCACTGTGGAATGTAGCACATTTATCAATAGTGCAGTTTCAGCTCTCACTAAATAATCTAATGATCTCAAGGAGATTTACTGCAAAGGAAATACCCATATTAGCCAGCAAGATGTTAGTTGAATATCACATTTCCCACAAAGAATACAAACTAATAAGAAAGCATTTTCTTTTGACAGAGATTTTTCAATGCTGATGCCAAGCTGGGCAGCGTCTCTATCAGTAAAAAAAAAAACTCTCTTGGACCAATGCCTCCCTAACATCAGAATAAAGCAAATGTACTGTAAATGCAAGAAAGAAAGAAAAAACCCTACAAAGAGGTTTTTTTTTTTTAATCTTATACTGATCCGTGAGAATATTGTTTAGCTGAAGGTGGTGTTGAAAGCCTCATTGTGGGCTATTATGTATGTAAATTAATATCATTATCATCTATTTTGTATGTTGTTTACCAAAAGAAGAAATGTGCCAGTCAAACCCTTGGGCACAAGAGATGCTATCAAGAAATTGCATGCCCAATGATTTTGTCAAATATGGTATAATTAATGATACACATTTGGCGATCATACAGAGAGCACAGTGACAGGCGGTGATTAGTTGAAACATTGTCGGAATACTTGCTAAGAGGAAATCATTCCTATGTATAAATTGCATGCATATTAGTATCAGTCATAAATGTAACAGAGGCAGGAGGGTTAGTAGGTGATACTGCCATTTGACAAAAAACACAGAAATTAAGAAACAAACAAGTATGTGGCAATGGGGCCAGGGGTGGGGGCCTATTATTTCTAATCCCATCTGCTGGACACAGGGTGCAAATGAATGTGGTACTGATATGTTGTAATGATATGTTGGGTGCAGTTAAGGCTTTTCACTATCCTCGTCGTACATCTCTGTGGGAGGCTGGAAAATTGAGGCCTAGGGTTGTCATTCTCTATCTTTTACCCTGCAACCACAATCATCTTGTACATGACCTCCTCTCACATAGCTTCTTTCCACTCATGTCTCCAGGTTGTTTTCATATTATAATTATTTTTGTTTTTTTGTATAGCGCCATCATTTTCCATATTGCTTTACAGAGTAAAGGGATACAAATACAAGACCAAACAGTTTACAGATACGGACAAATCATTTCACCAAAATTGACAGAATTGAATATTGGAGGAGGCCCCTGCTCACAGAGAGCTTGCATTTATATGAAGGAGAGGAAGTAAGACATATCGTAAGTGTGATTGTTCTTGTTGGTTAGGATAGTGATGCTAAATGCAGTGAGAGATGAGTACTAGTAGTCAGTGTGTATATGCAGGGCAGCCATCGGGGGGGAGAGTTGTAGGGGGGGCCCGGCTACACCACACTTACTTGATTAGCCGGGCCCCCCATCTTTCTGAGAGCTGCTAACTTCGGGAAGGCATGGACGTTTTAAGGGGTCCCGGCCACCAATTTTCTTATAACGTGGGGGGGGGGGCTGGCCACCAATTTTTTTTCTCATGTGGGGTCCTAGCCACCAATATTTTTTAATGGGGGGGGCCCTGGCCACAAATGTTTTTTTATGGGGGGCCCTGACCACCAATATCTTTTTATTTTTTATTAACATGTGGGAACCCTAGCCACCAATATTTTTTTTTTGTTTCTTTACTGTGTGGTGGGGGGGCGGACCTGTGGGGTGGGGAGAGCGGACCTATAGGTAGGGCTTGCGGTGTGCGCAGCCCAGGGTGCCCAGGAAATTTTGTCGTATGGGGCCCTGTGATTTCTGATGGCGGTCCTGTGTGTATGAATTAAGAGTGGGGGGTTTAGTGAATGGTTAGGTTGCTGAGGGCTTAGATTAGGTGGGTTTTAAGTGTCCGCTGGAAGGCCTTGAGGCTCTGAGAGTATCTATTGGGACTGGGCAGAGCATTCCAGAGTATAGGTGAGCAGGTGAAAAGTCCTGGATGCAAGATGAAGTAATGAGGGATGAGAAGAGAGTTATGTGCAAAGTGAAGGTTTGCTGAGTGCTTTGTAAGAGAGTGCAAGAATCCTGTATGTGACAGCCAGTGCAGGGACTGGCAGAGAGGGGCAGCACTTGTGGAGCAAGAGGAGAGGTGTACGTGTCTGGTGGGAGTGTTCATGATGGATTGGAATGGGGTCATTTTAAACAGGGGTAGTCCGCAAAGCAGTTGGTTACAATAATCTAAGCAGGATATGACGAGGGAATGAATAAGAATTCTGGTAGTCTTTTGTGTGAGGAAGGGTTGAATGCGAAAGATTCGGTTGTTTTAGAAGTACTACATGATCTGGATGAATGAAAATCTTCATAGTCAATGAGAGAGTTATTTCTAAGGGGAAAGTGACATGATTTAGTGAGTGTTTGAATGAGGGGAATAAATGAGAGGGCAAATGTGGCTCCTTTGAGGGGAACTTGTGGAAGTGGGGTTATATTATTATTTTCTACAATGACAGTGATGTCAGGCAGGGAAACAAAGGTAGAAGGTGGGAAGATGACCAGTTCAGTTTTGTCCATGTTGATTTTTAAGCATTGTGAGGACATGAAGGCTTTTAGAAATTGTTTTTAGACTGTGACATGAGCTAAAAGCTTTGCGAAGGTCTGGAGATATTCTGCACACATCCTCTGTTATTCTGGTCATTAATCGTAGAGATAATGTGAGCGCACATACACTTGCCTTCCTTTAGTCGATAGCCTGGTGCGCTATCCTCTAGGGAGACGGCACTCCCCGAAATCCTTTGAACGAAAACGAAAGGAGGAATAGGTACACAGGAACATCAGCAAAAAGGGATTAACCCCTTACGCGTTTATTACGTCAAATGATGCACAACGTTTCGGGGGCACGCCCCTTGTCGGGTAAGGGGTTAATCCCTTTTTGCTGATGTTCCTGTGTGCCTATTCCTCCTTTGTTTTCATTCTGGTCATTAAACCATCAGACCCAGAAACTCCACAGAATGTTCTCTAACTAACTAACTAACTTCTTGAACCAGGCTTAAAAGTTCTCTGCAAATTGACTTTTCTAACTCCTTCAACTTACTTAGTTTACTGCCTGACACTATAAAGTTTGTCATAGACGTAACATCTATGATCTTTCCTGCGACCACTGATCTCAGGAAAGATCATTGGTTTTCAATACAGACACTTAGAGAATAGAATTCTACCTGTATCTGTTGATTCAGCAGTGGCCAATGTTCAGGGGCCTCAAAGGCACAATATCAAAATGGTCCGAGCTGACCGATATACAAGTCTTCTTCTGATATCGGTTGGTTTGTCTCCCGCCAAACATCACCAAATATCATAAAATACGGTAATATCTGCATACACCAAATACATTATGAAACAATATCTGTGCGTCTATGGCCACATCTAGACTATTACCAGTATATAGATAAACTAAAGTACAGGACCTCTCCACCACAGGTTATCCATTGCTTACGTTTAACTCCCTTTCCTTTTAGGTTGTAAGTCCTTGTGAGCAGGGCCCTTGCCAGCATTGTGTCCTATCACTCTGCAGTTGTAATAATATGTATCTGAGATTTGATTACTTGGGAATATACTATTTTATTGTTTGTACCCCTTACTTTGTAAAGTGCTGTTGGAGAAGACAAAGCTATATAAACAGTAATAATAATGACACTTATTTATTCCCCTTATGGTCCTGAAAGAGAGACAACAAGAACTGCCTCATTGCATTTCATTTAATAGAGAATATTTATATTAAGAAACATTCAAATGTATCTACACACACATCTATTAGGAATAACAAGTGATATTACTGTACTTGGAGCAAGGTTTGACAGCATCTCTCTGAACTCTCAGGTGTGCTAGTAGCAGAGAGTCTCTTTATTTACGAGGGCCTCTTGATTCATTTCCTTCACTTATTTTTATTCTCAATGTTCAGAGACACAAGCCTATATGGGCTCAGACTGTCAATGTTTGGGGAAAAATTGCTTTTATTCACCTTTTTTTATAAACCTTTGAGTGCTCCTTGATTTTGTTCAAGCAGAATCGGAAGTCAAAAAGCATCAGGCAATTGGAAAATGTAGAAATTGTGCTGCTGCTACTTCAGCGTCAGGGGTATAATATAATTGATCGCTTCCCTGCCTTTAATAAATCAGAGGTTTATTTTGGACATAATATTAATTAATTTCACATATTATTTAGAGTTGTGCTTTCCAAGAGTTTCCATGCCATGGGCAAATTATTCACATCTTTGCATGTTCATGTTTCGGGGGCCAGATGTTCAAAAACAATGAGGTCATACAAATAAGTCATTCTCAAGGCCACATCCAGACATGGGCATCCAGCTGGATATCCCTGATTTAGAGCATTGCACGGATCTATTATTAATACTTTTCAACCCAGTTAAGACACCCAGGGCACTGTTCTCCTATGTCTGGGTGAAACCCAAGGAGTTTGGGGGAGCAGAGAATTAAAAAAAACTTGTTAAAAGTAAAAAGATCCCAGTGAAGCCATCAGTCAATATTGAAGCTCCAGGAGGAATCACTACTTTTAGATACATTCAAAGCTTTGTGGAAATTTATTATAAGTTGCTGCTGCTACGTGCTATTTCTTTGTACAGGTATGGGATCTGTTATCCAGAATGCTCGGGACCTGGGGTTTTCCAGATAACTTTTCGTAATTTGGATCTTACTTGAAAATCATGTCAACAATAAATACAACCAATAGGCTGGTTTTGCTTCTAATATGGATTAATTATAGCTTAGTTGGGATCAAGTACAAGGTATAGTTTTATTAGTACAGAGAAAAAGGAAATCCTTTTAAAATATGTGGATTATTTGGAGAACATGGGAGTCTGCATTTCCGTAATTCCGAGCTTTCTGGACGTTTTTCGAACGTTTTTCGATCCCATACCTGTATAGATTTGGGGGTCATTATTCAAGAACATTAAACCACCAAAGAAGAAAGGGGCACAAGACACAAAGTATGTCCAGGTCCAGGTGCACCAGCCCCAGACCAGGAGCAGATAAACCAGCACAAGGGCCGCCAAATTAAAGTTAAAAATATAATATTAATTGTAGATTTATTTAAAAAAAAAGAACAATATCTCCATTGGCCCTACATGTTTAGTGCCCTACAAGGCACTTAATCATGGGCTCATTATTTAAGATATACTGTACATGCATTAAATATTCAGAATTGGTAGATGGCATTATTCAAGCCGAGTACATTTACGATGTATCACCAATGGATACACTTGGGCAGTAAACCACAGCAAACAATCAGGGATGACATTTTTCAGCTGGCTTAAGATAATGCACTAGGAGCATATTTGCAGCCCTGTAAAGTATATAAGCATCGGGGTGTAACAGACAGGGATTGAGACAAATCAGAGACAGGCCCTATCTAGCTCCCATCAAATGTTTGTTTTGAGTCTTTATAAATTATCACTTATAATTTCAGGGTTGACTTATTATCGCACATATAGGAAGGGATCCAAAAAGGATGCAGTGTCTTGTGTTAGACAAAGGAAATCATTGCAGCTCCAAGGAACAAACATGGCCGCTTCTGTCCCATGAAAGAGAGGGGGAAAATGCCAATGCTGATGAAAATATTTGCTTGGCCAGCACCTGCTGCTAATTTCTTAGCAGCAACAGTCATTTTTAATGAGATTATTTCTGATCCTACAGATGTCTTAAAAGTAACTGCCTGTTGCCCGTTGTATTCTCAAGTATTAAAATAGCATCTTATCTGGTATCTACTGTGCAAATTCGTGGCACAGGGAAATAGAAGAGGACGCCTTCACATGGATGAAAGCCGAGGCACAGCCTCCTGTGTCATAAGCCTAAAAATGTGAGATCCTTTTGATAGACTGGCCTGATGCTAAACTTGTCCTTTTATCACTCCAAATTTTTGTTTAATTCCTTATACTGTACTTAGACACTTTCACTCATGGAACAAAATACTGATTAATGTTCTGACTCCCAAGGGATTGGAGCTGTAGGCAGCAGATTAGTGATTGACAGCTCTGCTTCCCAAGAGCTTCTCCAACAGCTGTTGGTTTCCCTGCCAGTGCCTCTGTAACTTACGAGTGATTTCCCAAGGTGAAAAACATCAATAAAAATCTTACTAGACAACTTATCTCAATCAGCCTTTGCCCAAAATAACAGCAACAGTCCATAAATTAAATTTCTGGTTCTAGTTTATCCCAGTTTATAAAGTCTATGGGTACCCATTTAATTGGTGTTTCAGTCTTTATAGAATCAATTTTAGTAGTGTTTATTAATGTACGCCAAATTCTTTTCATGCTCAAGACTAACAAACAACTCTCCTAGGATCTATAAAGGTAATTCCATGATTCCACTTGAATTATTTTGCTCAGATATCATATGCTATGCCGAGAGACTGCCAGGCAGCCTCACATCCAGGTTCTTTTACCACCACTGGTCACCTTGGTAGTAACAATGACAGTTATATTTCTGCTTTTTATTGTTTTACCTGTGGCTGGCTGCTAATGAAAGTATCGGTGCCTCTTTCACTGTTAGGATTAAATAAGAATTAACCCTACAAACAACTATGGGTAGAAATGCCATATTTTATATACTGAACTTTACCGGCCTTAAACTTCAGAATCTCTATGACCGTAATCTCTATAATAGTATTTATACAGTATATTGTGAGTGGCTCAGGTAAGTGAGAGCAGCCCAGAGCATGTGCAGTGAATCAGATTCAGAGCAACTGAGGCATCTTTGGATTCGCAGATCTTCTTGCTATGGCTGAGCTTGTCTTGGGCTGGTACAACGTTTCAAAAAATGTGCAGCATTTCAGCCTACGACTTTTAGGTTTTAGTTCTTCTTTAAATTGGATGTTAAAGGACAGAACAGAATGCTCGGTTATAAAGACACCTAGGATTCGTCCATAAAGCATACCTTTATGTTGCTATATGAGTGCAATGGAGTTGTTTCCTGGTAAGCATTCTTAGTAAAGGTGTCCATACACTGCCAAATCCACTCATTTGGAGAGCTTGTCAAATGTGCAGATCTGGGCCTGATTGTGTCACCAATGAGCAGTGCCGAATTGAACTGATCCAATTTGATCAGATCATACACTGTTGTCAATGTAGGCTGGTTGGACGAGGACTGCATCAACATGGTCATTTTTCATTGGACTTTTAAACATATCTGATTTTAGACAGACCTCAGTATGGCAGGCCTGTTGTTGAATTTCAATTTCCTAAGAAAATGCAATCACCAGCAGCCTGCCTTCTAGGGTGATTTCTGACCAGCTAGTCTGGCCTAGGCTGGCTGTACCACTTAAATTGGATATTCCCTGGAAATCAAGTCCTTGGATGATAAATTATTTTTAAAATAGCTCCCATTAAATAGAGTGTAAGTCAAAGATACAATAAATGTGTGCTACGATGTAAATGAGAACATGCGTACTTAAAGGATCTTTCTGTAATACCTTGTCATGTGAACATTAAATAAACCCAATAGATTGGTTTTGCTTTTAGTAAGGATTAATCATATTTTAGCTAGGATCAAGTACAAACTACTGTTTTATTATTATAGAGAAAAAAGTAAACAATTTAAAAAAAAAAAAAAAAAAGGATTACAAAAAGGATAATTTGGATACAATGGAGTCTTTGGGAAACAGCCTTCTTGTAATTCAGAGCTTTGTGGATAATGGGTTTCCAGATAACAGATCCTATACCTGTAATACAAAAGTGTAAAATGCACAAGCTAATTTCTATGTTTTAGCTAAGGGCTTATAAAACTCCCAGCTGTGTCATTATGTGCTTTGTCTTAATAAATGTTCTGCATCTCCGCAGTATTTAGAATTCCTTTCTATGCAGTCTTCTGCCCAGCTGACCATGCATGAATATGAAACCCCCCATATAATATGTGCATCTCACAGTCCTTCTTTTGATCATATTCACAATGAGATTCCATAAGTGGATTTGTACAGTGCAGGGGGTTTAGGTTCTTGAGTCCTTTAACTGGAATATGCTCAGTCCTGTATTAAGGCTTTAGGAAAGAACCCTGCTTTTCCCCTCAAGAGCACCAACTTGTTATTTCTAGCATATTCTTGTGTTAACATTTATACATTCTTTGTTAAGAAAACTACAATAAACAGAGGAGTTTAAGCTAGAAAACCAGGAGACATCAAAATGTACACAGTTGCAATCACCTGGCATGTCATTTTAAATTATCATCAACGTTAGAAAGCTATCAAATGCCATAGACTTTTGGTTACAAATTTTGTAACCGTGATAGACTCTTACAGGGGTTGTGCATATTTGAGTTAATTTTTAGTACAATGTAGAGAGTGATGTTCAATTTGCAATTGATTTTTATTTTTTATTATTAGTTGTTTTTGTGTTTTTTGAGAAGTGAACAGGTAGCTTGAGCCATAACATGTTTATATGTAGAGCCTAATCCAGTACTGCATCAATATTGAGTCATGCTATGGAAAAAGGTAAAAATACAAATTTGAAAACAAAAACTTGAGCCTGGGAGGAAAATCCCAAAACAGTAGATGCCCATGATATCTCATATAGTATTAAAATCATTTATAAAAGAGTAATATAAGGTGGTGATTTGTTGGGGGTGACACTAAGGGAGAGGAAAAATAATGAATATTTTTGTAGATGGGAAGGTCACTGTTGAACCTGCAAGGCCTTAAGATGCTGTTCTTCTGGCAGGGGGTGCAAAAGATGTCAATGGATCTAATTTTATCAAACAAACTAAAATCAGACTGCCATGTTGGGGTATGTTATTAATGTTCAGATGCATGACAGTTGGGGGCAATATTTTCTTCCAGTTGCAGATTAGAATCAGGTTAGCCATCTTTTTGGATTAAGGGTTTAGTTTTGGGTAAGGGGCTCCCAGAAAAAGTGTATTTGGATTTAGTTAAGATTTGGTTTAGATGACTCCAAGCAATGGTTCATGATGGGTTAGCACACCTTACCAGTAGTGTCGTCAGGTGGAGCAGCTTCCAAAATATGGTGTACTGCCAAACAGACCCTCCTGTATTCTGCCAGTCAACAAAGGGGCTACCACCAATCATAATCATAATTTTCACCCCAGGAACTTTTTACATGCATGTGCTGCTCTCCAACTGTTTTTACTCCTATGCACCATCAGATTGAGCACAGGAGCTCCTCAAGGATGTGTTCTCAGCCCATTGTTGTACACATTGCTGACACATGACTGCATAGCTAGACACAGCTCAAACCACATCATCAAGTTCGCCAATGGCACAACTGTGGTGGGGCTCATCAGCCACAATGACGAGTCGGAGTACAGAGATGAGGTTCAGCAGCTGACGGTCTGGTGCAGTGAGAACAACCTGTCACTGAATGTGGATAAAATGAAAGAGATGATCGTCGTCTTCAGGAGAACTCGCCCTGCTCACACACCACTCAACATCAACGGCTCCACAGTAGAGACAGTAAAGAACACCAAATTCCTGGGAGTCCACATCTCTAATGACCTCACCTGGACCACCATCACCAAAAAGGCTCAGCAGCGTCTTCACTTCCTAAGACAACTGAAACGGGCCAGCCTTCCGCCTCCCACCCTCACAGTGTTCTACAGGGGCACCATAGAGAGCATCCTGACGAGCTGCATCTCCATCTGGTACATTAGTGCCAGCTCTGCTGACGGAAAAGTCTACAGCGGACTGTCGGAACAGCTGGCAACATCATTGGAGCAGCACTTCCATCACTGCAGGACATATTCCACAAGCGCTCCCATCCGGCAGACACTTTCGCAGCATTAAAGCCCGAACAACCAGGCTGCGCGTTTTTTTGCACACGCGATCAGACTCCTCAACTCACTGCCTGCCTCCCACTACATTCCAGACACACCTGAACTGTGAACTGAACTTTTGGAACTGTTAATTTATTTGCACAATTCTAAAGGTTTACACATGTATATATCCAATTTCTGCCAATATATTGCACATTTCATGTTTTACATATTTGTGTATTTTTAAATGCCTTTTTGTGATATATGTACTAGCTGGAGCCATGTCGTCTCGTCTCACTGTGTATTTGTATACTGCTGACATGACAATAAAGTTTACTTTGACTGTGGCTCATGTGTAATAAAGGTTGGGCATTACACTGTGAGCATAAAGGTGGCCATAAACGTAACCGTTAAAATCTTTCCTTCGACCATTCATTAATTTTCAATACAGACATTTAGAGCTGAATTGTCAGATATACAGATAGAAACATTAAAATTCTACCTGTAACCGACGATTTAGCAGTAAACAGTGGCTGATTGTTTGCGTGTCTTCAAAGGCCACCTATCAAAATTTATCGACCTGCCCGATCAACGAGCTGACTGATATCCAAGTCTTTTGCCAATATTGGTCATCTCGTCTCTCACCATACATGCACTGAAGATCGTACCCTTATGGCTACATTTAGCCTTACGAGTTAACGATATACTATTATAGTTAATACATACATATTCTACAGAAGCCTAACAGAATGAGCTCATGTTAACAAGGGGAGTATCTTCTCTCTTAAATGTTCAGGAAGAGACCTCTTTGGTGTGTGATTCTTTGAAAACCATGATCAGATAAAAGGGAAGAGAGATCCACTTTAATCTGTTTCAGTGTGAGATTACCCTTTATTTAAAAGTTGCCCTTACTTTATATTCTTGTCCCATATCCCCTCCCCTTATTCTGAATATTATATATGTGGTCCCCAAGTGAGGATAATCTACATTTATTGCAATTTATAAAAATAAATTGGTTCTAATTGGGTGAGTTTCATTTGTACCCAAAATGGAGATGTCACTGAACTACTTGTGTGGTTGTATTAATATATACTAAGTATTTTAGACATGTTCTTGGGCTTGTTATACAAACACTTGCTTGGTCTTGTCCATGTATTCCATTCCATATTCATAAATTAGTAAGTATACAACCCCTTACAATCCATATATTGGCAGAAAGGAAACTACTTATGCTAAACCACCCAACACCCATGGACTGCTGACTTGAAGTATATTTATCTGCTTTATATCTACCACTGCCACATGTTGCATTGATTTTTGGCCAGTCTCACAAACTGGGACAAAACTTCACTTAAAAACCTGCTTATGAGCCAAAGATATGGTCTATCTGTAGCATATACTAATATTTGTTGGATTTGTCGCTTTTGGCTGCAGAAAGTACTTAAATTAAATTGTATGTTCTCTTTACCCTCAGTTCTATTTTATTTATTTCTCTTTAATAATTGATCTCGGTTATTCTTGGCTCTCCACAATCCCTTTTTGATTGAGGTGTTACTACAGACTCATGCCATAAGCTTAAGGACATTTCCTTTGCTCTCAACTGAAGTTATATAACAAGAGCAGTTCCTTCTCAACCTCGCAAACTCACCAGCAGATATCACTTTATTAACTGACTCCCTGTGGCGCTCCTTTGTGTTGTGTGAAGATCCCTACCCACTGATTACTTAGGATTAGCTTCCTTAAACAAGTCGACAATCTCAGCAAAAACAACGAACAAGGTTGGAGCCTTATTCCTGCATGTCAAATGAATGTGATAGCACTGGCTGGCTCCTGCCTTATTCTTTGTTTTTGTTGTGACTGTAAATGTAAAGTACCGTCTGTTTGCTATTGGTTTCAGAAATAGATCCAAGAGAAACTTTCCATTACTGCCTCTTTAGATAGAATAATCGAGGAAGTGAACATGTTTTTTTAGACCTTCCCACAATATAAAAACATCCTCAATATACTATATATATATATATATATATATATATATATATATATATATATATATATATATATATATATATATATATATATATATATATATATATATATATATATATATATTTCAAGCACTAACTCATCATGATGCTATTACAACCCTAAATCCCAACAGCCCAGCAATATATTAGTATTGATGTTCCTCAATTTCTATTGAAGTTGTGATTCAAACAAAAATCCCACATTTTTTTTATCAGATGTACCTGATGGATGAAAAACTATTCGTGCTGCCGAAAGACTGTTTGTCTAATGGGGATATGTAGCGAGGACACATTACATATTACTAGTAGAGTTCAGAAATCTTAAACAGGAATGGTTAATTCACTGAAATAATTGGGCATGCCTTTGGTTTCTGGGTAAATGAGCAGAAGTGCCCCTTTGTGCCTGTTGGATTTAATCCTTTTAACAAAACATGCAAAGAAGTGTAAGCAAAAACATCAAGCCAAAAACAGAGAAGAGAAATATGGAAGCATACAACAATATGGAGTCTATGTATATGAAGTGAAGTATATATTACGTGTTTCACAGTGAGAGAGGCTCTATCTGGTTGTATGGAGAGTCCTCCCTTCTCAGTCTTCAGTAAAAGAGAGAAACCGATATGGTCTGTTCTTCAACATGCTGGAGGTATGGTCTTCTGTGGCAGCAGTTATATGACTGCCAAAGAATGGCTCTGCACCATGGGGTAAATTTATCAAGAGTGAAGTTAGAGATCAGCACAGTCCACTAGAATGAAATACCGCCTCTCTACATTCATTTCTATGGGATTTTTAAAGGCGTATTTATCAAAGGGTGAAAGTTATTGCAAAATGCAATACCAGCAGCACATTGTAGAGGTTGAAGTGTTGCAAAAATGTATTCAGCCCAAAAAATATACTGTACAAGAAAGGAAATGTTTCAGGCCTTTATCGAGCAAAAGGATTTTAAAGAATTTCCAAGGTAACCAAACCTTTCACCAGGATGTGGAGTGTGCTGACTCTTTATCCCATTGCTACTCTTATCTGAGTAGAAGCAATGACTGTATTTGGAATTGGTAGTAGGCATGGATTTGTTAGTCAGATAGTGCCCCATAAATCTCCAATCCACTTACAGTTATGTAGGGCTATAGCAAGTTATATAGGGCTATAGCACATAGGTATATGTAATGGTATATGTACTTTGTTGGCAGTTGCCAAGTGACTGGCAGAAGAAGATCTCATTAGCAGAGATCTTATTTAGCTCCTCTTCTCACTTATTGCACCTTTTTCAGCACACAATCATGAAGGCATGAGCCTTTGGTCAGAGTTGTCTGACTATAGTGGTCACATAGTGGTTTATCTGGTAAGTTGTATTTGGAATTGTATTTATAACACCAACTTTGCAAACTCTGCAGGCCTTGCAAAAAGAGAACGTTATGTTTAATTCCATTCAAGCTTTAATTGTGTGTGAACAGGGGCGCATTGTGCTTAAATATCTTTATTATTGCCATTAGACTTTGTCAGTGAGGCTTTAACATAATGGTTTAAGCAATTACTGATAAATCTACTCTTTCGGCAAGGATTTATATGCATTTAAGTATTGTTAATCATCGTTCGTTTTATAGTCTTTAAATAAAGGTTATATTTTAAGTACTTAAGCAGAGTTATGCACATGGGAAAATGTGTTTTAAGGCTTTGGGGAATTGCATGAAATTGTGGCGGTTTTCTTTCTTTAATTTTTTATGGCTTTCTAAGGTTAATACATTATTCTACAAAATGGTCTCAGGCACTGCTCTCAGCATAAAGTTCACTTGTACGGGTCAATGATGTGTATATTTAGTATTGATGGGCTCAAGAAGTTCAGGAATTTTAATCTAAAACATGCATTTCACATTAGATAAAACATTATGTGCTACTATAAACTGCCATAGCACTAACACCATGAAAACTAGTAACTACATATAGATTAGACATAATACAACCAAAACTAACATGAGCAGCTTCCGTTGAGAGGTATGATGATAATATAAACCCACAGCTGGCCTTGATATAGTAAATAAGGCATTAATCTGTATAGCCCCATACAGAACATTAGATAAACCACTGAACCATGCAGCACAATAATCCATGAATGCCAGAAGTATTGCACTATAGTGAAAAGTCACTAACCTTTAAATACCAGTCAATGTAGAATGTGATGAAAAGTAATGATAGCATAAATGTGCGATGAGGGAATAACAAAGAGATGACAGTCAAGCACGTCAGTAGTCAATTTTACATTCATGTTAATAGTACTATCCCTGAAATAAGCAACAGAAGAACTGACAATGCACAGAGCTATTCAGTCCGTGTCTATAAACTGTTATGCATCTCTCCAGAACTTTTTGTTGCATGGCATTCCTTGTGATGCACAGAGAGCTTAGATAAAGATAGTGGGCTGTTTGTAGAAATTCTCGATCGTGCTTGGTCTGGGTTGTATCCTAATTATTGGAGTGCAATGTTTGTGCTATGTAGGTTCTTAATCTTTCCTCTGTCTATTTTTCATGCTCATAATATGCAACCATTGATATTATTTTCTTTAAATATTCCCCAAATACATTCACTATTACTGTTGCCTCTACATCTGAATCTGGCAGACATAGTGTGATTAGTATTGTGAGTCATTTCATGATAAGCAGAACCAGTAAATAAAGCCAGGTTTATAGCTATAATGCTTGCATATGTAGGGACCCATAGGGTTAATATGCCCCTATGGCTTTAATTCCCTAGCATTCTTCCTTTTTCCTAGTTTCTGGGCAAAAGCCCATGTATCTAGTGTTAATCTACATATCTTAGTTATTGGCCAAGAGGTGTAATGACCACTTCCTGCCACACTTTAATAATACAGTGTATGGAAAGGGATGGATCTTCCTCTTTGGCTGCTAGTGTCCTGATTTGAATTAATTGCAAACTGTCACTAACTTATAATCCATTTCTATGCACTTGTTATTACAGAATGTATAGACTTTAAAAACAATACCCCGCCTTTTTGTACTGCATTATATTATAGTTAAGGCATCCCTTTTTTGGATCCAAATATCTGGAACACTCTGAAAATGGGGCTCCGCAACCCACCCCCAAATCCAGGAAAATCTTTTATTGTGCTGAGATTCAGACAAATTTGGGAGTGGGTTGCAGGTTCTCTCCCCACTTCCTTCCTTTCCTACCCCAAAATGAAGATAAGATGAAGTTCAGACAGCAGGACATGTATCCCCTGCCTTTCTGCTTGATTTAATTTATTGTAGTGTCCCAAATTTCAGGAGAACCCTTTATAAAGCAAGCCTTTGGTTGAGAACTTGCTGTCTTAGACTTTTTATTTTACACCAAAAAGTACATTACCGAAAACCAGTCTATATCACTAGTCAGCAGTTTTCTTTGTTCTTGAGCTGAAAACCTTAACAATTATTTTGATTTTGCTGTGTAACACAATGCCTTCTCTAAATACGTACATTTTTATGCAGTTGTGTAACATGCATTTAGTCTAGAAAGCTAGCAAGCTTAAAATTGCTTGCAGCAGTAATTTTTGTAATGATGATAAGCTGCACCTGGTCTGATGTTATTAAGTGTTTTACTTGATGCAGTTGAAGGGTTCCCCACAGATGATGTATAAGTGTGTATATAATGGGTATATAATATATGTAGGGCTGCTAGGCAAGAACTGATTCACAGGTAGGTTGCTTGGTTACCCTTAGCAGGTAACTAATAGCAAAGTGGAGGGAGATAAACAATAGTCTTCAACTCCTCAGACATCTAATTGATTTGCGTAAGAGAGATGTTGGGGTGACGGCACCATTGGGAAAAGTAGTGCTCCCAAGCTGACTAGGGAACAATTTTATTTGTCCAGATGTTCAGCAGACTTGGTAGTGGCTTATTTATTTGAAGGATTGACGTGGTTATTTAGTGCAGGTGCCTAACTATATGGGAGCATGGTTATAAGAATACCCTGGTCCTTGAGGGGATTCCTTAGGTGCAGAGCAATAAATCTTTTCTTCAGAAGAAGTGGTACTAGGGGCACCATCCCACATGGTTGTATAAAACCCAGCCCAGCTTTCCTCCTTTAAGGCTACTGACACAACTGGCAAGCATTAGCCCCTACACTCCGTCAGCATTGTGATGTGCCTGCACTGGGAGCAACTGGGTTGGCCTGGGTGCAAGCACATGGAGCAAAATGCATGCAAAATGTATACTTGCTCAGAGGATATGGGTGACTTTTTTGGTTTGGAAAGGCTGCCAATAGAAGGGTTTACCCTGCAGAACTATATATAAATTATTTCTCAATATAGAGAAGTTGAGGCCTCCCTAATTCTTGATTATATTTTGCTATGGTTCTGACTGCGACACAGTTCTCAACTTGC
Source organism: Xenopus laevis (assembly GCF_017654675.1). Taxonomy (NCBI): domain Eukaryota; kingdom Metazoa; phylum Chordata; class Amphibia; order Anura; family Pipidae; genus Xenopus; species Xenopus laevis. Next base: position 31,230,018 of record NC_054385.1, read on the forward strand.
TAGTACACAACAATAATAACAATTTCTAGGAGGAAGTATATCATATATACAATATGTTTCTAAAACGTTACTTTTAAAGATTATCAGACGAAAACCTTGACTTTATCAGAATATCCAGCGAAGATCATGATGTCAAGAAACAACTTCAGGGACATCTGCCATTGACTTCGACATGACCTCAACAGGTTGGAGATGGAGTATTTTCAAATTCGGATTTTTAGCAGCTTTGGGTTACATTAAATCTAAAAATTAGATTTTTTTTTCATGAAAGGTATAATGTTTATCTAGACTCCTAGAAACATACTTTTTCAAAACATCAATAAGGAATCCTGCAGAGAAAAAATGTTGAGAAAATTGTAGGCTATAGTCTTGTGAGAAATTCCAGGGCCATTTTTTTTTATATCTATAAAATTATTAGTTGAATAAAGCTAATGTCGATATAGTGCATTTGAATTTCCAGTAAGCTTTTTGTGAGACAAAATGCTGCTCTGTAAAATTATAGACTAAGGGGGCAATTTATTAAAGGTCGAGCTGTGTTTTCCCAAAAAATGTTAGTTTTTCGGGAGTAGTTTCACAAAAAAACTATAATTTTTCAGGATTTATTATGCTCCGAAGCTGCAAAAAGCCCATATGCGAAAATACTCCAGCTAAAACCTATTGAGGTCAAGCAGAAGTTAATGGCAGAGGTTCCTTTAACCCAGTGTTCCCCAACCAGTAGCTCACGAGCAACATGTTGCTCACCAACCCCTTGGATGTTGCTCCCAGTGGTCTCAAAGCAGGTGCTTATTTTTTAATTCTAGGCTCAGAGGCAAGTTTAGTTGCATAAAAACCAGGTGTACTGCCAAATAGAGCCTCCTGTAGACTACCAGTCCATATAAGGATTTCCAAACAGCCAATCACAGCTCTTATTTGGCATCCCCATGGACATTTTCAAGTTTGTGTTGTTCTCCAACTCTTTTTTACATTTTAATGTCTTGCACGTAAAAAAGGGTGGGACCCCTGCTTTAACCATTTAAAGATGGTTTGTTGCCTTCATGATTAATAGTTTTCTTATGGTGGTTTACACTCGAATACAAAATAAATTTTTCTAAATTTTTACCCTATAACTTGATAAATTCTAGGTATTTCTTCCCCAATTGCATTCAATCAAGTTTTTTGACATTGGGGTTTTTTCATAAATTAACAAACATTCGAGTTCTGAGTTTATTTGAGGTAGAAAAAAACTCACAAACTCTACCTTGTGATAAATAACCCCCTAAGAGTAGTAAATAAAAAGGAAAAAGGATCGTTTGAGATACATGTTGGTGGTGAGCGATCAGTAATGAAGGCTATAAAGCAGGTCAATACTTTTCATTTTGGAGCAAATTCTATTTTATTTATCTATCAATAGTGCCGAGAAAGATCTTTAAAGCAGCTTCATTTATTTGCCGATACTTAAATATGCATTGCAATAAAATCCAATAAAGTTTCTCATTGTCGTTAATTAGATCTATAAAGGATTGGATCCTTGGTTAATAAATGGCTGGTGGGATTGAATCTGCAGAGGTACAAAGTTATGTAACTAGCATATAAAAAATAAATAATTTCAGTGCATAATAGTAAATAGTCAGATGACTTAAAATATACTATTGGCAGAAATGATTAAGTGCTATCTTGGGGTTCCATTCAGGGCAAGAAACAAATGATAAAATATTGTTTGAGGTATGTAGCTATGTTTTTTTAGCTTACCACAGTTTTCTTCATCAGCACCATTGGCACAGTCCTTACGCCCATTACAGTGGAAAAGCTGAGGCAAACAGACAGACAGATTGCCGCAGGGGAATTGCCCCAGGGGACATATACCACTGTCCAGATTAGAAGGGATCATCAAGGATTCTGTAAAATATAAACACAAAAACCAGTGTGATGTAAGGCCTTCATATAAGGTCACACAATAATGTAAGAAGAGGAAAAAACTGTTCTTCCTCACTAATAACAAGATTATATATGATATAAAACATTGTCGTAATCATCATCTTATTATTTTTTTCGGGGCACCTGGGGTAGCTATGAACCAATCAACTGAAAATTTACCCTAAGTTGACATTCATTGATATAAGGGGCCCTACAGTGTGAGAGATGTCCAAATAATTCTAATCACTGGCTGGATATGAGGCTTTTAGCATAACTGACTCATAAAAGAGTATCCTGATATTCGTCATCTATGGTAGCAATCAATCAGGTAGGGCAAAAAGAAGTTGTTATAATGTTTTGGGCTGGAATGAACAGAGGGTAAAGGGCGGCACTCTGAAATCATCTTTATTTCACATATTGGTTTAGACCATTTATGTCCATTAAAGGAGAACTAGAGCTTAGCTAAAGCTGTAGGGAGGAAATGTACATTATATTTTGGGCTTCTGTACCAGTCCAGGGTAACCACAGCCATTTAGCAGTATAGATCTCTGTCTCCAAAGATGCCCCAGTAGCTCCCCATCTTCTTTTCTGCTGATTCACTGCACATGCTCTGTGCTGCTGTCACTTACTGAGCTGACTTACAATATATTGAAAAAATATATCATATAAATGTCCCAATATCAGGCCAAGTAAATAATTCAGATTGGTAATCAGCAGCTCTTAAAACATCACAATTTGTATCGGAATTTAATATTCATCAGGCCCAGATTTGCGAGAAAGCTACAAAGGCCCGAGCCTAGGGCAGCAGGATTTTAGGGGTGGTATGCCACCCACCTTTATCCACATTGGTTTTGAAGCACTGGGGTTGGGCAAGAGATATAACTTTTTCATTTTCTATGCGCCAATCCCCAGTGCTCTGAACCTGATGAAAATTTGCATGCGCGCACAAGTGAAGGGGGGGGGGGCGACAATCAGAAGTGGTGCCCACTTCTTAAATCCGGCCCTGATAATAAGTCATGTAGCATCATCTTATATGACAGGCAACCTCGTTTTCTGCTTGATGATTTGCAAAAAATCCCCAAGCTGAGCTTCTCAGCAGCTGCTGAAAGCATACTGAGCATGTGCATGTCGCAGGCACTCCTAACAAAATTTAAGATGGGAAACTGCTGTGACAACCTTGCGAGCCTGGATCATTACCACTATAGAGATGCTGAACCTGGTTCAATAAATTCCATTTCTAAAATATGGCATTTCTAGCCATATTAATTTTTAAGGTTTAGTTCTCCTTTAACCCTGTTGTACCGATCTTGAGGGGAGTGGCTGTATATGGACACAAACCAGTGGAAAAACCATTGGCATTGTAGGTTTTTTAGTTTGGCCACGTTAGCTCCATCAGTGGTAAACCGTAAAGCTATAGTTCTAATATCTAATTATGTTGAGGTAAGTTGATTTCTTATAGGGTATCAAAGGTGTTATTCTTTACTTGTATACTGTAGCCCTGCACATTCCACAGTGCTTTACAAATGTCCCTATTGCACACACAATTGGGTCAACTTTATCAGGAGTCAATTAACCTGCCTGTATATATTGGAGTGTGGGAAGAAACCTGGAGAGCTATACTTAATTTATCTGACCTGAAGCCTCGCAGCAAAACAAGTATTCAGCAGAATCATACCGGAATCCAAACCCTAATATTTAGAAACAAAATTATCACAAGAAAAGAGGGGGCATCTCTCTTAAAACCTTAATGCAGGTGTCTTAAGGCAGGCTAAGGGAGGACAGGAACCTCCCGTGGAGCAGAAGGTGATTTTAAAGGTATTACGTTGACTCTGTCAAGCACTTAGATTCTAAATTCTGCTGAAAAATATCTGTGTCTGTCTGAATTCCCAATCGTATCTAGGATTTAGCTCATCAATAGTTAGGACTTTTCTTGCCCTTTAAAGAAAACTAATGGCCTTTTAAATGTACTCTGCAAAAGTACATTTATTTTATCTTTATGTGCTTTTTATTTGCTTATTATTTTATTTTTATTTGCTTATTTATTTTTATTTTTATTTGCTTTTTGTATGCTCTATAAATTAGCTTTGTTCAGACTAAAATTTCAGTTATACAACATGATCGGACACATGAGAAGATCAGATTGACAACACAACTGCAAACATCTACAGTTACCTGAAAGCTTCAATAGCAATATTAAAGCTCTGTGTAAACACCAACACTCTCTTGGATACTGTCTATCTCTATTAACTTATCTCTTTTCAATTTCATCCTGCACTTTAAATACATCTCTATCCATCCTCCCTAAATGATTTATCTGCTCCTTCCACTATAAAAGCCCAACTAGAAATTCCAAGAAAGTTGCTCTGTAACATTCTTATCAACGTCACCATGTCTGGCATCTCCTTATCAGCAATGGAGCAAGATTGAAAATCTGCTTTGAAGGCTTGTTTCAAGATGCATTAAAGTCATCGTTTTCATCAGTCGGTTTCAAGTAAACAGTGGCATACTGATGTGTTTATGGTTTCTGTAAATGTATGCAGAAATTCATATGGAATGGTAGCGTGTAAATTCTTGCTAATATACATACAATCTCCTACTCAACAATTGCCTCCATCTAGATTTTAAATGCGCAGCATTATGTGCTGTGTACATATAATTCTTTTTTACTGGGAATTAGTTGGGGTTTAAAGACAAATACAAGAATATACAATAATTGAGACTTATGTTGCATTAGTAAACAAGCAGAATTTTAACCCAAATGTTATAGGTTGGATCTCTCTGTGGTGCTCACTGATATAACCCTGGGCCGGTGCAGTTTTCTGGATGCCTTTCCTTTAATATATCAGTCACCACTACTTAGGGCTTTCTCTGTTTAAATAAAGTCAATTTTGGGTAGTGAAGACTGTATATTCAATCAAGATAGGGCTAACAAGTGCTTTGAAAAGATTAAGAATTATCCACCCACTGTGAATGTACACCCCTTTTAATACATGGCACCCTACTAATCCTTATTATCCAGAAAAATCTTTAGATCAGGGGTCCCTGTCAGGCCCGAAGGCTCAGTTTGAAGTGTCGGACCAAGGAGGAAGCTGGCAGGTTACACACCAAGTTCGCGGTACAGGAAGGGATCAAGAGAAAGAGTAGTCAGCCAGGCAGGAGATCAGTTCAGGCAGCAGGTAGTCGTAAACAGGAACAGGCAGAGGTCAATTAACAAGAATCCAAACACGAATATAGCACCCAGGAACACAATGAAGTAGAACCTATTCACGGGCAAAGGCAGAGAGTCACAAATGGCCTTTTAAACAATTCTTTGGCGCCAAAACGTGCGCAGTGACGTCATGCGTTGCGTGCTGACGCTGCGTGTTGACGCTGTACGTTTTGGCGCTGGCGTCTTCGCGCTGGCGTCTTTGTGCAGGCGTAAATCCGCCGCATCCAGGCGAGGTGCCGAAGAGGAAGACCCACGTGGCCCGCCCTGGGCGCCGCCATCTTGGAGTGGACGCCGGCGAGAGAGGACGCGCTGGACCACGCTCCTCACAGTCCCCAACCTTTTTTCACCTCTGAGCAACATTCAGATGTAAAATAGCTGGGAGGGGAAACTGAAACATAATAAGTGTTCTCGGTGGCGCAAAATAATTGCAGTGATTGGCTCTTTGGTAGCCTCTATGTGGACTGGCAGTCTACAGGAGACTCTACTTGGCAGTTTGCTTAGTTTTTATGCAATTAAACCGTGCTGCCAAGCCTGGAATTTAAAAATAAGCACCTGCTTTGAGGTCACTGGGAACAACATTCAAGGGGTTGGAGAGCAACATGTTTCTCATGAGCCACTGGTCAGGGAACACTGCTATAGATTCTTGTCCATCTACAAATAAATATGTCTTCAGCGTATGTTTAAAGGGCTGATTCCCACATGCCCCTGCAGCATCTTTGCTGCTCTTTGTTTCCCCACTTGGGACTTCCAAGCAGAAAGCATTGAATCCCTTTGCCTTTCTGGCCAAAATCTGACTGCAGTTTGTGTGAGAGCACGGAGCTGGAGCTGAATTTAGTCATAATGCCAATATTGAAGAACTGTTTCTGTACTGATGCAGAAGTACTAGTACTAATAATGTTGTTACTGTTCTGAATTTCTAGAACTGCAGTAAATACCTTTGCTTTATCCACAGCATTAGTTCACAGGACATGTGTTCTATAGCTATTAACTTAAAAACAGGTATGATATATATATTATCAAGAAACCTTTTATCCAGGAGCCTCCAATATACAGGAAAACTCCAATATACGAAAAAAGCCATATTTTATAGAATACATTGTATGAAATGCATTAACTTCTGATTCGACCCCATATATACAATTACTTTGAGCAGCATCATTGGAAATTACTTTTTATTTGCTCAAAAAAAACATTCCTTAAAATAAATAAAAGTGCACACAAAAATACATTTTTTTAGTCTACAGGAGATTACAAAAAAAACATTATTTATGGCTAACCCCACCCAACAATCCTTGGTACCAATGATCTATTATACAGACATTGAAACTGAGCAGCATCAGTCAGGCCCCCAATTAGGCCCTCTTTACCACTGGGTTTGCTTTCTATCTCGTTACACCTGCAAAATATGTTTGTGTGGGGGGGAGTCAATTCATTCTGTCAGTTCAGCTACGTAATTGCTACAGCTTTCCTGTTCAAGAATGTTAATATTTTACTTTTCAGCACATTTGTTCTTCTGTGATTGCATTTACTATATTTAGTTTTTTAATTATCTTTTTTATTGAAAAGTGTTAGTGTTTCTGACAAAGATTGTTCTTGTTTGACTCTATATCACTTGTCTAATGATAGTAAAAGGATACACTGGTTTTTTTATTATCTGCTAATGGACCTATATTTATGGCAGTAGCAACTGTGCATGCCCACATCAACACCACTGCAACTGCCATCAGATTTACCAAAATGGCAGTAACTTTTATGACCATGTTCAAAAACAGCAAGTTGCTCTGCACTCAATTCTTGCAGGCTGACAATTATATTAAGACTGTTGGGTGAAACACTCCATAGTGGGTAAAGGAAATAATAAATTGTGCTAATGACCCCTAATATTTGTTACTACTCTCTTTCACTCCATCCTTTCTCTGAGACAACTGTACTTTTACTGCACAATGCTGGTGTTGAGTGAAAAGGAAATGTCTTTGCAGAGAGGAAGACTGACTGGATATACTACGTGGCTTGGCTGAACATGAGATGTGGCTGAATGCATGCTATTGTATAAATAGACAACTAGGAGCAAAATTGAGGGACTCCAGTGATTTTATATTGTTTTCAGAAATTGCATATGATGAAAGTATTTTAAATGTTAAAGGGACAGTACGTGGATGAGACTTGCTATTTGAATAAGCTTTATTGATTTGTAACTTTTTGCCCACATGACCTTCCAAAGCAAATGCTGTAGGGGGCATGCTACAGTATCAGTATACATTATAGACAAACATATCTAGAACAAGAGTTTGGAGAATTATGTTTTGAGATCAATTTATTCCCACTGATGTAGGTCCCTGTGTATATACACTGTAGACATATAAATAAACATATCAGTAAATCTAAATTCTCCTTTAGCTGCAGGGTATTGAAATGTTTTGTATTTCTTTCTACCTTAATATGAATGTTATAGAGTTAGTAACTCTGTGAATCAGAATGCAATTGCTGTGTCTATGCTAAGAATTCAAGAGTAATTGAGGCTGAAAGAAACGAGATTGGCTCGGTGAGAAAATTCCCACTTACATTATAAACAACTGATAATTTCAATAACTGCAAAGGAAATCTGCTAGAACCTCAATGAATTTACCCATCTCTGATGGAATACTAAAGCCTTCTTGTCCATATATGTAATCAAAGCAATCACCTCTGTGATCAATTACTGGTGGGGGCAAGTATAGTTAATGGATGATGATGATGGTCTCTGAATTATAACGCTTTACTGGATCCATGATAAATGATGATGGTCTCTGAATTATAACACTTTACTGGATCCAATAAATGATTTGTGCTAAGCATTCATATCCTCAGCAAACTGTATTTGAGGAGCTGGCTGGGGCATTCCCGACATACATATCTTGACTGGTTTGAAAGCCGCCTTGACCATATATGTAATCAAAACAATCACCTTCCTAAAACCAGGAGAAAATTTGTGTTGGTTTAGGGATTGTTTGAAACCAAGATTATGATTTCGGATTATAGCTATTGAAATGCTAATAGTCGGTGTGGTAATCTGTAAGACGGAAACCCGTTATCTCTCATAGGCTCCATTTTATACAATGCAAATTTTTAAAATATTATCGTTTTTTTACTCGGTAATAATAAGACCGTACCTTGCACTAGACCCAAACTAAGACATAAGAAATCCTTATTTGAAGCAAAACTAACCTTTTTAGTTTATTTAATGTTTACACGATTTTCTAGTAGACTGGAATTATTAGTTTTATGGACTAGTATTATCTGGAGAAACCCAGGTCCCGGGCAATCTGGATAACCGGTCCATGCCTGTGCATGGGATGTCTCCTAGCCTGTGCATAATTTAGATGCAGAAACTAGAAAGTGCATTAAAGTTCAACTACACCTTCTGATTGGCAGCACATCACTTACTACTTAGTGCACCTGAGGAAGGGGTTGGTCCCCGAAAGCTTGTGCTTCTAATACTTTTGCAAATAAATGTGTTAAAGGCATTGCCTGGCTGAGCTGTTGTGATTCTTCCCTACTTGAAAACTAGTGCCAATGTCCCCATGGTATAAAAGATTTTATTATGGCAAACACCGTCAACCACCAACTTTTTCATAAACTTAAGGGCCAGTTATAACTGACAAGCAAAATCTGCACATATTCATGTATGTACTGTTCGATTATTCTGCATGTCATTTTCATAACTTAACATTCATTCTAAAAAGCTGTCACATATTATCTGGCACAACAGATTATGTGGGGGTTTGCTTAGGCAATAGGTGAATGACAACAAATTCTTGGTGTTATTGATCAGATGTACTTATAAAAGCAGATCATTTTTTCTTCAAGCTTTTTTACTAAACATAAATGCACGGTCACTGGCCTACATCTGTGATTAACGATCGTGTTATCACCCTTTTCGGGTCACTGTGACAGGGCCAGATTGCTATATCTTTGCATTCTTTTATTGAGGATCATCTGTTCGTTAGAAGGTCAATTGATGGGTGCCATTTTTAGCTTTCTGCACTCACCCTTTTTATTACTATAAAGCCTACTTAACCCCCTATCTCTGTGCCAAGGTTGCTGCAAGAAAATAAAGGCTAAAATGTATTGCTCTAACCCAACAAATCCAGTATAAAGGGATTAAATAGAAAACAAATCCAGTATAAAGGGATTAAATAGAAAAGTATTCTTAAAAACACTGATGGTGAAAAAAGTACAAGAATCCAGAACGTCATTACTGTAGGTAGAAAGTATCTATGTTAAGGTAAAAAGCACTTTGGCAGTATTAGGTTTGGCTTTTCCAATGCTGTTAATAGATAGCTGCTTGCTAATACTCTCTAAAGTTGGTGGCAGACATGCGGATTAGTCGCCCGCATAGAGTAGTTTTGTCGATGGGCAACTAATCTTTCCCGAAATACCTTACTACCAGCAAGAATACAAATTTCTGGCGGAATGGCATACGAATGGCTACGGAAATCTAAAGCGATTTGTATTCTTGCCGGCGGGAAAGCATATCGGGGGGGAAATTAGTCACCTGCATAGAGAAGATTTGTCGCTGGTTGACTAATCTCCCGGTCTGCCACCACCCTAAAGCTGTTAGAAATAGAAGCATTGCTCGTAGTGTTTAAATCACTTGCTTTTTTCCTAGGCTCAGACCTCTAATGTTGACATATGCAAATTATAGAGATTATATAGATTAACTTGTTTTTTTGCATCACTGGGCCCTGACAGATGGGGCGCTTTGCCTACTGGAAATTTCCTATCCTACAAGCCGTAAAGCACCCCCCAAATTACCAGCCCATTCACATTCTTTGGAATCACCACAGCAATCCTGGATAATTGCTTAAAAATGGGTAATTTTTGTATGATTACCTCGGATCACAGGTATTTTTGGTCACTATTTTTCACCGAAAAGGAGATTTCCTATTAGTGATAAAGTCATACATACATACTACCCACTTATGCTGTATATTGTATTTATTTCTGCTCTGCATGTTCTGTATATTCTGACATTTTTTTAACATTTGTTTTCAGATTTCCATTGTTTTTTAATTTAAAGGTATGTTTTATTCAGTAGATTCCAGATAGGCCCATTATATTGGAACAGCTTCCTTTGGGATAGGGTGGTTCAGTCTATCACAGTCTTTGTCTGTGTGCATTTTCTTAACTTTTTTTTTTCTCATACTTTGTACATATTTTCAACAATCTACTGTAGGTTGCCCAATGTTATCTAGTTGTCTTTCAGCAATATTATTTATTTTCTTTAGCTACTGTGAGGCATGTAGTATATTGCAGACTCCTTGATCAGCTATTTCAGGACTGCCATTGGCTCACAAATTACAACCCTCGATAGGCTATAGGGGTAGAGCCAACACTGTCTATCTTGGTGTGTAATCATCATAGTATCTCCCTTGCATTATGACTGTAGTGCTGTTGTACCTGGGGACTACAATAAAGGGTTCACTTTAATTTTTTAACAGTTTACTTATATAGGGACTCACTATCACTATCATTTACTAACAAGTGCAACGCTCACAAGTTGCATTTGTTTAAATGTAGAAAGCACTTGTACCTATATTTTTCTTTTGCCTAGCATCAACACAACTGTAGCATTTCTTGCCTGTATCTGAGGTGGAAGGTGCAGCACTCCAAGACACAAAGAACCCCACTACCTTATACCTGCCATTAACCAGAAGTAAGGTAGTGGGTTGCTTCTTTACCCTCTTTGAGGGTCTGAAAAAGAATGCCCTTCCATAACTGTGTAATTTTTGCCAAAACTTGCAATTAGTTATAAGATGCTGTAACTTTATGGCAAAAACACTCCACTGTAGGATAAAAAAAAGGCAAACTGCCCAAAAGACCCATAATATTCAGTACTTGTCTTACACGTTTAAGTATATGTATAAAACACTCTGTCCCTGCCTTGCTGTAGGAAGTGCTGAGAATGTACACCAATAACTCTTTAAAGCCTCAAATATATAATTGCAGCGTAAATCAGTTTAAAAGCAAGATAATTCTCTATTAATCAATTGAACTGAATCGCCTTTCAGTACTGAAAGAAGTTCATCTCTTTCAAATCTCTTTAAGTACTGATTCAGACAAAGGCAAACAAATAAAGCCCAGCAGGTTTGCTATCAATTTATCCTTGTGACAAACACAAGACAAACATTGATACGTCATATGATCCATTTCCTTCTTGACTGGATTTGTGTTTATTTACTGCTGTAGTGAAAACTTCACTGGCCAGTAAGCCTCTCAGTGATCCCAATGAGCAGATTTCATAAGCTTTGATTAATTCTATTTAGCACCTGTGTAGCTCATGTTTCAGTGGTTCTAGAAAAGCAGAAAGCACAAGACATAAGCTAACCAGGAGGCCCGATATGGTGACGTCAGACAGGAGGACTATATGGAAAGCTGCTTTAAATTAGATATGTCTCTGGTTTCATCCATATTTTTCATTAAGACACTTTCATGGGATAGATTTAAAAAGTCATTCGTTTTAAATACAGCAGCTCTTGTAGGGCACTTTTGAATCAAATTGATCCTTTAATTATTGTCTAAAGCAGCAAAAGTGAAGCTGCTGTTAATGAATGTTTTCTATTTTTGCACTGGGTTTTATTTTAATTGGATTTCTAGTTTGCCTTTCTATGAGTGACATTATGGTGGCATGTAAGATTGGCGACCCTAGATACCAGAATGGTTATTATTTTAATCCACAAAGAATTTATAGTGAAATTAACACACTATATAAAACCTATACAGCGACAAAAGCTGCCCAACTGCACTTGCTATGCAAACAAGCGTGACATGATTTAAACATCATAACTATTATGCACTGAAATTACAGTCATTTTATAGTAAATCTTCAAGTATCAGAAATACTACTGAAACATGCAAATTAGCTATATATACAGCAACTCCATAGTCCTGCATGATGCATATAGTTCGTTTTTTTGAGTACATTTAATAAGCTGCTGTCCTGTCTATCTGCCATAATTATTGTAAATCTCCAGCCCTGGCACCACCTTTATATATAGTTAGGGGCTCCATTGCAGTGGAGTTCCGTACGAACGTTAAATATTTGGTAATGATCCAATTCGTGCTTCAATATGAGATCATTTCCTCCGGAATAGGCTGTGCTGAACCTGAGATGTTTTGGCTGCATGTGATGAAATGTGAAGTCTACTGACTACTACTTTGTCCAACACTTTGCTCTAGTAATCAAACTCAATTGGCTGTTTAAAATGAGAGTAAGGGTTAGTCCACACGAGGAGATTCGGGGAGATTTTGTCGCCTGGCGACTAATCGCCTCGTCTTCAGCGTGTTTTCCCATAGGCTACAATGAAAAGTCGCCTGCACTAAAGCACATGCGGCAATGCGTTTTCAATAGTCGCCCAAAGTTTCCTCCATGAGGCAACTTTGGGCGACTATTGAAAACGCATTGCCGCGTGTGATTTAGCACAGTCGACTTTTCATTGTAGCCTATGGGAAAACACGCTGAGGCAGTTCGGGTGATTGTTGCTCAGAAGACGAGGCGATTAGTCGTCAGGCGACAAAATCTCCCCGAATCTCCTCGTGTGGACTAACCCTAAATTAGTATTTGTTGCACCAATAAACCACACGATCAATATTCCCTCTTAAGTTTAGCACACATACTGTACAGTTGAAGGCTAGCTAACAGAATTTTGAGTGAAAAAACAACATTTTGCATTAATACTGACCTGAGCACACAGTTTTTAAAAACGCGCAAAAGTTTAAAATGTGCACAAACAAGAATTTCTTAGGCACATAGCTGAGAAAGAATTAGAGGGGACATTGCACATGATAACTGGTAAAATATATAGTGAACAATGTAGCCTGATTGTAGGATATAAAGAAAAATGAAAAGTCACTTAGGTTTGGAGTTCCACACATGGTTCTTTGACAGCACCTGGAACTCTTCATTGACTTCAAACAGCTTTTTACTTTTGTGTACGGGTGCATTATTGTGATATGATATAAGACAACCCCTACTTATCAAATAAGTATATTTCCCTGATCTGTATTGCATTCGGTAACTTCACACTAGACGTCTGAAACATTTCAGCCTTACTTACTATGTTACCTTTCTCTGTTGCAAATTTACCGTCTGTCTTTGAAAAAAAATATACCAAAGGTTTCATTTTAAGTCTAGAACTGTAAAAATGAGTGATTGCTAGTATTATTTTAATCTCGTTGGCTTTTACTTTATGAAGAGCAAGAACATGATAGGGAACATATCACTTATGAAAGCCTTTTAAGCTTTTAGGGGCTAGTAGCCCTGCTAGATCGTGCGACAGTCAAGTGGCTGAATTTCTCGGGGAGAAAATAGCTTTTGCTACTTATTAATAACCAGGCCAAACCAATTACATGAACATCAAGGCATGAAATTAATGGCATTAACCTGCTCTGTGGCTTTTACAATAAAGTCTCCAATTGCTTGGGAACAGGAACACATTAGTAGATTGCATTGATGAGAGACAAGCTATTAGAAAAAGTGATGTAAAATGTACAAAAATACCTCCAAAATAACCCAATACCCAGAAATTTTACAACGGTGTTATTGTTTTTTTAAGTACAGATACCAGCTGTACACCTACCTGTACCTTTGTTTCACATGATTTTACTGGTCTGTGCTTAAATCTGAAGACATTTTGCATGATTTCAATTTACCTAGACTTTAATGTGCAGTCTAACTAAACCTGATTCCTTGATGTCATGAGGCTATGGTCATATGTCGCCTGAGGATGTCACATTCTTATTCTTATATTTTTTATTATTGTGACAAGCTGGCTGCCTGTCACACAACATTTTTAGGGGAAATTAGCTATCGTAGGCAGGTAAGATCAGGGCAAAAACACAGGTTTATTCAAACAAACTCTTCACAATCTAAAGTCACAGGAACACTGTGCTCAGAGAAACCTTCCTTACATTTCAACTACAATAAATAACTTCCACAGGACAGCCTTCCTGAGGAAAGTAACCTCCAATATGCAAACTGGACCACTGGAATGAGTTGTCTGGTTTTCTAAGTTACTTTTCAATTGGCCTTCATTTTGTCTATAGTTTTTGAATTATTTGCCTTCTGACTTTTTCCAGTTTTAAATGACCCGATTTAAAAATAAATGCTCTATAAGGCAACAAATGTGTGATTATTGCTAATTTTTATTACTCATCTTTCTATTCAGGCCCTCTCCAATTCATATTCCAGTCTTTTATTCATATCATTGCATGGTTCTAGGCTAATTCAGACCTTAGCAACCAGATTTGAAATTGCAAACTGGAGAGCTGCTGAATAAAAAAACTAAATAACTTAAAAAACAAAAATAATAAAAAATTAAAACTTTGCAAATGGTTTCAGAATATCACTCTACATCATACTAAAAGTTATTCTAAAGGTGAACAACCCCTTTATACATACAATAGCTCAATACATACTAATACATAAAACATTATCATAATAGCTAAAAACCTCAAAACTCCTACCTACTAAAAGGGGAAGAGTTAAACAAAGTGGTAGCTGCAGGTACAAAAGCTCTCCTATAAAAACCAGTGGTACATATACTGTAGGTAGTATCAATCTGTTATTAAAAGTGCTACGATCTAACTCCAATGTTTTGTGTAAGGGATGAGAATAATTTTACAAGATACTCATTCATTTAAACAACATCCGCTTCTCTAACACCACCTCTAAAGTTTCTAATCTCATTCCTAAAACAGAGCCTGCCATACTAATCAATTTACTAAGTCTGTTAAACATTAAAACTTTTTGGATTTAGTGTATCCTCATTGTCCTTTGCATTTTTATTTCTTATGGTGCTTAATAGTATATAAGTATATCTATAATGAGTTGTCCTAATTTTCCCTCATTTAACAGGAACTAGTTTTTCCCTATCTGTCTCTGCTCCATCACTCAAACACCCACAGAAATCAAGGTTGTGAAAAGCAAGGAGAACTCAAAATCAACTTATCAGATACTTCCATCCAGCCTAAAAGTAGGAGGAGAGAATTAAGTATGGCACAAGTCCTACTTGGATATCATTGGGTGCTGGCTTGGAGTTACAGGGAGGAGGCGCTTAACTTCCACGTAAAATGTGCATTCCCCATCACAACCAACACACACATACAGAGGCACATACAGTTCCCCCAGATTTCTTTCCTATTCCCCAAGACATCAGTTGTCTGTTAGTGTAAGGCAGGGGTCCCCAATTGTTTCACCCGTGAGCCACATTCAAATGGAAAAAGAGCAACACAAGCATTAAAAAATTTCCTGGGGGAACAAATACGAGCTCTTATTGTCTATTCGGTAGCCCCTGTGTGGTCTGGCAGCCTACAGGAGACTTTGGCAGTACACATGGTTTTTATGCAACCAAAACTTGCCTTCAAGCCTGGAATTAAAAAATAAGCACCTGCTTTGAGGCCACTGAGAGCAACAGCCATATGTTGCTCGCGAGCCACTGGTTGGGGATCAATGATGTAAGATGTACTGTGCTTGGCCAATCCCTAAAGGAAAATACTTTTCCTCTTCACTTTGTTCTCTTTATCCCTGGCTTATAGCCTTAAGGGTTATTGAACACACTCAAGGAGACCCTGTTGTTCCTTATCTTACACAGTGTCACAGTGAGTGTCTGTCTATGGAACAAAAGGACCACGACAGATGACCGCCACTAAACACCAATATCTGGCACACTCTTGGCTAAATGTAATATCCATCTCTCTGGGCAACATTCTTTCAAACTTTGATCACATGAACTTTCCCTTTCTCCATTCCACTCTCCCCTGAACGCACTTCCTTCCTTATTTCCATTGTTCTAGCAGCTCTACAAAGTGGACAACTTCAGTCTGCACTTCTTGCTGCCTTCCTTCCCCAAGTGTATTCAAAGTAACTTTCCATCACGACTAAAGATACAAGAATAAAATTCTCCATTTTACCTTCAGCACCCCTCCTTTTCTTTCTATAAAAGTTAATGATGATATGATTCATATGTTATTATTGTAGTAATATGGCAGCTTGACAGATGTTTTCATTCAGGCATTAAAACAGATCATTATAAAAAAAAAAAAAAAGAGATGCTATGCCTGCAACGAACATGATTAATTTGTACTTTATTGCTAATTATATATTGCCCACCAGGAGAAATGGTTGGTTTACTGCTCCTGCAATTCTCTCTTAATACTGATACATAATACAAGAGCCTGATGGAACTGAGATGATGAGATGTACTGCCATTGATGTTAACAAAACCATACACATTTTCTAGATCATTCATAAAACAGTGTCTATATATATATATATATATATATATATATATATATATATATATATATATATATATATATATATACATATATATATATATATATTCACAATGTAGATACTTTGATGAATAAAAACTATAGTAGAGATCATTCTGCACAGTAAAAGGGCTTACTCCTTGTATACAGAATCTTACTGAATCTTACTTACTACAACAGTCTCACAATTTTGCTTTAAGGCCAGTGACATGAAAAAAAACCACAAAATAACCAATAGACATTTATAGATATCGAAGGCTTCATTTGATTGTACACTATAAGATCAGCTGTTTTGAAAATTGTATTTCTGGCCAATGTACATACACAGTTGGAAGGCTTTAGCCAAATAAATATGCAGATTTGAGGTAAAAAAATGTTGAAGGCCACTTACTGGGTTCTTTGTTTGCCATAAGATATTCTACCATCTTTTATTAAAACTGTGTGTAGCCAGCAATAATGTTTTTGTGAGCTATAACCTTGAAAATCCAAAAAACAGGAATATTAGTGTCTCATGACAAAAGTACAGCAGCTCTCTACTGGTGACTAGAGCAGAATTTGTGGGCTTGGAGACCATAATGTGACTGCAGATGTAAGATAAGGGGCACGTACTTTGTATTTTATGTACACATTTTTGTTTATCTGCAGAGTACACCTTTTCCGTTTCACCCAAGTTCTCCATAAATAACTCAAATCCAACTCCCTTTTTCTCCCTTATCCAATAATTGGTTTATGAAATACTCCTATTTTTCCATCTAGAACAGGAAGCCTCAACACAATATGTAAATTTACCTAAACCCAAAAGTTATTAGGGTAGAGAGTTAGAGTTTCTGTCTGGATTTTTATGGTTTAGTTTTAAATTGCACTGTTTACATTACAAATAATTCCCTCTACCATATTAAAATGCTTTTCCTGAACCAACAAGTTTTTTTAGTAATATTGGTGTGTAGGCATCCATCTGCGGTCATTTTGCCTTATCCTGTGCTTCATGATGGTACTGCTTTCAGATAAGCTAATGTTTCTTCAACTCAATGTAACAAGAGGAGTTGCAGTGGGACTTGGATTTTTACTATGAAGTGCTATTCTCGGGTTGATGGGGGGGGGTGACAGCACTCCAACTTGCAGTGCAGCAGTAAAAAGTGACTGATGTTTATCAATTCACATGACTGAGGGCACCTGGGAGACTAACATGTCTAGCCCCTTGTCAGATTTCAAAATTAAACATAAAAAATCTTTTTTCTCTGTTGAAAATGGATTTTAGTGCAGAATTCAGCTGGATGAGTGCTATTTACTGATGCATTTTGAAAAAAAAATGTGTTTTCAGGTGACAGAATCCCTTTAAAGTAGCGCTGTCCAACTTCTGTGGTACAGAGGGCTGGAATTTTTCTGGCCTGCATGGCGGAGGGCCGATAATGGAAGCCAGTGTTGACCACCTTTTTTTAAACCACACCCGATTTAAACCACATCCATTTTATCACAAGAAATAGACGATACCCACATTAAACTAAAATGTTTGGTGCTCACTGCAGGGATATCACTCATGTGAAAAATTTCATATTTAAACATACCCTTAAATCCATATGCCTCCTGCCTCCTCCTCCCCTATATATAACACAGCACCCCACAGAATACAATTACACACCAATCCAAAACAAACCCCTACCAGGCTCACGTCCCACAGGCAGATAATGGTACAAACAGGGACCATAGGGCAGGCAGAGTATGGCACACACAGGGACCATAAGGCAGGCAGAGTAAGGTGCACACACAGGAAGCATAGGGCAGGCAGAGTGGGGCACACACAGGGAGCATAGGGCAGGCAGAGTATGGCACACTGAGCATAGGGCAGGCAAGAAGAGTATGGCACACACAGGGAGCATAGGGCAGGCAGAGTATGGCACACACAGGGAGCATAGGACAGGCAGAGTATGGGACACACAGGGAGCAAAGGGCAGGCAGAGTATAGCACACACAGGGAGCATAGGGCAGGCAGAGTATGACACGCATAGGGCAGGCAGAGTATGGCACGCACAGGGAGCATAGGGCAGGCAAAGTATGATACACGGGCAGAATAGAGCAGGAGACAGGGAAACCTATCGGGACCACTCTAAGATGAACAGTTCCTACTGTACTACATACAGTGACACAATGCTGATGCCCTTTTGTCTGAGTGTGAACAGGTGAACAATGTGGACACTTTCAGTCTGGGTCTCAGGTGTTACAGGGGGAAAATGCAGGGGGGAATACTGTTTGAATTTGACGTCTAACAAATAGAGGTACCAGTTAATTTCAGTACTGTTCGTTTTTAATGCTTACACAAGGTAAGCAGTGACAGCAGGCAGACTTTCATGTGGGGGGCACACAAGGGGGACTACTAGTTGGATAGCACTGCTTTACAGCATAATCAAGCCATTTGCGGTTAGACCTCGGTATCATGCTACAGGAATAGCAGGAGGGGTTCCCTAAGAGTTTATCACCATAATGTCCAGAGATTTATGAGAAAGTGAAGATAAGCATAAGGTCTTTATGCCTGAAGGTGATTAAAGAAAATAAGTCAGTGGGATTGTTGGTTACAAGGAAGATTTGTGGAGATGGCAAGCACAAGTGAAAGTCTTTGTGTGTGTTTTAAATATTACAGTGCACAGGAATGTAATATTTTCAGATGAGGACATCTTTTTCTTTTGTATAAAGAATAGGGAATGTATATTGGATGAACAAAGGGATTAGAGTAGTCTTCCCTTTGACCCGACCAATTTATGTCTCCCACAATTTTTCGATCTGACCACATGTATTGGCCCTCTTCTTGCCTAAAATGTTTTATTCACAATTTTACTACTTAACCTTCCTTAGGACTGCAGATAAGCAAAACCATTTCCATCACTTACTTTTGGCAATACACTTAAGGAAAAAGGAGGAAGCAGTAACAGAACTAGGTGGGGGCGGGCCCTGGTGCGAGCCATGCAGCCAGCCCCCCCCCCCTCGTCCGTGCACATTTTCTTTGCGGCTACAGCTGACTCCAGCCAGCTGCAGCGCGCCTGAGGTGCCCTGCTGGGGTTGGGCTCAGTTGCTCCCCCTGCTTCCCCGGTAGTTAAGCCACTGGTAGGAAGACAAGCTTTATGAGAGGTTTGCTAGTGGAAGATATACTGGTCATCAGGGCAAATAGCGTAAGTCCAATATTACAATTAAAAGTTTCAAACCAAATGTGTTCTCCAGTTCAGCAACAGCGAAGGTCAGGGCCGGAACTAGGGGTAGGCAGTGTAGGCACGTGCCTAGGGTCCCGTTTCTCCCCGACTGCCATAAATATTTTTGGGTAATAATGCGCTTCTGCGCATGTGCGCTCGAGCACACTTTGGAGCATGTTCGCTCAAGCGCACTTTGTCGCATGCGTGCTCGAGTGCACTTTGGCGCATTCGTGCTCGAGCGCACTTGAGCACGCACTCAGCCGGCACCGTGCCCAGCCAGGTTGCCTAGGGCGCCTGGCTGGGTTGGCCCGGCTCTGGCGAAGGTTCTCTCCAACCCCCAAAAAACAGTTAAAAAATTCCAGAAGAAAGTCACCGATCGTGTCTCGAAAGAGGATATGGACAAAAACACAAAAATATATAGTGTAGCGTTCTTGAATATATTTACACCTCAAAGTGATTACATTCACACACTATCAGGGAGTTGCTCAAAATATATTCAAGAAGGCTACATTATATATTTTTTCTTGTTTTTTTCCATATCCTCTTTCGAGGCACGATCAGAGACTTTCTTCTCAAATAACGTAAGTCCAAGGGACAGGGCCAAAAACAAGTGTTGGAAGGAATCCCTGTTTTTGTTTTCAAAAACCAGCCAGGCTTCTGATATATAGGGAATAATGTAGCCCTATCATAAAATATAAGGATATTATAAGTCACAGAGAAGTTCCATGACCATATAAAAGAACAGGGCTGAAGGCTAAGTGCTTTTCTACAGGCCAGGAAATATTGAATATCCTCATATTTTACAACATTCACAATTTTTTTTAAATAACAACTGTCATAGTCATCACTTATCATTTACAAGATATTCAAGTCTTTTGTGTATTATATATATGTATGTATAAACTGATTTCCTTTTTGTCTGTAATAATAAAACAGTACATTGTACTTGATCTAAACTGAGATATAATTAATCCTTATTGGTGGCTAAACCAGCCTATTGAGTTTATTTAGTGTTTAAATGATTTTCTATTAAACGTAAGGTATATAGATCCAAATTATGGAAATACAAAAAAATGTACATGTACTATATGTACATGTAGGCCAATTATATATCTAATATGCAGTATATTTGAATTTTCGCCCCCAGGCATTAGTGGCTGTAGCAAGTCAAGATTTGATGTTTTTTTATTTGAATGTCTATGCTACAGGGCAGGGAATGTCTCTGGTACCCTTCTTTCACTATAACATTTTATTAAGACTTAATATAGGTTGGTGAGGATCTTTATCATCTTCTAGTGTCTACATTTTGCATAATGTTCCATACTGACACTGTACGTCTCATTGTGTAACTGGATTTTTCTACAAGTGTAGGGCCACACGGGGTTGAGTAACGACAGCCCCTTCACTCAAATCTGCTCTCTCTCTTGTGTCTGTACACAGGCCGACCTAATGTCTATGGGTATAAACAGATGGAGTAAATTACTGCTCAGCAGTGCATATCAAGCTTTCTTTCCTAAATCCACTGTGTCATTCAGTCTGGCCGACAGTCTAAGTGCAGACACGAGATGGCTGAGTGTTATTTGTGACTACATCACATCACTTTACCTCTCTCTCGCTCTCACGTTTTGAAAAAATTGTAAATCTAAGCAATTTTACAATCTATATGTAATACAAATGTTTTCAAGATATTTTTTTCAACAATAACTTATATTGCTATTTCTTCCTATTCTCTATCGTGGTGGTTCTGACTTTTGAAACAATGTAGCAGAAGCCAGTAAATTAACTTGTGAAGAAGCACAGGAGGCTGATTTGTTCTAAATTCTTTTGAGAAGCAGAACCAACAGTGCAGAAAATGGCAGTAATGTTTCTTTTGTTTCGTCCACACAAACATGAATGCAATTACATTTAGAAATATCTTTAAAACCATTGGACTTTTTTTCATGACTGTACATGGTCAACTTGCTTTGAATGACAATTTCCTTCATTGGCTGAAATTGTATGTTTTTGGTTGAGAACTCTTTAATTTCTTTGGTCAGGTTGTTTTCAGGGCTATTGTTTTCTGAGGATATTTCTACCAGCCCACAGGTTGCTTCCGTACCCCCTGTGACTACATGATGAATGCTATTCACTATCAGCAGGATTTCTCCTATTTACCTGTGTGCCTTTGCTTCACTGAACAATTCCATAAAAGCCAGAAACATGGGTTATGTAGTGCGGGAGACGGCAGGATATCAATCCCTTGCAGCACAGTTTGTCCTTTTGATGTGGCCCAATCTTATCTGTTGCTGTGGTTCATTGCTAATGTGTGTATGCGTTTTGTGTACCTCCAAAATCAGAGCTTTTATTCCAGTGGGATGGTTGTGTGATAAAGATAGAGAAATTGGTCCGATGTGTCTCCTGCGAATGTTGTGATGGGAATTCTGGAAGTTTCTTTGTATAATAAGGTATTTCAGTGTATTGTGTGGACGTTTATGGAAGCCAAGCATGCTAATGTCTAGGTGTTGTACATATACAGCTCTGCCATCTTAATGTTGGACAAACACACCAATACCATACCCAGGAATGCTATAAAGACTATCTATACTTTTCCAACCCATGTATTGTTTTTTATTTTGTGTATATAAAGCATATATTTCTCAAGTGGCATAAACAAGTTCTGATATTTATTCTCTGATAACTCCAAACTACAAAGTTCCCTAGTG
This sequence comes from Xenopus laevis, assembly GCF_017654675.1. Lineage (NCBI taxonomy): Eukaryota > Metazoa > Chordata > Amphibia > Anura > Pipidae > Xenopus > Xenopus laevis. Next base: position 31,252,313 of record NC_054385.1, read on the forward strand.
CAGCAGTGCATGGTTTAAAATGAAAACTAGTTTATGATAATAAATCCCAAAAGATGCTCATGTCTGGCAGGCTCAGCATGAGGTCAGGACAAATCAGAAGATAATATAAATAACGGAAAGCAGCTCTGACCGTAGACCCTGGCACCCGGGAGGTGTACAGGTATCATTAGATGGTTATAAGTCCCTTACATACTGAAACATGAGCAAAACAATTACACCTACAGAGAGAACACTATGTCTTTTCAACCATCATTAGGAATATTAATTTATTTTATGATAATGAACTTGCACTCAATATTACTTTGCTGGTTTCTTCCAGTTTTGGAATTACCTAAATAATAATGTCTTGACAAGTTTCTTTTAAAGTCAGAGGAAAAGAAATGGAGTAGTTGATGTAGTAATGATAAAATTGTTATATTTCAAGAGGATATGGGTGGTTAAATATTGTTGTGCGTTTAGCTGCAAAAAGGCATATGGGATGCTTTTATATTATGAGGGCCAGGAGCCTGAGTAGCCCTATCATTAGAATAGGCCCATAAAGTTATTAGAAGCCTAAAGAATAGAAAATAAATAGCTAATTGGCAGCACAGTGGTGCAATTAGCAGCACTGTTTCCCTGCAGCAATGGAGTCCTAGATCTGTAAGATGTTTGTATTTTTCCCTGTGTGCTTGTGTGAGTTTCCTCCCACACCCCAAAAACATACAGGCAGGTAATTAAAACTGACCCTAGTGTGTGAATGTTATAGGGACCTTTGATTTTAAGTTTACAGGTTCAGGAACTAATGTGAATGATATATAATAACTGTAAAAGCACTATATAGGTAAATAATAATTATAATAGGACCGATATAAGCCAAAATCTATCCTTCACTATACACTATGGCACAAAGCATGTTCACCCTGTCAACCAAGGTATAACTAGATGATGATGATGATGATGACCTCCAATACAAAACATGTATACCCCAAACTGCTGCAAACTTAATCACCACCCCTCTACCCAACCATTTTCTTTAGTTGCTGGCAATGCAATTTTTCAGCTTTTTTAGATCCCTCACTTCATTGACCTTCAACTCAAAACAGGCATTGCCCCTCAAATCTCACTTTTAATTGGTCTTTAGCAGCCCCACTCACAGTTTGGGAACTGATGTACTAAGGCTAATGCCGCACATGGTGGTTACACTAGTGTATTTAATTAAGAAATTGCCATATGTGTCATTAGCCTAAGGAAATGTATAGTTTGTGCCTCTGGATATTGGTATCTTTCAGCAGATTTGAGGTTTATTTACATAGAGGCAATAAACTTGTGTATGACAATGATTATGGTAACTGATGCTGAATGGGAGCACTAGTGCAAGACAAAATTAATTTTACTGGCATTGTGCACATTGTGCAGCTGTTCCAGCCTTTTACAAGTCATTGCCAACCCAAACGTCCGCCTGTACCTGTGTAAACAGAACTGTGTTAGAACAGTCAATCATAAAGAAGGATAAGGGTCGTGGTGTTAATGTAAATGTGTGCAATAGTGCAGTGTCTGTGACATATACGTACATAAATCAGACATGACCTCAAAAGGAAAATATTGTCTCTGTATTAATCTTTGATAAGTCTTCACCTTGAATACACAGTGGAAATTTCCGAAAAACAAAAGATTGCTGAATTGGAGTGTCATTTATTGGCGGGGAGGATGCTAGATATGAAGTAAAGGCTGTCAAACTGGATTTGTACTTTCGGTAAACGAGCCGTTTACAAGGGAATATGATAACCATTAGACCCAATAGCCATCAGGCAACTCATTTATTAGAAGAGAGAATCCTAGGTATGAAGAAAGGCTGTCAGCCTGGGCTTGTAATCGCAGGAGAAGAGAAGCTTACAAGGCAATATGGTAACTACTGCATTATACATGCACAAGGTCATTACACAAAACTCTTTGGGGACGTTCTAACTCACACGGAAATACAAAGATGCCGAGAACAATAGACCATCCCAGTTAAACACAAACTGTATGTTGATCTAGGACTAAATATAAGAATTCATTTTTCCTCCTTAGGCCAAATTAGTATGTGGTACAATGGACTTTAATTCATAGCAAGACTTTTTTTGCCAATATATTTAATTGGAAAAGTTGGCCATTCGCTGCCCTGGATAATCCATCTTGCTTCAGGTTGTTTAACCCCATACATATGGATACAGGAGAGTCAGCAGCTAATTGGGTTTTTTGTTCTGGGTAATCACCGTTAATGCTATCAAACAAGTGTTATCAACCAAATTTTTTGGTGAAGGGTCCCCATCCTTTTATATATGTGAGCCACATTCAAATGTAAAAAGAGTTGGAGAGCTACACAGAAATGAAAAGGTTTCTGAAGGGTGCCAAATAATGGCTTTGATCTGCTATTTGGCAGCATATAGGAGGGTCTGCTCGGCAGTACACCTGGTTTTATGCAGCCAAGATTTGCCTCCAAGCCAGGAATTGAAAAATATTCACCTGCTTTGAGGCCACTGGGAGCAACATCCAAGGTGTTTGTGAGCAACATGTTGCAACTGGTTGAGGATCACTGGTGTAGAGCATCACACAAAGACCAATACATACAGTTAGGCCCATAAATATTTGGACAGAGAACTGTTTTTCTAATTTTGGTTCTGTACATTACCACAACAAATTTTAAATGAAACCACTCCGATGCAGTTGAACTGCAGACTTTCATCTTTACTTCAGTCGGTTGAACAAAAAGATTGCATAAAAAAAATGTGAGGAACGTAAGCCTTTTTTTTTTTTTTTAACACAATCACTCCATTTTAGGGGCTCAAAAGTAATTGGATGAATTAAAAAACTGAAAATAAAACGTTCATTTATAATACTTAGTTGAAAACCCTTTGCTGTCAATGACAGCCTGAAGTCTTGAACTCATGGACATCACCAAATTCTGGGTTTCCTCCTTTTTAATGCTCTGCCAGGCCTTTACTGCAGCAGCTTTCAGTTGCTGTTTGTTTGTGGGCCTTTCTGTCCGAAGTTTAGTCTTCAACAAGTGAAATGCAGCTCAATTGGGTTCAAATCAGATGACTGACTTGGCCATTCAAGAATATTCCACTTCTTTGCTTTAATAAACTTCTGGGTTGCTTTGGCTTTATGTTTTGGGTCATCCCAGTGACAATTTGTCTCTGAGCACCACAGAATTAATTTGGCTGCTTCTGTCCTGTGTCACATCATCGATAAACACTAGTGTCCCAGTGCCACTTGCAGCCATGCACACCCAAGCTATCACACTGCCTCTGCCATGTTTTACAGATGATGTGGTATGCTTTGGATCATGAGCTGTTCCAAGCCTTCTCCATACTTTTTTCTTGCCATGATTCTGGTGGAGGTTGATCTTGGTTTCATCTGTCCAAAGAATGTTTTTCTAGAGCTGTGCTGGCATTTTTAGATGTTTTTTTTAGCAAAGTCCAATCTAGCCTTTCTATTCTTGAGGCTTATGAGTGGCTTGCACCTTGCAGTGTAGAGAGGTCACGTGCACACTCAGGCCCTTCAATTGATTTCCGCTGGTGCACAAAGCCTAAGGGAGACGGCACTCCCAACAATCCAATGTGAAGATAGAACAGGCTGGCACACAGAGCGAATTAAACCGAGGTCCTACCCCTGGTGTGTTTATTGCGTCACACAATGTTTCGGAGGGCATTCCCCCTTCGTCAGGTGTCACCTGATGATGCAATAAACACATGCATGATAGAGAGGGACGAATGAATAATATCTACTGGGGACCCAATGTGGACACTGCACTCCTGGGATAACTACCTCATAATTTGTTTGAAATTACCCATTGTGCTGGTTTGAGGCCCACTGGCTGGAGGGAAAATATGATGTGATTGGTGTGGCCGAAACATGGCTGAATGAGTCACATGACTGGGCAGTTAATATCAGTGGCGATACTTTTTTTCGGAGGGACAGAGGCAATAGAAAAGTAGGAGGGGTATGTCTGTTTGGCAGGATTTAAAAGCTTATATAAAGGAGGAGGTTATGTTAGAAAATGAGGGGCAGAAGTCTTATGGGTGGAGTTCTTCACCAATTGTAAAGAGTCCAGCAAATTAATTGCAGGCGTATGCTATAGACCCCCTAATGTAAGTGAGGAGGAGGAGGCTAAGCTCCTGATGCAAATAGAAAAGGCTGTTTGTTTGGGTAAAGTAATGATAATGGGGGATTTTAATTACCCAGATATTGACTGGAGCAACAGTACTGCCAGATCAGTTACTGGGAACAAGTTTATAAACTTATTGCACGACAATTTTATGGCACAGGTTGTTGAGGAGCCTACCAGAAAAAATGCTATTTTGAATCTAGTGATCTCAAATGACCCAGAACTTATAGCAAATGTGCAAGTAATTGAACCCCTGGGTAATAGTGACCATAATGTTTTATTTAATGTCTGGTGCAAAAAATAAAAATTTAAAATATTAAATCATTACTATTCTCAATTTTTTCCTTTGAGTAAATGTAGAAGCTCTAAGAATCATCCTATGTGGCTTAATACAGAAGTAAAGAAGTTAATAGGAAAGAAGCAGCATTTAATGAATATAAACACTGTAATAAATGTTGTAAATCAGCAATCCGGAAGGCAAAGAAAGGAAATGAAGAGTTAATTGCGGTGGGGGTGAAAACTAACCCTAAAAAGTTTTTTAAATATATTAATAGTAAAAAGATGCAGGTTGAGAGTGTTGCTCCATTAAATAATGGTACCAGTATAGTTGTAACAGATACAGAAAAGGCAAATGTGCTAAATCCGTTCTTTTCATCAGTGTATACAATAGAGTCAGAGTTCCCAAGCTCACTTAATAGCTGTACTAAGGGCTCAGCTCAATCTAGTCAGTGGCTGACTCAGGATATGATTCATAAAGCTTTAATAAAAATTAATGTAAACAAGGCTTCAGTGCCTGATGGCATACACCCCTGGGTTCTAAGAGAGCTTAGTTCAGTTTTAGACCAGCCCCTATTTCCGATTTTCTAAGATTCACTTTCATCTGGTATGGTGCCTATGGATTGGAGAAAAGCTGATGTTATTCCAATATTTAAAAAGCCTGGAAATTATAGGCCAGTAAATTTGACAATTGTGGTGGGCAAATTATTTGAAGGCTTGTAAAGGGATCACATTCAAAATTTTGTCCTAGTCAATGGCATTATGAGCATCAATCAGAATTGCTTTATGAAGGATAGGTCATGTAAAACGAATTTGATTGCTTTTTATGATGAGGTAAGTAAAATGCTGGACAGTGGGGGGGACAGTAGATGTTATCTATTTGGATTTTGCCAAAGTGTTTGATACTGTGCCCCACAAACTACTGCTTTCTAAACTAAGGTCTGTTGGGCTTAATAAAGTCATTTGCACATGGATAGGAAACTGGCTACAGGATCAGGTACAGAGGGTGGTTGTTAATGGTACATTCTCTACTTGGAGTAAGGTTCTTAGTGGGGTCCCTCAGGGTTCTGTATTGGATCCACTTTTATTTAACTTGTTCATTAATGACTAAGGGGAGGGTAAGTAATGTATCAGTGTTTGCAGATGACACAAAACTATCCAGCCCAATTAATTCCATCCAGGATGTGGCATCCTTGCAACATGATCTTAACAAACTGGCAATCTGGGCAGCTAAGTGGCAAATGAGATTCAATGTTGATAAATGTAAAGTCATGCACCTGGGATGTAAGAATATCCAAACCACTTAAGGTGGCCATAGACTCAAAGATCCGCTCGTTTGGCGACATCGCCAAACGAGCGGATCTTTCCCCGATATGCCACTAACGGCATGGCTATATCGGGGGTAATTCGAACGTTCGGCCGTATGGCCGAACGATCGAATTATGATGCGCCAAGGGGCTCCAACGGGTTGGTCGGTTAAAAATCAAATCTTCCCGATCGATATCGTGGCCGGATATCTATCGGGAAGACCCGCCGGAAGCCCCCATACACGGGCAGATAAGCTGTCAAATCAATCCAAACGACCAATATCGGCAGCTTTATCTGCCCGTGTATGGCCACCATTATACCCTTAATGGGACTGCACTAGGCAAATCCATTATGGAAAAGGACCTTGGAGTCCTTGTAGATGATGAACTTGGGTGTAGCAAGCAATGGCAGTCAGCAGCATTAAGGGCAAATAAAGTCTTGAGCTTTATTAAAAGGGTTATAGAGTCAAGGGAGGAGGGGGTCATTCTTCCGCTGTATAGAGCACTGGTAAGGCCCCATCTAGAATATGCCGTACAGTTTTGGTCTCCATCACTCAAACAGGACATTATTGTATTAGAGAGGGTACAGAGAAGGGCAACTAAGCTGGTAAAAGGTATGGAAAAAGACTGGCCAAGTTGGGGATGTTCACGCTGGAGAAGAGGCGCTTAAGGGGTAATATAACTATGTATAAATATAAAACAATCTCTCTAATACTTATTTACCAGTAGGTCTTTCCAGCTGACACAAGGTCACCCATTCCGATTAGAAGAAAAGAGGTTCCGCCTAAATATTCGGATGGGGTTTTTTACAGTGAGAGCTGTGAAGATGTGGAATTCTCTCCCTGAATCAGTTGTACAGGCTGATACATTAGATAGCTTTAAGAAGTGGTTGGATGGCTTTTTAGCAAGTGAGGGAATACAGGGTTATGGGAGGTAGCTAATAGTACAAGTTGATCCAGGGACTAGTCCATTTTGAAGTCAGGAAGGAATTTTTCCCCATCTGAGGCAAATTGGAGAGGCTTCAGATGGGTTTTTTGCCTTCCTTTTTGCAGATAAGAAAAGAAAAAAAAAACTAAAAGGTTAAACTTGATGGACCTGTGTCTTTTTTCAACCTTACTTACTATGTTACTTTTGGAAAATAACTGAACAAACAGGACCCTGCATCTTCAAAGTTTGCACTAAATTATGGCACTTTTCTTTTAAAATTCTCTTACATTGGTAAAAGCTCCTGTCTTTCTGACCTTAAGCATTGAAACTCTGTGAGCACATTTTTTAAACACGTTTCTTCTCTGCTGACCTTTTTTTTTATTGGTGTGACATCTCTGGGGGATATTTTGACACTTTTTGAGTGACTTCTACTAATATTGTTTTTTCTCGTATTGGGTCGATATGCCTGATGATTCCACAGAGAGAAGTGTAACTGTTTATTACTTCCCCACAACATCAGTAGCTGACTCATCCCCTAAATTAAGTTAAATCATAAACTAGAGACTAGGAAGGTTTGTTCCCACTGAAAGTAGATAGTTGAACCCAGCAAATGCAAATTGTAATGAGCCTGTATGAATAATGATGAAATGGAACAACACTACATGCTTCATGTGCTCGCAGGTGACTTTAGGCACAACTTGCAGGGTTTATGGATCATTGATGCAATTGATTTCAATGCTCAGCTTGTAGCTTTGCATCACTTGTATGGATGACCATTTCTCCAATTGAATTGTCAATAAACAATCACACCGTGCAGGTCAGATCTGTACGTGTATTGTTAGCCTTAGGGTCCAAGTGATGTCAGAAGTCAGAACCTGTAATTTAGTACCAGTTGGTGGGCTGCAGATTGGACATACCCCCATAAAAGTCATTTGTATTTGTTTGAAGGAGACAAGGATACATTTCCTCTGGTAGTTGAGTTGGTGTATTTTCAGAAGCACTTTCTTTACATGGTATATATCGTCCACATAAGATATTAAAAACAAATTAGTTGCTTACAAAAGGGTCAATATCTTAACCAGCAGGGTTTAAGTTGACCAAACCTCCAAAATAAATATACATGTGTGACAAAGCAAGTACACCCTATCTAAGGTTTTCTTTTCCTTTTTTTATGTGTACAGGTCAATATTTGATCTTCCTTCAAACAGTATATTGACTTTACAATTGTATATGCAACAATTACCTTCTATGGAAAAAGTAAGTAACTCATAGGCTATTGACAGAAACAACTTCAAGTAGGCTGTTCTTATACTGTAACTATCAGTCTTTGACTGAATTTATTTTCTCACGTTTCAATGCAGCATTTTTTCAGCTGTTCCTTGCATGTAGCCACAACAGCATTTTAGTGTTTTTTAGATTAAGGTTTTGGCATGGCCATCACAGAACCTTCCACTTCTTTTTTTTCAACCATTCCCATTTGACTGTTAGGATCATTCTCATTTTCCAAGGTTCATTTTTGGATGAGCTTCATCCTTCTTACAGATAGGTTCACATTATCCTCAAGTTGATTCTATGCTGGTGAGCTGTCCTGGCGCCAATGCAGTAAAGCAGCTCCTCCACAATTATTTACAGTTGCTATCCAGTTTCTTATTTTCGTCATCTGTCCAGAGCAATGGCTAAGAAGCCCTGGTTTGCAAGCACAGCTCAGTAGAAGAGATATAGTAAGGTACTATGACTATATACAGTACTATACAACTCCCTCATCAGTAATGTTGTCACTTGTTGAGATTTGACCCAAATTGTTTGGTTTTTCTTAGGGCTGGTCAGGTCACAACTGCCCGTTCAGGTTTCAGCCATGTGAACTCCGAACAAAAATCTTGCCAGTAACCTCTGATTTTTCAACCCTGCCCACACAAGGCACAAACATGCCCCCAAATGTCCTAACCCCGCCCTATATGTAATTGCTACACCCCCAATGCCATCATTCTGCCCTCTTGTTTGGTTTTGGCAGAGGTCAATGGTGGCAACCTTACTCATCAGCTTTGCACTGCATTTTTTAAGCTTACTCTCCTTTAAATCCAACCATTATCACTCAATTCCAAATCCAACCATTCCATTTCTAATGGCTTTCTTGTTATTATGCTGATGGTCTATGACTTTATTATCCATGCAGATAACACCACAGTTGGTTCTTACTCTTAGCATAGCACAGGACTAATCACACAGATGGACAATTTCAAAGGTGGTGTCCTGCTTTTTTTATCCATTATAATAGTGGGACAATTATTTCACTTTTTGGCTATATAAAAGAAAGGCCAAATAGCACTGATCTGTTGGTTTATGACTACTTGATTCCAATACAAATGTGATTTATTCCTGGTTGACTGAGGACAAAAAGGGTGTCCTAGGGCCATTCATCTGCCACATTCAGCATATGATGAAAGACTCGCGCCAAAAAGAGATCATTCAGAACTTGTCCAGACACTCCACACAGACCAAAATTCATGCAAGGAAAAATGGACACATTTTATTAGTAGGTCACTGTAAGAGTGGCCAAAGTAACTCATTTTATAACTGCATTATCACAGTATTCATTTTATGCTAGTTGTCATCTGGTTGCAAATATAGAGGACTATCCTCAGGCCCGGATTTGTGGTGAGGCCACAAAAGCCAGGGCCTAGGGAGGCAGAATTTTAGGGGTGGCAACCCACCCAGCCGCTTCCTGGGAAGCCCACCCCTGCAGGCACGCATGTGATCTCGCATGGGGTGGGCGGGCAATAGGACTGTGCGGCAGGGCGCCAGGTCCACGTGGCCTCAGGGCGCCAGCCTACTAAATCCGGCACTGAATCGCCTTTGTCATGGGAATGTGTTTTAAAAAGGTTCAAATAATTACTCAAACTGTATTGTCCACTGGGTCTTAAATGTCCCTTCCCCAGCAGCTGAAGGGCTAAAAGAGCACCTGATAAATCCAGCTAAAAGCGCATCTCCTTCATGTCCCTGTAAATAATCCACTATTGAACGTAATCACTGTTTGAACTTCCCACAGATAAATCTGACACATTTTCCAATTGGTTTAATCAGCCCCTCCTGGGTTTCAAAAGTAAATCTTCCAAGTCCATTAGCCCTACTCTTCACAAAGCCAGCTGAGATGTATGCTTTTCTGAACAAACATTATTAGGAACCACCATACATCACCTGGACTGCCTTTAACCTCAGTGAGAAGTCTAGAATCCTATTCTCTCTGTAATGAATTATAATGTCCAGCAGTGAAGAGGTTTCAGAATATAGAAAGAAATTGCAAACAAAGTATGACCAAAGATCCAGCCATGGGAAGATCATTGTTGTCAAGGTAATAGGGTATTTTATCTTGAATCTGGCTTCAAACAACTCCCTCAGATAGGGGAAATATATTCAACAGAAAAGCTTTATGTTGTGAGCATTGTCATTTCTCATTCGTCTAAAGCCATTACACTACAAAACACCTTGACATTGGGGAATAAGCTGGGTGCTACATGGGACCATGCCTGCAAAACATTAAAAAATAATATTACTGTTGTCAGGGGTAAAGCAGCCCACGGCACAGTCACAATTCATGAGAGTGCAGTATTTGCAGGCAGTTTATTTTCAACTCAATAAACAAAATAAATAGTTCAAAATAAAATCCTTGCCACTTAATGGGCTTCTTTTCTAATTGACCAGAAGTAGGCCTACTGCCTGTTCCCCAAATAGGGTTGCCACCTCACCCCTTTAAAACCACAGCACCTATGAAAATGCACAGCCCGCATGGCCAATTAGCAGTTTATTTAGATGCATGATGCAGACTGAACTGAATTAGGTTGGAACTACACAATGCGTCTTCTTGAGATCGGATGCGATGAGAGGAAACGGATTGGACGAGACGGATGCAATGAAAATAAGGTAATAGAAATGTCGGACCTTATCCCTGCATGCAACTAACACGACACGACTGTCAGATGAAGACGCAACGGGCAGAGTTTGCATCTGACAGTTGTGTCGTGACTGATGCACGCAGTTACAAGGTCCGACATTTCTATTACTTACCTTATTTTTGTTACATCCGTCTCATCGTGTCGGATCTCAAGAAGACACATTGTGTATTTCCAGCCTTGGGGTAGTAATCCACAGGCAATATCAACGCAATCCAACCGCTGCACAAAAATGCAGGCGTCACGTCGGATGTGACAGACATAAGGTAAGTAATTGCATTGTCGGATGAAGTCGCAGTGTTGATCCGACAGTCATGTTGCGTCGGATCAACGCTGCAACTTCATCCGACATTTCCACCTCTAACCTTATTTCTTCATCCAATGCGACGCCTGCATTTTTGTGCAGCGCATCAGATCACACGGAAATCGCCTGTGGAGTCCTACCCTTATATACAGCCATGCATCAAAATAACTAATTAGCCATGCAGGCTGTGGATTCCATATGTGTTCAGTTTTAAAGGGATGAGGTGCTAACCCTACTCCCAAACAGAGAAAATGAAGGAGAAAACAAAGTTGCAACCTTGTAGGGTTTCAAAGTTTCTCAATACTCACACAGGCAGCTTTCATGTGACTTTTCCCCAGACTGGAGCCCACCCTTCTGGTTTGAGCTACCATTTTAATTATCCACCTGTGATGCCTCAGATAGACCTAAAACACCTGGGCTGGACTAGAAGTTCCAGAATCTGTTAGGAGCCTGGGAGATACAGATTCCACTACATATCTAGGTCTAGTACAGAAGCTACTTATCAAAATGTTCTAAATATAGTGAAGTGAATCCGTTTAGTTAAGGGGGGGGGGCTTAAGTGCTACTTCTAAACTGGACCCATCAGTGTAGGTGGATTGAGAGTTTAATATTGTGTAAAGGTATATTATTGTTTTGTGTTTTATGTTAATTATTAAAGGGGTGGTTCACATTTTAGTATGTAGAATGCCCAATTCTAAACAACTTTTTAATTGGTCTTTTTACAGTTTTTTTAATTGCCTTTTCTTCTGACTCTTTCCAGCTTTCAAATGGGGGTCACTGACCCCATCTAAAAAAAAATAAATGCTCCATAAGACTACACATTTATTGTTACATTTTATTACTCTTCTTTCTATGCAGGTCCTCTCCTATTCATATTCCATTTGTAACACCTATTTGGGCTGCATAGCACACAAATAGTTAAACTGTCCAGCTAGCAGTAGAAGCATGGGTTACACGCGACTTCACACAACAGGGTCAGGGCCTTCGCCATGTGGAAGTGTTCCCTCTATGGTGTAGTGCAACTACATCCCCCAGGCTACTGTGCATACAACAAAAGATGGGCGCCAGGAGGTTCTTGCAATAAAACAGAAAACGGTTTATTTACTATGCACGAGGCAAGTGACCACAGGTTTAGTACTCACGCAGGAGCTGAGGCAATAGCACATTTCTCACACAGAGCTGCAGGCATTAGGCATTTCTCACACAGGAAAGGTCTCCATTAGGCATTTGCAGTATTCACACACATTCCCTCCTGGAAGTTGTCAGGAAAGCAGCTTCTACCCTACAGTCCCTCTTCACTGAGGTCCCTGACTGGAGGCAACACATAAAGCCTCTGGGAAGCTACTCCCTTACTGCAAATCCTTGTTGGAGCTTCAGCTGCTCTTTCTCTCTCACCTCTCTGCCTTTCTCTCCTAGAGAGACTATGACAAGTCTGCCCTAGTGTAACTATTCCTCATTCACGGGGTTACCTGGTCCCCGACTTCTTCTTCCAAAGCACATGGGCCTTTCTGGGCCTAGCTGTGCCCAGGCTCCCCTGAGCACACCCAGCTGGATCACCATCCACAGGCCAAAGAGGAAGTGGCCACTCCCTACACACACTATATAGCAGTGTAGCAGGGGAGTGTCATTCTCTCCTGGCAGATCACTCTAAGAAAAAAGGTGGGGGCCTTAAAGCTGCAGGGCAGATTACCCAGTAGGGGTCCCTACACAGTCTTATTCTAATCAATGATTGGTTGCTAGGGTCATTTGGATCCTAGCAATCAGATTGCTGAAATTGTAGAGCTGCTGAATAAAAAGCTAAATAACTCAAAAACCACAAATAATAAAAAATGAAAACCAATAGCAAATTGTTTCAGAATATCACTGCTTTATACCATTGCTTTATATTGTGTTAAATTGTAATCACATTTTGATGTAACCTTTTTACCTAACATTTGATGTTCAGCTGGTAAATAGGGAGGGAGAACTGTGTGAAAATAATTATAAACCAGAATGTGACACTAAGCAGAGTATTCACTAAATTAAACCAAACTTCAAAGCCAGAATCTACTTAATTCAACAATAGATCCAAACGTAAAAAGCATGTGCTGGAAAAAGTCATGTTAAAAAAGTGCGTCAAATTGAATATAGTGCAACTTTTCTGATTTGCCACCTGAAAAACTTGATTTTTTGGAATTATCGAATGTAAACCAGCCTGAAACCCTCAAGGATCATGAAGGTTAGAAACATCTTCAAATTGTAAAAGGTGCATCATGGGATTTTCACATGATTTCAACAGTTTTTAGCTAGATTTTCAGATTTGTCAGTTTTGAAGCATAAGAAATCAAGAAAAGTTGCACTTTTTTTCCTGAAACTTTTTTGGATTTTTTGCGACAAAAAGCCAATCCCAAATAATTGGAGGTTTAATAAATGTGCCTTTAGGTATAGGATGTGTTATCTGGAAACCCAGTATACAAAAAGCTCAGTATCAAGGAAAGGTCATCTCCCATAGACTCCATTTTAATCATATAATTAATTTCTAAAAATGATTTCCTTTTTCTCTGTAATAATAAAACAGTAACAAAGAAAAAAGGTTTTTGTGGAATAGTCAGTCCTTTAAGTTTTTCCTCCTTGCCGATCCCTTTACAGTCTCTCCGCTGTTCCAAAACGATTTCAATACACAATATATGAGACCAGCGCCTATGGCAACAGAAGTTAGAAACTAATATAGTGCAATATATTTAATAAATGAGATGTCACCCGGTGTTCATTAACAATTATCTTATGGGTGTCTATTCTCCGCTGTTTCCCTTTTCAGCAGAATTTTTATTACTATTAACAATTATTAATAGTGAAATTTCTAGGTTTAAGTTCCCAAAACCGCAGTGAGCATCCACCAATGGCTGAATTCAGCCATTGGTGGATGCTCACTGCAGTTTTGGGAACTTAAACCTAGAAATTTCACTATTAATAATTGTTAATAGTAATAAAAATTCTGCTGAAAAGGGAAACAGCGGAGAATAGACACCCATAAGATAATTGTTAATGAACACCGGGTGACATCTCATTTATTAAATATACTGCACTATATTAGTTTCTAACTTCTGTTGCCATAGGCGCTGGTCTCATATATTGTGTATTGGAATAATAAAACAGTAGCTTGTACTTGATCCAAACTAAGATATAATGAATCCTTATTGGAAGCAAAACAATCCTATTTGGTTTATTTAATCTTTCTTAATTTTCTGGTTATACTGAAGATGGGAAGATCAAAATTACAGAAAGATCCCTTATTTGGAAAACCTCAGGTCCCAATCATTCTGGATGATCCATACCTTTACTCTTAAGTGTTATATATAAATTATGAAAGTAGGGTGATGAGTTAAAAATTAGTTTTCAACAAAAAAAAAAACAGGCTTCGACTTATTTGGTCTTATTTACCATCAATGGGGAAATTTGCACCCGGGCAGTAACTCATAGCAACTTATCAGTGATTAGCTTTGTTCAGTCAGATGCAGATGAGAGCTAAAAAAAATCCCAAATAAAGGCTGTGATTGGCTATTTGGTAGCCCCTATGTGGACTGGCAGCTACAGGAGGCTTTGTTTGGCAGTACTGGTTTTTATGTAACTAAAACTTGCCTCCAAGCCTGGAATTCAAAAATAAGCACCTGCTTTTAGGTCACTATGAGTAACATCCAAGGGGTTGGACGGCAACATATTGCTCATGAGCCACTGGTTGGGGATCACTGGTCTATGGCAACTTGAATCCAGCATAGACAGCTAACGAAATAGTCTACTCCAGGCATATAGACACACGCTATTGCTCACCCCAAGGCAATTATTCGGTTAAACACACTGTCCAATCCCATTATATCCAAGGTATATAATGGGAATGATATTCTGAGACAATTTGCAATTGGTTTTCATTTTTTACAATTAGTGGTTTTAAGTTATTTAGCTTTTTATTCAGCAGCTCTCCAGTTTTCAATTCCAGCAACCTGGTTGCTAGGGTTCAAGTTTCCAGCACTTTTTCCTCCACTTGTGACATAATGGTTGTGTCACTTTCGTAGAGTGGGCCAGTTAGCCAGTAAAACACATGTTGGGGGCTAAATAATATGACTTTATAAATAGAACACCATAGCACATTTGAGTAGCCTGAAGGCATTAACAAAAACCCTTAAAAAATTCTAGAGACATCAACCACCCTTTAAGTTTGGACCACACTCCCCTACCCCTCAATAAATATGGCAAAGTTGACAGGTCTAATGCTCACAATTGGCCCATTGGCCAGAGAAATAGAGAAAATAAGCAAATAATGTTAGGTGACCCAGGAACCCTGATGACAAATAAGGAATAATTGTATATAATAGATGAGTGATCTGGAATTACTGCGGGTGTTTTTTTCCACACACTGCTGCTTGAGGCACGGTTCTCACCTTCTCTTACCGCAGCCTAGAGCACAGTCTATAGTATAGTCTACATTTTCTAAACTGCATTATCCATTCCTGTTAAATTATACTATATATTTTCAAGACAAAACAATCCAAATACCTTACTGCACGCCATGCTATTTACAAGGTTCCATCAGCAGGCACAGTCTGTGACCTAGTGCCTGAAAAAATTGGATGTTTATGTCGGTCGTGTCAGTGTTTAGTTTTGGTGAAGGCTTGTTGGCTTTTCCGTTATATATAAATGCATTGCACACTCTAAGAAATATGTTGTAAATAAATAATTGTGGAGTACTATACTGAATTTACATTGGGAGAAATGAAATCACCTCTTCTGAAAGTCTAATGAATTTCCATACTCGCTTGCCAGCAGACAAGATAAGGGATGTTCGGATATGATGTAGACAGTGGTATTCTAATTGGTCTATGCAAGGGGTTGGCAGTAACTTTTTGCTCTTCAGTTCTGCTGTTCGGAATAAGTGTCTACTAGCTTGGTTCCTTTTACCCTAACATAGAAAGCAGAGATCCTGAATGGAAAGAGTGGTGATGGGCGAATTTTCGTGGGAAATTTGCAAAGTTTTTTTTGCGAAGCGAAACGCCCCAAATTCACCCATCACTAACACAGAGCACTTCAGCCAGATCCTGAAGAGGCAATTATCACCTAGTGATATTTTATACATTTTTGTTTAAAGTCGGCCGACTGTTATGTTACCAAAAAAAAGCAGTACGTATGTATATGATCTGTTATCCGAAAACCCTTTATTCAAGCTCTGAATTCCTGGAAGGCCATCTACCATAGACTCCATTATAATGAAATATTCACATTTTTAAAAATGATTTCCTTTTTCTCTATATAAAAATGTGCCTTCTACTTGATCCCAACTAAGATATACAGCAATTAATCCTTATTGGTCGCAAAACAATTGTGTATGTACAATGTGTATATGTATGTATTGATGAATTAATAAGGAGAATGGACCACCAGTAATAGGTAAATTGTCTGTATAAAGGGACAAATAAAATAATCTAAAATAATTATGGCATACCTCAAATTCCTTCCCTATATACGCATAGACAAAACCTAAGCCAGGTGAATGAAGAAGTTAATTGTGGCCCCTATAAATTATGTTCACATAATACCAATGCCCTGCAGCCAGAGGCTAATGGGTTAATATCAGTTAGGAACACAAGATAGAATTGTAGCTAAAGAACTGCAAGTACACACCCTGGCTATATTTTAGTTAGGTATGCACCGAATCCAGGATTAGGTTCGGGATTCGGCCAAATCCTTGTGCTTGGCCGAACCGAATCCAAATCCTAATTTGCATATGCAAATTTGCCTTTTTGTTACAAAACAAGGAAGCTAACCAATTTTTTCCCACTTTTTCCTTTTCCGCCCCTAATTTGCATATGCAAATGAAGATTCGGGTTCGGTATTCGGCCGAATCTTCCACAATGGATTCGGGGATTCGGCCCTAATTTTAGTAGCATTCATTAGACCACAAACCTTGCAAACTGGACACAGGAAACTGATACTCGTGCAATGTTTTCCAGATATACTTGCACCTGCTCAGATGCCAATTCCGTGTACATCTTCCTTATAGTGAATGCTCTATAGAATGTATATAAATTTGGTCAAATGGGCGTGACATTTGCTTTCCATGCCATGTTAAGTGTGCCATTGTGACAAGCTTCCCACGATTCCAATGTGTTGTCTAATAAATCAGTTATTCTGAAGAACCTTCTTTGTCTTTTAAATAATAAGGTTTTGGTAAGCAAATTACCTATATATACATATACCTATATATACAATTACCTTTGCATTTTACAAATATGTCCACACAGTGTTCCTAGCAAGTGCTGTGTGTGTATAAATTTTATTGTGTGCTCAACAATCTGCTGTGTGGGCTGTCGCAGTAGACTGTGTACGTGCATAGCTTAGGGTGTTGCCTTGGGACCCATCGCCTGCAATTATTTCACCTTAACACTACAAAGTGAAGTGTTGCTGTCTGGTAAATAACTGATTGATTTTAACAATAGCCGCGGGGGTCCCAGCAGCAGTTAAACACATGCAGCAATTTGTGGGGGAATGTAGTGAGGACTTGAATATTTTCCCATAAAAAATGGCATTGTCGGCTCATAACAAAGTTCTGCACATCAAGACGCAGAGCAGAAGTAATACGTTAAATTGAGCAGCAACTTAGGGCTGAAAAGAACAGTTACTGCCATGCAGGAACCATTCAGGCAGCAAAAAAAGTTGTCCCCATAAGTTCCTTCTTATTAATGCAACAATTGCCTTGGATATAATGGGACTGGACAGTGTGTTTAACCTACTCATTGCCTTGGGGTGAGCAATAGCGTGTGTCTATATGCCTGGAGTAGACTATTTCGTTAGCTGTCTATGCTGGATTCAAGTTGCCATAGACCAGTGATCCCCAACCAGTGGCTCATGAACAATATGTTGCTCAGAAACCCCTTGGATGTTACTCCCAGTGACCTCAAAGCAGGTGCTTATCTTTGAATTCCAGGCTTGGAGGCAAGTTTTAGTTACATAAAAACCAGTACTGCCAAACAGAGTCTCCTGTAGCTGCCAGTCCACATAGGGGCTACCAAATAGCCAGTCACAGCCTTTATTTGGGATCTCCAGTGTCTTTTGTCATGCTTGTATTGCTCCCACCTATTTTACATCTGAATGTGGCTCACGGGTAAAAAAAAGGTTGGGGACCTCTGCCATAGACAGAATGTGGCTGTGGATTTTCCCCATCAATTTAAATTCCATTTTAATGAATTGTGGAAGTGTATATGTATTACAGGTATGGGACCTGTTATCCAGAATGCTCGAGACCTGGGGTTTTCCAGATAAGAAATCTTCCCATCATTTGAATCTCAGTACTTTAAAGTGTACTAAAGAATCATTTAAATATTAATGAAACCCAATAAGATTGTTCTGTATCTAGTAAAGATTAATCATATCTATGTTAGGATTACAGAGAAAAAAGGAAATCTTTTTATATTTATATATATATATAAATATATATATATATATATATATATATATATATATATATATATATTGAGTTAACTTTTTATTCAGCAGCTCTCCATGTGCATTTTCAGCAATCAGGTTGCTAGGGTCCAAATTAAGTATTGATTTGAATAAGAGACTGGAATATGAGCAGGAGAGGGTCTGAATAGAAAGATCAGCAATAACAATACATTTGTAGCCTTGCAGAGCATTTGTTTAGATTTAGATTTGTTTAGATGGGGTCATTGACCCCCATTTGAAGAATGGCTAATAATTAAAAAATAAACAATTGAAAAATTGCTTAGAATTGGTCATTCAGTAACATTACATTAGCATTGGATTACAAAATCTATTCAGTTATTCGAAGATGTGTATTTAACTTCTTGCTTGCGAATGTGGGGTTTGCATTCAGTTATTTTGAGCTCTTAAAATCCACTGGCAAGCATTGGTAATTACTCAAAAAGGAAAATTGTTATAATTACGAACATCCTGTAGCATTGAAAGAGCAAAGGGAAAAAATCCAGCATGCTAGTCCAGCCCTGCTAATGAGAATGTTACTATCTGGGGTGCAAGTGATACCTGAGGTGTGGCTTTATGGAACTATCGCACACATTATGGGTCAGGGATTCTAAACCAGTGGGTTAAGATTCAGAATTGTCCTTGTTGTTTAGGGTTGGTCTTTGTGATCCTGTATTCTTCCTTCAACAGACAATACAAATTAAAGGACAAATTAAGTCCACACTTAAATAGACGATACAGTAAAACCCTAATTTAAAGTGGGCCAAATAACTTATTGTGTACTAATAGTTCAATTCCAGCTTGGGAAGATCTGCAAGGAGTTTTTGTTCTCTACCCACAACATACAGGAGGTCAATTGCTCCTGATTAAACTGTCCATAATGTATGTGATATGATAGCGACCTTAGATTGTAAGCTCCATTGGGGAAGGGACTGGTGTGATTGATATAATATAATTGGAATAAGCTGTAAAGCTCTGAAAAAAATGTGTCTTGGCTGTATAAATAACAAATAATTACTTCAAGTTTGCTGACATTCTCAGCTTCATTCTCTACTCGTGGTATAGAATATGGTGTAGAATGTGTGCAGTGTTATGAAGACATACAATGTTGTGACAAAGGAAGGATATGTGAGCAAAGGCTTATACAATCAGGAATTAACTGTTTGTACCTGTGCCTTCCCCAGAGACATACAATTTACTGTTCTGCTTTCTCTATCAGCATCCACTCTGCTGTAAGGAGTGGGGGCAGAGCATGGTCATTATAGTGCAATTAGTTTCTAACATGGGACAGACCTGCACCAGTGCAGTGACCTATAGTGACCAATTATTCTCAATTAGTCCAATTGTTTACTTCACATGTTTCTCCCTGTGTTGCAGTTTATCTTTGTGTAATTCCTTTATAACTTCTCTGATAGAGGATATTCTTGATTATTGCATAATCAAAGCACTATTATCCAGAATGCTCAGGACCTGGGGTTTTCTGGAAAAGAGGTCTTTCTGTAATTTGGATCTCCATACTTTTGCCTACTAAAAAATTATTTAAATATTTAATAAACCCAATAGGATTGCTTTGCCTCCAACAAGGATCAATTGTATCTTAGTTGGAATCAAGTACAAGTTCCTTTTTTATTATTACAGAAAAAAAGGGAATATTTTTAACATTATTTATTTAATTTTAACTAATTTACCCATGCTCAAATGATAATCCTTTAATGTAACCTGCATTGGCTCGTTGCTTTAGTGTGAGATTCAGCTCAAAGCATGTCGTCCCAATAAACCAGTATTTTTTTTTATCTGGTCTATATTAACTAATTCTGTAGAGTGAAAGCAGGTGTTGCCCGGTTAATCAGACAGGATCTATCCCAGGTAAAAACTCTGTGCTAAAAATTATACAAATCTGTATATCTGTGATAGTCAGCCTGTGACTTGCTAGCTGTTGGCAAAATCAAGCTCCTGTTGAATTCTGTAGAGTTGTTGCCCAATAGCTGAGGCCTGGAAAGTACAGACGTAGATCACTGAATGTCCAGAACCCAGTACAAAAGGGTGTTTGCCTCTGCAAAGCCACACAATGCCAGAGTTGGTTCATAGTCCATCTCATTACTCACTATTTTAATTGCAATTTCAGGCTGCAAATTAGAAATGAAATGCAAACTCACAACTGAAGTGACCTTTGACAGATTAGCTCATTAGAAAGATATTTTCATTTTATTTACCATTAATCACCTCCTTAAGTGGTGTGCGCCTCTGATTCCTATGGGTCACGGAGGCAGGGTAGGCACACTTATAGCATCACGGGCATTTGTTACTGCTCTTATGCCATTACTGGCTTTCCCACCATTCTCGGCACAAATCATTCAAGTTAAAGACATAACCTTTCTATAAATTAGAACTGTAGAATTTCTTTTAAAAAAGGAGTTGATTTATATTCAGCAAGCCAAAATCTCATGTACCGGTAACCCAACAATCACCCTTTCCTTCAACCATGGCAAGAGACTGCTATAGGGTAGAAACGGGAGCTCATTAGCCTAATACTGGGTGCAGATGTCTGAAAAGCTAAAGCTAAAGATCATCTACAAAGCTTAGGTCACCAGCCATTGGCCATTATTGTATAACTGTATAAAAAATATAGATGCGTGCTAAATGTCACACAACTGTACAGATCATGAATTAGGGTTTATTTTTAGTACAATGTTTTTTTTGTCGTTCAGCATTACTCAGTACACCTTCTGTATAAATGTTGTTTGTGCCATATTGATGGATTCCCTGCAGAGATAGAGTCAGTGTGTCTTTTCAATGTCGCAGATACTATAGGTCTTTATCTTATATTTATCATGGCGAGGGCAGACTTATTGATGGAATGCTTTCAGGCAGGCATAGCAAACAGTTCTCACATCAATATTCCATGCTCTTCCATAAATCACCATCATGCCAAAGCAGTAGTGAGAGAAGACTAGGCAGTGCAGGGCAAGGGGCTAGTAATGAGTGGTTAAAAAATAATAGAATCTAAACCCCACCCTAGTCTACCTGGTTACTCCAGACTGAACCGTAATCACTGACCCGCAATCAGATTTTGATCTGAACCCCCTACTGATATCAAAGAAGGGAGGGCTACAAAGGTGCCAACATGTTAAAGGCCATGGTCAGTAGGTATGTCAAGGTACACCTAAGACTCAAACAATTAGATTTTCCATCATAAAAGGATTCTAATTTTAGTTTAAGAACTATAAACAGCATCAAATAGCCATCTGATTTTGCACTGTCCAGGAAGATTTGGTTCTATACAAAAACACAAAAAGATATTTTGTGGAGGTCTCTGATTGGAAATTTCATAGCTGTGCCCTGTATTATACACTATCACCGATGCATGGTCAGTCTGAACCCCTGATCACCTCTAGGTTTAACTGTGGTTCAGGGTTGTGGGTCCATACATCACAGCATAAAGTACACTGCAGTCTTTCACTTGTGACACTTCCCTCTTTTGTGATGTCCCTGTCTGATTTTGGATCAGAAATATAGCCATTGCTTGTGGGACATCGCCTATAAATGTTGGCTCACAGGCTTGTTAAAGGGTTGGGCATGTCTGCCTATCCATCAGCATACTGACATGCTGCTCGGGCACCTTGCAAAGCCTTCAGAGGGGCTCCGGCTATAAATGAAGCTGAGCCCATGGGCTGTCCCCCTCCTGAAACTGCAGGGTCTGTTTCCTCTATAGTTATATCCCTGGGCCCACCCCCATCCCTGCGACCTGACCCTGCCTGTCCGGCTATTTCCATTTACCCAACCTGCAAAACCTGAAGTGGTGTCACCGATGATCGGAAGTGATGTCAAATATATGTTTTCACTCAAGGATGTGGGGGCAGGGGCAATCCTGGCCATTTTGCCGCCCGAGGCACCCTTCATTCAGTCACCCCCTTCTCCCCACGGCACTCACATTTTCAGCACTGAAGAAGAGCGGAATTTCCGGGTTGAAAGAAATGGAAATTCGGCTCTTAGTTACCAGGAGCGGCAACCAGGAGGATGCTGCCGTCTGAGGCAGGTCCTGCCATTTCAGGTACATAGAGGCCCAAACAGCCCCCACCAGCCCACTAAATACTGACTTTCTATCATACCTTATAGCAGCCCCCCTGGCATTTGCCAGAACCCACAGATTGCCAGTCCGGGCCTGGTCTGAGGCGAGTTTCATTGGCGGAGCGCCCCTGGGTGGGGGGGATCACAAGCCTGCAATCGACCCAGATGCTCAGGGCACAAGCAGACTGCTCACATGGTCATGGAATCGGGGACTACCCCCACCCCCATACCCCCGTAAACTGATTGTGTTGTGAGTGTTCCACGAGTACCCAACCTGATGCAGGACTCCTATTTTTTTTCTTGACCCAACTCCTCATTATTTTAGGTACAGTGCTAAGAGAGATTCACATTTTTATAATTAATAGTAATACAAGCCAACACTTGATGTGCCTATGTTTTTTTGAACTATGGCAACTAGTAACTGTAAGGTTATTTAGGGTTGTTTTTTTTGTCACAAACATGCCAAGACAGAGTGCAGGGTTGCCAGTCCCTCCAGTAGTGAGGCAGTTAATGCACAGCAGGTTTGTTCATTGACATCCAGCACAAATAGTAAGATTTATATTGCAACTTCCCTTCCTGAGTTAGAAGGAGGAAATGCCACACTATGCAATCATGAACAGTGTTATACCCAAGAATAAACCTGAAGGAACTAATCATTCTACTAAGTGTAGAACCAGTTGTGCCCCGTGTCTGACCTCCAAAGTGTCTGTACAAAGTTACACACCCCGCTGGCATAGAACAGGATAAGTTCTCTTCTTGAGGCCCTCGTAGTGAGGCCCTCATCTTTTTAACAGGGAGCTAGTTTCTCATTCATTAGTCCTCTTTTTGGGGATTCTCACATGTATAGAAGTTTGATTTGTATGAGGATAGCGGAGAACAAGGGCATTTACTCGCACTTCTATATAGATATATTAGTATAGATATTATCATGAATAAATGCTCTTGCGTTAAAATGGCCTTGGAAGCAGTGATCGCAAAGTACTATAAAAAAAATAATAATAATTTTTGGTGCAGTTTGCCTTTTTCAGATGGGATGTAGCCTGAAGACACGATCTTTATCTTTCTGATAGAAAAAAAGTATGCCATGATTTTCCTTAATGCACCTATAGTTCTTACTTTTTCATGTATTAATGATTATATACAGTTATGTTTGATTAAAGTCATATGGAGTCAGGGTCGGACTGGGAGGCGTGGGGCCCACCGGGGCTACTGCCCCAGGGCCCCCCTCCGGCCGCTGCTACCGCTCCGGAGTGCTTTAGGGGACTAGTGCGCATGCGCGCGGTGCCGTGTTTGTGCGCAGGCGCGCGGCGCTACCTTTATGCGCATGCGCAGTTACTCTATTATACCGCGACCCCAAACAAAGTGGGGTCGCGCCGCCCCACTAAGTAGCGGATCTGGGCCGGCGGGGCCCACCGGGGTTTTTCCCGGTGTCCCGCCGGCCCAGTCCGACACTGTATGGAGTAGGTAAAACAACTTCCCCACTGCTAAAGTACAGCATATGTAGTTTCAGCACTCTTTCAATACATGCACAGTCTTATTTAGAGATTGTTAATTTAATGATTGTTACCAATGATGTAAACCAATATTTTCTGTAACCTCAGCACTACAGCAGAGTCAGCAAGCCCGATGGGCATAAAGTGCATTCCACTCGTACTTGAGCAGCACTTGATTGTTTGTGTATGATACAATACACATGTTTAGATGGAGGACTAATTGTTTTTTTAAGAATGGTGGTAAACCTTAGAACAGATGTTTGCCATGTTTTTGCATTCATTATTTGCTATTAGCAGGAAAGGTCCCAAGTGCAGAAACAATAAAATGAGTGGGTTACGTTTTTAACTTTTATTCAGAGCATGACTCCCCTGCCTTATACTGTTGCTACTCTCCACATCTCCATTGTGAAAAATAAACTTCTGAACATCCAATGAACTCAGGGCACAGGTCTGGTGTGACAATTGTAGATTCCGCACCTCCTCTCCTTTCCTATGGAAATCCTGCCTGGTGAACCCCCCCCCCCGAAACGTTGATGCACGGGTGGTTAAAATAAAAGGGGCAAGTTCCCCGCCTGCAAAACAATATGGTGACACAGACACCACTCTTTGGGGGGAAATGTAATAAAATTTGCAACGAGAACACATTTGCGAATAAAAATTTGCATGTTGCATTATAATATTCTTCATAGTGCATTGTGAATCTAAATTGCTCATTGCGAACCTTTAACAACTTCTTGAAGCATAACAACTTTAATTTATTAAGAAGTTGTATTACATACACTGCACACTATGGCAAACTATAACATCCGCAATTGCTATCCTACTGTCATGTGAGGGGCAAAGTGTTTCGCAAAGGTAAAATTGTTCACTTTGGGAACAAAGCCCTCTGCTTTACATGTAATGCCCTCCCTTGTTCTGAACCATAAGTAGTAGTAAAGTAGGAGTAAATTAGCCCTTTGATGTCATGGTCTGTGTTTACTAGGATAAAAGATCTCTGACTATCACCACTTGATGCCATATAGAACCAAAAAAATTTACTGCCACCAAAGTCAAGCCCCCCGGCCTCCACCCATAAAAATGAAGGCAAAAATTGTATTCATTGTAAATTGTATTCAAGTGATCTTGAAATTGACCTTTATTTTATACACTATAGGACCAATAGTATTCAGACACCTGTCTATGCAACATTTCATTTCCAAATCAAGCATTTTATATGAAGTTGGTCCTCCTTTGCTATTAAAGAAGCTTTTATGCTTCTGGAAAGGCTTTCCAGTAGACGTTTGAAAATTGTTGATGGAATTTGCTTCCATAAAGTCACAAAAGTTTTGGTGAGGTTGGACACTGAGGTTTAGGCCTGGCACACATTGGGAGTTCCAGTTGATCCATAGGTACTCAGTTTGGGTGATGGCAGGCAGGCTGGTAAATTTTTTCCATTTCCTTAGCAAATCCATTCTGTATGGACCTTCTGCATACAGGCATTATTATGCTACAGCAAGAAAGGACCTTCCCAAAACTATTGCCAAAAAGCAGGAAGCACCAGATTATCAAGAATATTAATTTACCATGCAGCCTTACAGTTTGCTTTCACTGGAACCAGGGCTAGCCCAAACCATGGGAGTTGTCCTCAGATCATTATTCCTCCACCAGACATTGCTGTTGGCATTATGCATTCAGGGTGGCAGTGCTCAAACATTGCTCACTCCTGAGGATGCTTCCAGAGTCTAAGCGTGGAGGCAGACGGGCAGTTTATTCGCCCTGCGACACATTTTATCTACTGCGGGAGACTAATCTGCCCAAAATGCCTTCCTGCCGACAAGAATACGAATTGCAGGCAGGATGGCATACGTATTGTTTCGGAAGTCGCCCAAAGTTTTCTCGTGAGGCAAAATCCAAAGCAATTCGTATGCCATCCCACCAGAGATTTGTATACTTGCCAGTAGGAAGGCATTTGGGGAGATTAGACACCCGAAGTAGAGAAGATTTGTCGCTAGGCAACTAATCTCCGCATCTGCAACCACCCTAATGGCACTGACCACTACTACAGCCAGCCCTGCGCCTTGTACAAGGTGATATTAGGTTTGTTTGTCTCTGATTACCCATAATTCCACAGTCCCTATTCATAGTTATTGTTCTGACATTGCTTCTGGAGACTGGTCCTCAGCAGTATTCCAGCTGAGGACATATATTAGATACAATGTTCAGATACTTTTGCCCATACAGTGTATTTTGTATTTGATATTCATTGCCAATCTGGCATTTCATTGGCTGTGTGGTCAGTAGTGAGTTTCACTGTGTTTGTGTTTTAAATTATGGTTTCCTTATGATATCTAATACTTCAACTTTTATTTTTTTCATTTATTCTAAGATGCAAATAATTGTGAAAGCCAGATGAATTTTAATTTCCTTACGTAATTTAAAAATGAATAACCAGCACCAGAAGTGATTGCTTTCTAAAACATTTATGGATGATTAAGTTAACTTCCCGTTAATATTTAGCTATACACCATTCATTACTAGACATGAAATAATCTTTATGGCATGCACTTTTAATTACCATATAAAATAAAGTGTGCTTGCTAAAGTCTGATTCTTATGTATTGTCTAAATATTTAGTCTCGGGCAATTTGGTAGACCTTGGAGAGCTAATAAACGTGCCTGTTAGATTTTGCCATTATTTTGCTGTAGAGAAGAAAACCATTGTTATTGGTTTAATATGATTTGTGTAAAGGATCAAACTTTCTATTTTCCAAGTGGCCAACGCCTCTGGAGATCAAATCCATCTTGCATCTTCTTAAGGGTGCGTTGAAGTGTAAGCAAGAAGAAAGCTTATAAAGGAGAGCTACACTGAATATTTTTCTGCTCATATATAACTGGGGCTGAGATGCCATACACAAAGCAGAGAGTTCATACATAATCACTAAAAAAGGAACATAATCATAAGAAAAGGAGAGTGTGGGCTTCCGCCCATAAGGCATCTACATGGAAAGGTTTGCTGTGGCAGATGCCTCACAAAAGGGCAGGGCGAGCAACATTTGGAAAAGTCTAAGTGGCTGAGATAGGAGATGTACAAAGGTGCTAATGTGCAAAAACGATGTGATAAAGGGGGGTTTGTTCAGGGAACCCAGAGATCAAGAAATAAGAGGTGGTGCTGGGGACAGCTATAGGAAAAGAAGATGGCACAGCATCTATGAGACTATGGGGCCTATTTACTAACTATCAAATGTTATTTTCTTTCATGAATCACAGGTGGTTTTCCTATTTTTCTTAAAAGTTCTAAGTATTTGAGATTTTTGAAGTGTGAAACCCAAGATAAACTCTGCTACAAAAATTCACCAGGTAAAAGTTGTCAAGGCCCTTTAGAAGTCACTGTCAACTGCAGTGATCCTATTGGACCATTTTTAACCAATTTGGACTTTCCAGTTTTCAGATTTTTTCTCGATAGGAATTGTCTGAAAAACTCTAATTTTTAGAGGTATTCGGGATTTTTGGATTGTTCAGCATGTTTTTTTCCGTTTGAATTATTTAATAAATTTCATGACATTCGTGTTTTTAGATAAAGTGATTTTAATTGTGGTTTTCAAAAACCTCTAAACGAGACTGTTGATAAATAGGCCTTCATAAATAGTAGAGTGACCATGCAGAAAGAAATGGAGGGAAGCACAGTGCTAAGAAACAAAGAATCATCACTGACACTGGAAAGGCAAAGTCCACATTAGAAATGGGGGAACAACCACAGAAGGACGAGAGAAAAGCACTGTGGAAAGCAGAATACACCACACAGGATATAGGGCAAACACTGGAGAGGAAAGATCAGTTCATGAGTATTTTAATTTTTTGCAGAAATAAAAGAAGAGAAAAGCTAACAATAATATGTTGTTTTGTTTTTATTTCTATTGTTTTCATGAAGAAATCTTTGGAATTTCATCATATGTACATTTTTTTTCTTTTGGAAACATATGTATTTTATCTTAAGTCATTGTATTTTATTGAAAATTTAATAAAAAGAATTTTAAAAGAAAAAAAAAAAAAAAAAAACACAATAATATGAAATAGTATAGGAGGAATAGGTATTAAGAATGTAGTTCAAAAAAGTAACGCCTAAATCTTCGCTCTTTTTACTATGATAAACCTTAGTTCAGGTGTACAAAACAACCATGACATTTATTACTGTTAATGGAATGACCTGTGGCTGTGCAGTCATATTGCTACCCATAATATTAGAATAAATACACCTGTCTCCATAAAGTCATTCAGCCTGGCAGTACATTACCAGCAAAGATTCAAGCATGAAGACCAGAGAGCTTTCTAAACAACTGGAACATCAGAAAAGGAATCAATCCAAAGGACACATGATGATGTTTCAGAAAGTATCCTCTGAGAGCATTGGTGCACAGCTATAATCACTAATATCAACATCCATGATATAGTGCACATTTCCTGCATACTTAAACAAATACTGGAGTTTTAGTTCCACCAATAGTATGAGAGCATCATTAGCCTGGCTAAACCACAGTGTTCAAGTCCATTCTCCATCCATTTTCTGTCTCACAATCTCTTCCCTTCAGCAAAGATGGTCTGTATTCTGGGTCTAAACCTGCCAGTGGGTCACAGGCTGCAGTAAAAGCCTTTCTTCTTCCCATTCAGCTGTTGTGAGTTTTTGTGCTATGTTCAATTATGGGACATAATGGGCAGCAACATTTAGGGGCACGTGCTATTTGTGATTCAGCAAAAAGAAACCGGAACATCATTTGTAGCGGGTCGATATGTCGGCATAGTATTATAGTTCAAATGAAAGACATTTCAACAGACATAATAGAAAAGGAAAACTAGGCAAATTTGTACTGCTAATAGCAGCTGTCTGAAGAGTCTTGGTTGTAGGCTACTGATCTAATTGAAACCAGAGCCTCATCTCCAACAATGGCTTTACATTTCCATGGGACATTCAGTAAAGAATACAATCCCAGTACTCCTAAAACTTCTGTGATAGCTTTCTTCTCGTAATAAAACTTAGCTCTCAAAATCGCATTGTTTTTTTCTCCACTTGCACACAGGTGCGCATCAGTCTTCCCATCTGACTTATTATTACCATGTATTACCAAATTACCATGTATTTATAAACTGCCAACATATGTCAATAAATTGGCAGCTAAATGCACTGAATATAAAGATTAAAGGGGTGCTTCAAAGTTAACATTTTGTATGTTATAATATTGCCAATTGGTCTAATATTGCCAATTGATCTAAGCAGTTGGTCTTCATTATTTATTTCTAATAGTTTTTAAATTGTTTGCCTTCTTCTTCTGACTCTTTCCAGCTTTCAAATGGGAGTCACTGACCCCTTCTAAAAAACAAATGCTCTTTAAGGCTTCTAATTTTTTATTACTCATATTTCTATGCAGTCTCTTATTTGAATCAGTGCATGGTATTTTGAACCCTGGCAACTAGATTGCTGCAAACTGAAGAGCTGCTGAATAAAAAGCTAAATAACTCAAAAAATTAAAAGCAATTGCAGATTGTCAGAATATCACTCTCTACATCATACTAAAATTTAACTCAAAGGTGAACAACCCCCTTTAATATACAAAGTAACCAATACAAGAGGTGAAGAAGGCCATGCCCAAAAGAGCTTACAATCTAAACCTTATTCTATGTTTGACGCAGAATTTACATATACTCTCTTCTTATAGCAAAAATGGATTTTTTTAAACAAAAAACATAAACCATTTTCAGTGAAACAAATCAATGGAACTGTCAGTTGTGGTAAATCTGCATTCCTTATTTCCTAAGAAATTTCCTAAGAAAGTGACAATTGCTTATTAAACATCAGCAACAAGTCTGGTTTATTCTGCTACTAATGCATCAGCAATGCATCCAGGGTGATGAGCCTCAGGCCCCCTAGCAGGCAAGAGGTTAATGGAGCTAGATTAAATCACATCTCCTTTTGAAAGGGGAACTGACATATTTATTCCATCACGGCACAAAAGAAGAAGGCAGACTATATACATATGTCTTCAAGTAAATGAGAAAACTGCTCCTTGGTTTGAATTAACATCAGAGCTGCCACAGATAATGGAATAGCCACGGAACAGAACAGCAGGTAATGGCAAATGTGCGGAAAATGATAGCATTTTTTAAGAATGCAATATAGATAATAAGCAGTTCCATACAGGTAATGCTGAATGCATAATAATGTCCTAGAAACTATATAAACATGGCTTTTGCAGTATGGCGCTTTAAGGGAAAGAATTCTTCTGTTTATCATAAGTATATCAAGATATGCTTATTAGCTGTGAATAGTCAGTAAAGGAAGCAGGATTTCCAATGACCCTTCTTTTTTTCTTCTGGGGCGTTTATTTAAAGGGACACGAACACATTGGGTTATTTTTTACTGATAAGTATCCATGTATATTTTAACCAAATAAATAATGTATAAATATTATTTCATATATTTTGAATTCTAAAATCAGGAATATGAAACAAAAACCAGCAACCAAGAAAACGCTCTGCTAAAATTCCTGGAAAATTGCAATGTTGCTGAGCCTCCAGTCATTACAGAAACCAGTTATCTTAGCAATGTTAACCTCCCCTCTATATGAATGACAATACCTTGCCCTTAGGACAATTGCACCTACAGTATATACCAGTGATAACCTGACTTTTTTTTCCAGATAAAAGCTCCCTTTAAAGGAGAAGGAAAATGTTCTTGCACTTGGGGGTGCCAAATGTTAGGCACCCCCAAGTGATTGTATTGAAAAACCCTGGGCCGGTGCTCTTATCAGCAGAAAACTGCACCGGCCCGCGGTTATACCAGTGAGCACCACGTATCGATCCTCTTCCATCCTCCTCTTTCTTCGTGCGGCTGCGCATGTGCAGTAGAGTGAAAAGCCGAACTTTAATTAAAAAGTTGGCTATTTAGTTCTACTGTGCATACGTCTGCCCCCGGAAAATTGAAGAAAGAAGAAGCCGGAAGAGGATCGCTCCGTGATGCTCACTGGTATAACCCCGGGCCGGTGCAGTTTTCGGCTGCACCCAAGTGCAAAAAGACTTTCCTTCTCCTTTAAAGGGGGACCTTCACCCTAAGAAATAATTCCAAATATGTTTCATGTTAGCTGCGTTAGTTGAACAAAAAAAAACTTTACTTACACTGTGTAAATTATTTAAATCTTGTTTTCTTTAGTCTTGGAATTCACAATCACAGCAAGCAGGCAGCCACCATTGCAGCAGCCATTTTGTGGACACTGTTATTGCATCATGCCAAAATCTTGTGTATGTGCTAGAATTGGGGACCAATGCCCATGCCTGTGCACAGGCTACAAAATTATAGGCCATGAATGAAAGGAGTACAGTGACATAGGAAGTGCTGAATAGAAAGTAATTGTAATTGACTGCCTCACCTTTATGTCGTGAGGCATAGAGGTGGGGCAGGCAATTTATGATTGACAGCTCAGATTTCTAAATACCTTAATATAACAGGAATGGATGAATTTGGGTTTCATGGTCAGTTTGCAAATGACTTTTATAATACAGCTTTTAAATGAGGGTGGCAGCTCACCTTTAAGTCCGTTCATCTAGCCTAGCTAAAAAGTATGATCCCATTATTTCCCTATAACCTTCATTATGGACCTCCAGGGGAATCTCCTCTGTCAGCTGTTATGTCCTTCGGGCTGGGCTGGGTAGAACCAATTTTGGAACCACTGCCATATACTTAATAAAGACATTGTTAAATACCAAAGTTTCCAGTCTGTCTTCCAGTAGAAAGTCTGTACTTGCAACTAGGGATTGGCGAATTTAACCTGTTTCATTTCGGCAAAAATTAGCCGCCGGAGAAATGTCGCCGACGCCCATTAAAGTCTGACGCGCGTCTTTTTTTTTTTTGACGCATGACACAACACAAGTCTATGGGCGTCATTTCGACGGCGAAACATGGTGAAAAAATTCACCCATCCCTAATTGCAACCTTTCACTGTCCTGCAACTTCAGTCAACATTTTGCTGATATAAACACTGAGGATCCCCAATGTGCACCGTTTCCCACTTTCCTAATGCTGCATTCACTAGAGAGAGACTTCTGTCACTCCAATTCATATCTCCATTCTTTTTATCAACAGCTCATGGGTAAACTCACACCACATCATAGATGCATGTGACATTCAGAATGGGGGACACGTCAGCAGGGAAAGAATAAGAGAGACCTTACATGACGTCTGCTGGCTATTTGCTGACTGCCGCTTCTACTGAGCTATTGTTAAGAAATCACTAGGTTTTTGCAATGATTGACAGCATTCCACAGAACGCCATATGACATGCTAATCGGATATAAGTGGAATTACTTGAATAGCTAATAATAATGCAATAGCATGGGGAGACCTGCATTTTCTTTCCATGATTAAGTCATCTTTCTAGGTTTCTTGCTAAATAGAATTGCAAGTAGTTCTAGCAAATAATACCTCTGATTTTATGAAAAAATTCTCCAAGTTTTTTATGGTGTAAAATGTCCTATGTATGTATGGTGTGTTAAATATATATATATATTTTTTTTTTTGTGGTTCGTGTGTTGTATATGTGTGTACTGTGAATTAATAGTATATACTGTATGCTTTGTGTTTGTGATTGGTGTGTATGAATGTGGGCTCCGCATGTTTGTATGTGTGGGATGAGGCTGTTAACAGATACATACACCAGTGAAGGTTCCATTTCTATTGCTACCAATTGGACTGTGCAAGGGAATTGTCTGTATTGGAAATTCTCAGCACTCCTCAGGGGTTTGATTTATGTTAATGAGATGTAGGCAAATTCCTTTGCATGCTTTATTCAACTTTAGAAAATAACAGAAATGCCTTGAATTAATCCAAGAAGCAATGGGTAAAGGAAAGACCATAATTAGAGAGAGAGACTGGGAAATAATAAAGTGATATAACAGTCATTTGTCATTGCAGCAAACACTACCGAGGACTTGGCTGAATTGATAAAAAGCACAATAGTACTGGACTTCTCCCCCAGGACATTCCACGAAAGGGCCCTATCATTAATCATTATTAGGCCTGATGTCTGCTCAGTCCAGGGGAGAGATAACACTGATAAACAGAAAAAAACCCTCAATCCCTATGTTCTCTTATAGATCCTATAGAGCCAAATGCATGACAATACAGGTATGCAACCTGTATTCAGAATGCACGGGGCCTGGAGTTTTCCAGATAAAGGTTGTCTTTGTAATTTTGATCTCCATACTTAATCAACTTAAAAAAAAAACCATTTAAACATTAAATAAACCCAATACTATTCATTCTGCCATCAATAAGGAATAATTATATCTTAGCTGGGATTAGGGATGCACCGAATCCACTTTTTTGGATTCGGCCGAACCCCCGAATCCTTCACAAAAGATTCGGCCGAATACCGAACCGAATCCGAACCCTAATTTGCATATGCAAATTAGGGGCGGGGAGGGAAAAAACATGTTTTACTTCCTTGTTTACTGACAAAAAGTCACGCAATTTCACCCCCCCTAATTTGCATATGCAAATTAGGATTCGGTTCGGCTGGGCAGAAGGATTCGGCCGAATCCGAATCCTGCTGCAAAAGGCTGAATCCTGGCCGAATCTCGAACCGAATCCTGTGTGAGGGCCAATGATTTATAACCCAGCATGCAGCTTTCCAGCTGTTATTGCCCTGCTATCCCCACCTTTGGTTTAATAGAAGCTGGAGGCTGCAAGTTGGATGTCCCTGATTTTTTGGGGGGTCATTTATAAAAACCAATTAACTTTTTTTCCTTCTCATTAGCCTTACTTGAGTCAATCGATAGGAGTTAACCGCTGTATAGATTACTCCTGTGTCTTGAAATACCCCAGTATAAGGTACACTATTCCACTGTTGCCCCCTCTTCCCAGAAAATGCTTAGAGGGCATTGGATTTTCTTTCCCACTCATTTAACCATGGTTGTGCAAGATCCCATAAAGACTGGGGGTACAGCATGGTTTCCTTTAATGGAACACCCCTATTTTCCACTGAAGTGAGCACAATGAAGAAAATAATTGTATCCTTTTGTATAAGGTGATCCCCTGCCATCTATACATTGCTGCTTGGCATCTATCTACTGAACAGGCATCATAAATCATGTGTTATAAGTCTGTTCCCTTGTGGAGGGACACTAGTGACACAGGATTAGAAACCAGCCGCAACAGAAGTAACACAAGCATTTCAGAACTCTGTTATCTTTCAGCTCCATTCTGCCATTACAATCAGGGCAGATTTCATAAAGTAAATTTAAAAAAAAAAAAAAAAGGTTAATTAGATTTCAACTTTGCGGAGCTGTAACCAAGTCAGGTTCCCTGTTCATTTCATTCAAGGGTTTAGTAAGATGAACTGCTCGTCCTGATAATTGTTTAACATCTTTGCATCCATGTTTATGTCGAACAGGGCCCTGCTACTGATTCCCATGGGTATAAATATTTATCAGCCATGCTATAAATGGAATGCATGCATGCAGTGATATGTCATCCCCATGTACAAACTGCTTAAGGATGTCATTATAGCACTGAGCCTCTAATTAGTTGCAGCTCGTCAGGATGTCAGTGGGAGATGGTATAACGAAGAACTCTGTTCTCATTCGGGGAGTTAGTGAAAAGTAACATTGATAACTTGAACATATGTAGCTGTACTATCTACAGATAAATGTCTATTTCTCTTTGCCATTAGTGCAGAACATTAAATATTGTGCATCAGACCCCTTGGAAGGGTCGCTGAGATGGTAATCCCAGTTTTCTTGCTACCAGACAAAATTAACTCAATAAAGTCAAACAGAAGTCAAGGAAAGAGTTACAAGATTAAAAGCGAGTGAAGGTACCTGGACATTTATTCAAATAGACACGCTTGTGTAGATATGTTTATTGGCAAATGACAGTTCAACCCATGTTACTCTGGTAATTATGTTTTTAAGGGGGGAATGGCAAGCCACAATATAGCCTTATACATTTTTCCTTTTAACCTAGATTAAAATGTTTAAAGAAATCTGAGTTAATGGACTGGTTGTGTATTTACTGAATATTTAAAGATATTAATCCTGGGGGAGTTTAAATAGGGAAATTCAAATCCCGTTGAGCAAGGGATTAACAACCTGACTTTAAAAAAAACAAATGTTTTAAGAATTAAGATTGATCAATTCCTAAACAAAGTACCAGACTTATCTACTGAGAGGTAATACTGTGCACCGATCCACAGCTAGCATAGAAAAGAGCTCAGCAAGTACAAAAATCCATCTCTCTCTGTCCTTGCCTAAAAACAAGGCCAATTAACTCCTTATTTCATGGATGACAACCTCTCCTTAGGACCCCCATTGTAATGTTTAGGGAAGTGCTGATTGTAAAAGAAGCTGCGTGCCGTGAAGTGTTTACATTTAGTAAAGCATAAAATGATGGATATTCTATCAACTATAACCATTGAGACCATTAAAGGTTAGAATAGGAACGTCACACTTGCCAGCCTTTGAATATTAACTACAACTCCCAACATCCCCTGGGCTGCATGCAGGTTTGCCCCTTTGAATCAGTCGCAAGTTCTCTGAGTTCTTGATAGGTATGCGAGAAACATATTCTTGTGAGGGAATCTGCAACCCCTAGCTTAGCAATGAGGTATGCCTGGCAGAAGTTGAAAAGGTAAATCTTTTGTTTGGTCTGTGCAATGACCTGCCAAATAGTGATGGGCGAATTTGGGACGTTTCACTGAAAAATGTGCAAATTTCGTGGGAAATTCACGAAATGGTGAAAAATTTGCGGCATCCATTTTTTTGACGCCGGTGATTTTCGCGGTGGGTTCGCGAATTTATTCTGCAAATTCGCGCCTGCCGAATAAATTCGCCCACCACTACCTGCCTAATCATTATTAGGGAGTTGACAACTTATTCTGAGGGAAAACTTCAGATCTGCAGATATTAAGGTTTTCTAAATGTCAGTCTTCTACTAAGAAGGAGAGAATGAATATCAGATATCTCTGGATAAAGTGATCATGCCAGCAAAAAAGTAAACTTGTACAGGAGAAGCGAACAGTGTGACAAAGTAGCAAAGCAATTTATTCATTACACACATTATTATTATTATTATTGTCCTTTGTTTAGATAACGCCAAAAGGTTTTCACATCCCTTTATAGGGGATTGTCCATCATTCATTAGAGCTTCTAAGGTCCTAAGATCACATTCACCCAACAGTCTATGGTCCACTTTGTCAGGTGTCAATTAATCAGCCTATTGTAGGAGCATGGGGGGACGAAGGTTGGAATCTAACCTAGGACCCCAGTGGTGCAAAACAGAAATGCTAACTACTGTTGCAGCCTCTTCCCAGAAAACGCCACCATGCCGTCCATCAGTAAATGTTCAAAATTTGGGTCTGGGCCCCCTCATTGTTGCCATCAACTTCCACACCCTCCCATATTACCAATACTTTAATCCCTCTGGGATTTCTCTTGTCCATGCTGCAATTGTAACTTCTTAACTCAAGCTCACTAAGGAAAATAAGTGGTGAGAGAGCCCAGGACAAAATACCCTGTGACCGGTCCTATTGCTTAAAATCCAACTTAGAGCTGTAAAACTGTTACTAAAGTACAACTCCCAAGTTTTTCTGTGTCCATGGGTGCCATACATTCCTGTTTTATCAACAGCTGGACGACCAATTCCTCAACCTTATTTGCACCCCCTTCTGACGAAAGCTCTTCGCAGCCCCAATTAAAATTCCCACCACTCGGATTTTTAAATACACAGGGTCATCTGAAAGCAAGAAATGCAAGTGGCTTTCCAGTTATTAGGTAATAATCACCGCAATTAAATTAAGTCTCTCACTTCAACCAAACAGATATTACAATATAAGGCAAACCGAAGAGATTTACATCTCAATTAGGTTAGAAATTTTATGACACCATTTATATATAATCCATACATATTGATACAAAACTTAAAGCTTTATTCCTAGTATATTGCTACAATGCCAGTTTCCTTCAAGAGCTTATAGTTTGAATAAATCACCGCATTACCTATATTTATTTTCTGACTGTGAGACTGATGTGCCTTTTGCTACAGAAGGGAAGTCATTATATATAAAGTACATACGGATGAGTGTCGGCCAGCACTGTACAGCTAGCTCTGACACACTTTTATTCATAATCTATACTCCTGGTGAAACATTATCATTCCCTTTCTATATAGAGCAAATGAAATGAAACTTACCTGTAGCTGACAGGAGAAGGGGAGCAAGAGAAAGCAGGAGAAGCATCCTTGTGTCTGTATGTGAGCTGCCAAACTGCACTCTAGGACTGTAGGGAGTAGGAAAAAGAAGGAGGAGGGGGAGTGAGGAACTGAGCAAGCCCCTTCCCTACTTACAAGCAGCGCACCCACCACATGGCAAAGGCTTCTGCATTCTACACAGCACCTGTAAGCCAGCAGGTAGGGACGCTCCACCGGCCTCCAATGGCTTAGGGTGTATAGGGAACATAACAGATGCAGAAATGAAATACTATGTTAAGCGTTATAGAGAAAGGCATTTCATTCTAAGATTGGAATCTGCTCCCTAATTTGTCAAAGCCCAAGTTTGATTACTGCATCTCCTACTTGTGAATGTCAGCAAACAGTTGTGATTGTGAGCTCTGTGGCAAAAAGACTAATATTGTGCTAAACAAACAACTCTTTAATTAACCCCTTGAACTCCAGCAAGGTCTCTAAATACACTGCAAGGGAGCACAGCATGAAGAAAAAAATTCTCCGTCCACAAAGAGCTACTCGGCAAGCACAGCTATAGATTCTATTATATACAATTTATCAAAATTACATCTGCACATGATTCTTTAGGTGCAAGTGTGCTGCATTTATTGATGTTGCTGTGGGAACCCTGGAGCTACTGCCACCTTCAGTGTGCGCTAGGGTTCCCTAAACAATTAACTGAAAGAGATTGTTGGGGCACAGTCGAGCTTAGTGAAAAAACGTGCAAGTGCAAAGAGCAGGTAGCTTTTACAAATGGTGCTGCAATGATTACAGCAAAAGTTGCACTTAATAAATTAGCCCAAAGTTCCTGGAAAGACAGCTCCATTCTTACTCGCTCCTTTGACTATAGGTAGGAGTAACACTATTTTTCCCAAAAGGTCTCTACAAAGGGATGACCCATACCTTTTAAGCGGGTGGTGGAGCCCTACAAGGAATGTGAAGCACTAGTTTCATCCATAAATGCCTATGCTTTTGTTTATTTAATAAATAGTGAACATGATCTGTATTTTAAATTTTCCTCTTCTTCGGGCGACTAATCTCCATTCTGCCTTCCCACCGGCAAGAATGTGAATCGCTGGTGGGATGGCATACGGATTGCTTCGGTTTTCCAAAGTCGCCCAAAGTTTCCTCGTGTGCCACCACCCTAAAACCAAATGTCATTAATGAATATTGGAAAATTTTAGAATTACATTTGCTTTCATTATGCAAAAAAAAACATGTTTTGGGGTGAAGGACCCCTTTTAAGGGATTGGAAACCAAAATCCTGTGAGACTGAAAATTATCTCTGTTTCAATGGGCAAAAGGCAAGTAATATCTGCGGCACTGAGATTCTACTCTGTGAATGCCTATCCCAGGAAGAAATGACATAAGCTATAACCATACTTCATCGAAAGACTTAACTTGTAGGTCATGAGTGCGTGTGTGTAAAATATTCATGATAAATTGGCCCTTGAAGCTTATTCTGTATGATCTCGCTGCAGCTTATATAAACAAACCCTGAGGAATACCTTACATACATGGGGACAAATACATGGGCAGTTCTGCGTTTTATTCTTGTATTCATTTTTCTTTCTTTTTATTAGTCTCTTAACTGTAACTAGACCCTGAAACAGATACTCACAACTGTTCTTAGGGCACAGAAGCCTTTGGTGATCAGGCTCTGAAGCCATCTTATTATCATTTTATTTTTTCCGTAATTTTGCTAGATATCTGCTAGATATCATTTAGGATTATTTTGCCACCAATATGGACTCATGCACCTTAGTTACCATCAAGTACCAGCTACTGTTTTATTATTAAAAGGAAATCATTTTTCAAAATGTTATTTTGGAGCTTTCTGGATAAGCTCCAAAAGGTGTGTATATATGTATAAGGGTGGAAAGTGTGTGCTTATACTTTAATGTGGTTCAGGCATCTTCTGATATCCCTAAAGCCCCAAGCAATAAACCTTCCTCCACCACATGAGGACCCTGTAAGCATTTGAAGTTATTCAGTGCTTTATATTAACATATAACAAACAGGTTTCACCACAATGTAACAAAGTTACAGAATAAAAATAGGATGAGAGGGATGAAGGTGCCCTGCTCACATGAGTTTAAAAGGGATGTTTACCTTTAAGTTAACCTTTAGTATGAAATGGAGAGTGATTTTCTTTTGCAATGGGTTTTTATTTTTTATATGTGAGTTTTGAGTTATTTTGCTTTTTATTCAGCAGCTCTCTGGTCTGCAATTTTGGCAATCTGGTTGCTAGGATCGAAGTGACCCTAGCAACCATGTATTGATTTGAATAAGAATAGGGGAGGACCTGAATAGAAAGATGAGTAATAAACAGTAGCAATAACAATTCATTTGTAGCCTTATGGAGTATTTGTTTTAGATGGGGTCACTGAAAGCTGGAGTCAGAAGAAGAAGGCAAATTCATTTAAATAACACTAAAAATAAATAAATAAAGTTGCTTTGAATTGGCCATTCTATAACTTAAAGGTGAACCACCCTTTTAAAGGATTTTGGGTCTGAGCCACCTCTCCCCCTGGGCTGCCTATATTGGTAGGGTCCACTTCCCCTATTGTTATTCCACTTCCCCAAGACTGTTCTATGTTCCATATATTTCTTTGACTGACATTATCATAGCACCCTAAAATTATGTGTTCTCCAATCCACCAGCCAGCCTTTGGGATTTATAGATCTCCAGGTGAACTGATGTTACACCCCAAATAATTTCCCTTGGCTAGAAGCTGCAGCTGTTATTTAAAGGCAAAACACTGATGATTATCTCAGCTCAGTGTATCAGACCTGTCACATTCTATTGCACTCAGTGTTTATACACCTGAATTCTCTATTTTGGCTTTGCATGATTTCGCTACATAAGCAATGAGATGGATTACAGAAATATTAAGATCTCTTGTGTCCTATCTGTTTAATCTCAAGATAAATCCAGCAATATGGCAGATAACCAAGTTTTTTTTTTATTATTTGCTCTGCACTGAATAATGATTTTTGTTCTTTATATGGGAACCCCAAAGCAAATATAGGGCAAGTTCTCTGCATGATAATACAAGTGCTCTGCCCGTAGAAAAACTGTGCCAAGATCAGAAGGGACATGTTCCTATCAGAGTTGCATGCACAATATTTCATGCGTTCCATTAAATAAAATTCACTTAAATTGGACATATACCCAACTATAATTTAAAGGACAAGTAAACCTTTAATACAATTCTATGCACATTTGCAATCTATATCAATATTTTTTCTTCTATTTCAAAACAAAGCTGTTTATTAACTGCTTATATAATGTATTTTGTAACAGTGCCATCTGCTGGTCAGTCCTTTTATAGTCAGAGAGAGTTCAAAAGAAAAGCAGAGAACTATTCTGATGTTGCTCTGTTTCAGAAAGAGATCAAAAACCTCAGATGGTCTTTCCCACCATTTTCTCGAGCAGAGCATCATGGAAAGATCAGAACAGTTAACCATACATACAAAGGGACTGACCAGCAGGCAGACAGTACTTATACAGGTATGGGACCTGTTATCCAGAATGTTAGGGACCTGGGGTTTTCTGGATAATTAATTTTTCCATTATTTGGATCAATATGCCTTGTCTACTACAAAATAATTTAAACATTAAAAAAATGACTGTTTTGTAGAGATAATAGAAAATGACCCAGACCTGTCTAAACCTCTCTCAAAGGTATACAATATCCTTCTCAATTCAGGTGAATATAAATTACCATCGTTCTGCCGTTCCTGGGAGAAAGAACTGGGAGTTAACATACCAGAACAAATGTGGGTGAATATCTTTAAGCAAGGTAATAAAAAGGCCAGGGCCTCAAAAATGAAAGAAGCAATTTATAAAATAATCACAAGGTGGCATTTAACCCCAGCAAGGCTAAATAAAATATACCCACAAAAGCAATACGGGTGTTGGAGATGTAACGATAAAGTTGGAAATCATTTACATATGTGGTTAACTTGCCCAAAATTGAAGGATTACTGGGAACAAATCTTAGAAAGCGTAAAAATAATCACATCAGTCAATGTACAGATAGAAGATCAAGTAACTCTGTTACTAAATGTAAATCTGGAGAACCACAAGATACTAGATGATATACTTACCTTTTATCTTATTCAAGTAGCCAAATCTTTAATCCCAAAACACTGGAAATCCAAGGAACCTCCTTCATTCAATGAATGGATGAGATCAGTAGAAGAAATAAGACAGCTAGAGGAGTTAACGTATATATATCATAGCAATAGTGCAACTTATTGGAAGATATGGACCCCATGGTATAGATTTAGAGAATCACTAGATCAAAATGGAAAAACAAGAGGGGAATAAGGTAGCAGTAAGCAAAAGAAACTATGCATGGAGAATAAAATATGGAACAAATGTTGATGTTGAAGTGGTTATGAACTGCGGGATATATGACTAATACACCACCTTCCCAATGCCCCCCCTGTATTTATTTTCTGTACCCCCTCCCCCTTTATTTTGTGTATTGTCTAATTTGTTGTTTTTTTTTGTGTGAGGGAAAAAAAAAAAAAATAATAAAGAAAGAAATTTAAAAAAAAATGACTGTTTTGTCACCAATATGGATTCATGCAGCTTAGTTGCCATTAAATATATGGTACTGTTTTATTATTACAGAAAATCCTTTTTTCAAATTTGAATTATTTGATTACAATGGTGTCTATGGAAGATGGCCTTCCAGTAATTTGGAGCTTTCTTAATAACAGGTTTTTGGATAATTGATCCCCTACCTATCTTAGCATTTAATAAGCAGCTCAATAGCTTTGAAAGATATATGTATCCTTTAATGTAAAATTGCTGAACGTGTCCTTTCATTTCTTTTAAGATTTCATGATAACAGTTTATTTCTGTTTTGCAGAACAGCCAAAGCTTATTTTTATTAATGAAGGAAGCTCAATTTTTTGCTCTTGTTGAGCAATAGAACTGGAAGCAGTGAAGCCTTCCTTGCCTGAGCCAACAGCATGCTCATGTTACACCTTTGTGATATTGGTAATACAAAAAACTGCTTTAGTGATACAATCTAGAAAAAAAATATGCCTCGTCTTCTAAAAACAGAATATTTTAAAAGGATTGTTCACCTTTGAGTGAGCGTGATATTCTGAGACAATTTGTAGTTGGTTTTCATTTGTACTATTTGTGGTGGTTGAGTTATTAAAAGTTTTATTCAGTAGCTCTGCAGTTTGCAAT
This sequence comes from Xenopus laevis, assembly GCF_017654675.1. Lineage (NCBI taxonomy): Eukaryota > Metazoa > Chordata > Amphibia > Anura > Pipidae > Xenopus > Xenopus laevis. Next base: position 31,294,689 of record NC_054385.1, read on the forward strand.
TTCAGTAATCTGGTTGCTAGGGTCCAAATAACCATAGCAACCATGCATTGATTTGAATAAGAGGCTGGGATATGAATGAGAGGGCCTCGATAGAAAGATGAGTAGCAATAACAACACATTTGTAGCCTTACAGGGAGATTGTTTTCTAGATAGGGTCAATGACCCCCATTTGAAAGCTGGAAAGAGTCAGAAAGAAAAAGGCAAATGATTAAAAGCTATAAAAAAAATAATGAAGACTAATTGAAAAGGTACTTAGAACTTGTCATTCTATAACATGTTGAAAGCTAACTTTAAGGTGAACCACCCTGTTAAGTCAAAATCAGACAATGAATGACATGAGTCAATTACAAAGAGATAAAATGTAACAAATAAAGAAAATATCCTCATAACCAACATATGAAATAGTACTTTCAATAGACGCTCTCACATTGTATGGACTTTATATACTGGTGGCTGATGCGCAGCTTAGTTACCATCAAGTACAAGGTCCTTATTATTCCCCAGTCTTCTTCTCTTCAGTCACTTCTAACAGAAAATCAGTCATAAATGAAGAATTAATTCTTCAGACAGGACTCTAAGGGAAATGGCATTTCTGTATTTTGGAGCTGAGTGAGAGTTGAGTGTGTGTATATATGTATGAGCTTGCAATATATAAGCAGATAAGGCAAGAGCACTTCAAGCCATATTAAACTAGAAGTAGTATAGGACTTGAACCCAAACAGCTAGCTTTCATTTACACACAAATAGCTGACAAACTGTTTCAGAGGTGTTAGGCTTGATATGGAGGTTAGTCTGGAAAATCTTTCCAAAAATATAAAATTGGCCAGCCCTCCAGCTCCTCATACATCCACTACTCCTAGACTGTTTATGCCCCTACTTATCATTTGATCTACTTTGTGGCTTCTAATATCCTTATATATAACCGCAAGAATTGCATAATACCTTATATTGCGTTTAAGTGTAATAAGTAGGGATGCACCAAGCTTTTTTGGATTTAGTCTTATACTGAACCAAGCCTGAATCCTAATTTGGGGGAAAAAATCTGCATGAGATTTCTCTTCTATTCTAATGCCCCAGTGTCTAACAATTGGATAAATGTCCCAACCTCCCTAATGTGCTCTAGAGTAAGTATTTTCTTAGGTCATGTGCTTGTTAGTTACTTTCAAAATTAAGACTTTTTATTTATCCCCAAAAGTTCATTGTCCGAACTACACAGCTATAGGCACACCACTGCCATGATAAATGAGGTGATGCTTTTTTATTCTCTTTCAAAGCTGTCCTTTTGGTGGCCTTTTTTAGGAATCACCTTGTCTGGACTTCCCAGTTAGATTGCCTAAACTTGGCAGGGGTTTAGCAGTGGAACAGAACTTCAAATTTGCAACTACTGTACATTTGAGAGTGTCTATTGAAATATTCAAGGCTGCTGTTTGCAGCGTGTTTGATTTGAATTAACACATGTCTAGAAGTGGTTTGTCAGATGAATGACAGCTTTTCTACTACCTATTCTGGAAAACTTGTTCAACTAAGCTATTTAGCTGCTAGATGACACCAATCTGAAAATAAATGTAAAAGCTGATCATTGTCATAATATAAAAATATTTAGACAAATGTAAAAAGAAAAACTAGTTCAGATATGGGATCCATTATTCAGAAACCTGTTATTCAGAGAGGTCCAAAGGGAAAACAATTCTACTAGGTTTAATCAATGGTAGGTAAATCTAAATTATGGAAAAACTCCAGGTCCCAAGTATTCTGGATAAAAGGTCCCATACCTGTATTACTATATATAATATATTGTAGGGACCCGTAGGGTTAATTCCCCTCTGTTGCTGAGCACATGTTGGACTGAGCTATGGGGTTTCCCAGGGTCTGGACAATGGGGCCAGAACCAGTGTCGGACTGGCCCACCGGGATACCAGGAAAAGTCCCGGTGGGCCAAGGTGTCAGTGGGCCCTTATGTTGCTAGACATTTGGCATATTTCATGGCCATTCCCAGATTCTATGAGAACAAAGAGGCTAAATAGATGGAATAATAGATAATAGTATGTAAAAGAAAGAGATTAGGAGAATAGAGGTTGAGTGAGGAGAGGAAGAATAATAGTACTAAGAGTGGGCCCCTGGTCTAAGATTAATTTATGGGCCCCTGGTCAAAGGTTTTTGGATGGGCCCCTGGTGTCCCAGTCCGGCACTGGCCAGAGCCCTTGTGGTGGTGCAGCATGGCAGATACCGGAGAATACCACAAGGTGTCGCTGCTGCACCACTTTACTATAATAGGGAGAGCCATGTGCTCAGACAGCCATTGTCATTAAGTTTTGGTCTTGCTGCTGACTGTTATTTCACTGAGGAGAAAGTGAATCTAAACTGGCAAAATGTAGGCTAAAGTGGAGTTCGATAGGCCTGCCATGGCTGAGACAGGATCCTCCAATGACTGGAAGCTCAACCATGCGGGTTTAGAGTTTGGAAATGCTGGTTTGTGTGCTCACACTATGGAGAGTGTTGGGAGTTGTAGTTCAGCAGTGGAAGTCTTAAGTGCTTGTGCTATATACAGCGTTGGGAGCTAGATGTAAGGAGGAAAAGGGTTATCGTGCTCGCACTATGGAGAGTGTTGGGAGCAATACCTTGGAGGATAACACAAACTGCATATGTTCATAGAATGGATTCATCGCTGTGGATGCCTGCTCCAGCTCTGGGTGAGCCTACCCGTCTGAGTGAATCATCAGGGTGAGTGATGCCAGGGGAGGGTAGAAAAAGAGAGGATCCAGCAATATTCCATTTGTGATATGGGCTTTGTTTATGCCTGCCACGAAGGAGACAATACTAAATCAGGAAGGAGAGGTATTTGAATGTGTGTGTTGAATGTTATTCCTAATGGGCCAACCGCAGGTGTATTCCCGGATCCCATTAGGTAGAGGCACTGCAAGAGAGAAGTTTCCCAGTACCTTTCACTTAGCAAAGGGGACTCGTGACTTTCATTGGAAAGAATTTTGTGATGTACAGTACAACCTTGGCACTAGGGGGTGGCCAAAAATGGGTTACAATATATTGCAGGGTTAGCTTTTGGGATGATTGAGCAGGAGTTAATTATGTAGGTAGATACCCCCACCTAAAGATGTTTATTTGTAAATACATTCAAAACAGCGGCATTTGTGGTTATTTTAGAAAAAGAAAAGAAAACAGGAACTGAGCCAGGGGCAAGCAGAGAATGTCCATTTTCCCTGGCAGAGATAAACTGTGTATTCCTTTATCAAAAACAAATTCATGTGGCAGCAGTTCAAGATGGAGAAAGATCAAAGCTTTAAACGCAGCAGCACAACCTTTCTCTGATCCAGTAAACACAATGCTGTGGGCCATATGCAAATACACCCAGGTAATTCCTTGTTTGGTAAAAACGAAATTGTCAACATATCTTGAATGAAAAAACATGGTTCATTTACAACAGGCAAAAGACTATGGGGCCTCTGAACAATCTATAAAAAACTTTGCTGGCTGGCTAAGAATACTAAGGGGCTGATTTATTAATACAGGTATGGGACCTATTATTCAGAATGCTTGGGACCTGGGGGTTTTGGATAAGGGATCTTTCTGTAATTTGGATCTCGCTAATCTTTTAAAAATGAATTAACCCCAACAGGATTGTTTTGCCTCCAATAAGGATAATTGACATTTTAGGATTAGTGTTATCTTAGTTAGGATCAAGTACAAGGCATTTTTTTACTATTACAAAGAAAAAATAAATAATTTTTGAGGTTTGAATTTTTTGATTAAAATGGAGTCTATGGGAGATGGCCTTCCCGTAATTTGGATAACGAGTTTCCATAACGGATCCCTTATCTGTAACTTAAGGAGTTTGGGTATATCGAAGTTCAAAAAACATATGTGGTCTTTACCTTCTTTTTTTTCACAAGGTTCTCGGTAGTGTGCATTTTCCTTTATAAAAAAAAAATAAAGCATTGATGGAAAAATGACATTAAAAAAATTTAATTGTAATAAAGAACATGGTCTTGTTATATAAAAACATCAACATACCGGATCGCCTTCCTCTGTTATGAAAAAATGATCCTCTGTGTGCAATAGCCCAGCAACAAGATGAGACACAGGTTGATTTTTAAACGCTGGGCAAATGTGCACCTGGGCAGTAACCCATGGCAACCAATACATTTTCGCTTCCATTGTACAGTCTGCTGCTGGCTGAAAAAAGCCAGTCATTGGTTGTTATGGGTTATTGCACTTGTGCTAATTTGCCCAGTGTCTACAAATCCACCCCATTTGTCTTCCTATTATTATTATCACCTATTTATAAAGTGCCACCATATTCCACAGCGCTGTACAATAAACATTCAGGTGTATACAACTGAACATAGAGTTACATACAAAAAACTAATAAACAGTATATGAGGTAAAGACGTCATCCTAAAAGCCTTTAAATAATCGAAACAAAACAAATTAAGGGTTATTTACTTATATATGCGCTGCACAAAGTGAGATTTTGGAGAAAATTCTCTGTTTCAAGTTAAATAAACTAAACCTCTTATTTCACTATCAAAGGTATATTTAATGGAATATTTATTTCATAGTATATTTTCACGATTATTATCACTTTAATGCAAAATTGGCACTCTTATACTGTACGTAACCATAGAGGTCACTCTTCTTTGCACAGTTAATCACAATATTTTTTGGCAATTCATATATTGAGAACAGTGACACCTTGTGGCTGAACAGGTTAACAATGCTGCTTTGCAGAATGTAGTATTATTTCAGAAGAGGAAAGCTTGTCAGTTTGAATTTTTTTTTTTCTTAAATCAGGCTTATTATATTAATCCATGACACCAGGGAAGAGTTTTAACACAGACGTGAAAGGCAAGCTCTGCAGGGTGAGAGCAGATCAGCGGAACTATGGGGAATTCATGAGATTAACTGTGTGTACAGGAAACAATTCACAGTTACCATGGGTTTAAAGGGAATGTAGGACAAAAATATAACAAGATTAATTCATATAAAATGCACAGACTTTCATCTGGGCCATAATTTCTTTTTATTTGTACAGAACAGCATAAGGGAAAGCTAATTAAAGAGGGCTAAACATGGTGTCATATTTACAACATATTACTGCTGGCATTACTTTATACTGGTATAAAACAGAGACAATGCAGAGACTCTTGGCTGGTTTTCTAATTGGTGGGTCATATTTAACTAAGGGCACCATTATGCCTAAAAAATAGAAGAGACAATGCCCTCCTCTCATAAAACCCAGGGCATAACTAAACTTTGGGATTAATACATTTTTCATAAACATATACAGGTATACATATACCCCAAAAAGCTTCGACCACCATTCGGTTGGTCTTTTTGAATTTGAAGTTCTAAGTTTTTTTAACTTCGACCTTTGATAAATCTTCCCCTTAGTATGTTATAAAATGTATAAAATGGCTACTTCTAAGCTACTTATTTTTTATAGTTTTTTAAATTATTTACCTCTTCACACTGACCCCATCTAAAAAAAAAAAAAAAAAAAATGCTCTAAGGCTACACATTTATTATTATTGCTAGAGTACTTTTTATTACTTGTCGTTCCATTCAAGCCCTCTCCTATACACATTCCAGTCTCCTATTCAAATCAATGTATGGTTGCTAGGGGTAATTTGGACCCTAGAAACACGATTTGCTGAATTTGCAAACTGGAGAGTTGCTGAAGAATCGAATTAACTAATAAAACCACAAATAATAAAAAATTAAAACCAATTGCAATTTTTCTTAGAATATCACTCTCTACATCATACTAAAAGTGAATGTAAAAATGTAAAAGTAAACTACCCCTTTAACCAAAGCAGCAATGTCTAATCTATACTGGTCCTTATCACCCAAAGCAGCAATGTCAAACCTGTATTGCCCATTCAAACTTAAAGCATCAGTGTTAAACCTGTAGTTGTTCTTATAATCCAAAGCAGCCCTGTTAAACCTGTAATGTCTAGTGCCCACAGCCAATTGTAGAATTCACAGAAACATTTGTCTGTACAATCCAAATTCAACATTTGCTCAGAATTCTGTGCCCACAGATTTTTCTTAAAGGAACAGTAACATCAAAAAATAAAATTGATTTAAAGTACAAATCGAATGCAGTGTTGCCCTGCACTAGTAAAACTGGTGTGTTTTCTTCAGAAACACTTCTATTGTTTATCTAAGAAGCTGATGTGTAGCCATGGGGGCAGCTGTTCAAAGGAGAAAAGGTTTGCGTTACACAGCAGATAAGCTCTGTAGAACACAATGGTGTTATCTGTTATCCACTATTTATCCTGTGCCATATAGTCTTATTTAAATTTCCAGCATTGCTATTCAGCAGCGTGTTCATATGATCTATAGTAGTGTTTCTGAAGCAGACAGATCAGTTTTACCAGCGCAGGGCAACACTAGATAATATTTTCATTACTTTAAAACAATTTAATTTTTTGGTGTTACTGTTCCTTTAAAAGTGCACAGAACATAAAATTCTTCTCATACAGCTTCTATATCTAAGAACCTTAGGGAGCTCTAGGGATGCATCTCTGTTAGAAGGACCTGTGACTGATCATATAAAAGGAACAAAAAGCAAAAGCTTAGAAGATTAAATTGATATTTTATATTAATATATGTGGAGGGTATAAGCATTTAATTATCATGCTGGATTAAGTAGTGTTAGAGAAACGGCAGAGAATCCATGTAAAGCAATGAGGTCACCCCTAGACTATTATGCTATAAAAGCCTGCTTAATTGGGATTAAAACAGTATAGTGAAAATAGGGGACTGCATACACTGTAATGTTGCACTTAGAAAGTTAAAATGTAATTTTTAATCCCATACTTGAAATAAATGTCAATGAAACTATTCTCCATGTACTTGAAGATCCAAATGGATATACAGAGGCTCCAATAATATAGCATAGTCCTGGAGTATCTACAGTAGTGTTTTTAGATATTGTAACTTTGTTTTGATCTAAGGAGATCTCTGATCAAATTTTGGACCTTTACGGGTTATGGTGGAGGGAGGGGTTGGCTTGAAGTGAAGAAGACAACAAGCACTGCTGTTAAACATAAGTGATAAGAGATTAAACAGGTGTTGGCTCTGTTTTTTTCTAACAATTGTATATTGGGCAGCTTTATGATCTTGGCAAAACATCTGCTTTTATATAAAATTGCCCATCCTTTATTTTAAGCTGCTGACAAAGTTGTTGTTCTTTTTCATAAAGATAGTATTTGTGTAGGATTTTAATTATTATTTTTGAAGTGCTGCACAATACAATGGAATCATAAAAAAGAAAGTCAACAAACACAAAGACTGGGAGACAGATCTACTAAATATCAAACTAAGGAACCCAGATGGTTTTCCAGACATTTGACATTTTTTCTTAGTTGTAAACACAACAGAACATTTAAACAAACTTCAAACTAAAACTTTTCCTACTTTAATCAGTGTCAATTTTCCAAAATGCAGCAGAATGCTATTCTGTGTTAGAGCTCAGGGTTTAAGGAAGAATATTCCATGCAAATTGTTAATTTTTATTGATGCAAATTATTTTTCTCTTTGTGACTTTTATTACATTCCCCCAATCAGCTCCGGGCCGAGCTGCTGGAGCACCCAAGGCAGGGCGCACGCATCACCTTGCCCCGTGTGCCCGTAAGTTTGCGAGCGTACATTTGCGCACACATCTGCACGCCCTCGCTTCGATGTATCTGAGGCAGGAACGGCCCTCCGTGACAGGAGCTCAATGAGTACTTTAAGTACTTGGCTACTCCTGTAGTTACCTGCAGCGGGCATCAGAGGCAGTAGAGCGGGACGTCCTCTTTACTTTAGGAGCTAGGAACTCGGGCAGCCAGGGAGAAGTGGTACATGATTGGCACCTCTTCACCTTTGTGCCCTAGGCACGTGCCTCTTCTGCCTTCCCCTAGTTCCAGCCCTGCCGCCAATAGGATAGAAGAATTAAAACTGTAGTCAATATAGAAATCAAGAAGTAAATGTGTAGCTTTGAGGGATTTCCTCTGTATTTTTAGCCCTTGTTTTAGGGGCAAGAAGTGTTGTCAGAGTCAGATGTTAGTATAGGTATTAGGTACAAAGAGTTCTTATTTCTTGTATCTTAAAGGGGTGGTTCACCTTTGACTTAACTTTTAATATGTAATAGAATGGCCAATTCTAAGCAACTTTCCAATTAGTCTTCATTATTCAGTATTTATAGTTTTTTTTAATTATTCACCTTTTTCTTCTGACTCTTTCCAGCTTTCAAAAGGGGGTCACTGATCCCATCTAAAAAACATGCTTTGTAAGGCTACACATTTATTGTTATTGCTATTTTTTATTACTCATCTTTCTATTTCATATTCCAGTTTTATTCAAATCGGTGCATGGTTGCTAGGGTAACTTGGAGCCTAGCAACCAGACTGCTGAAATTGCAAACTGGAGAGCTGCTAAATAAAATGCTAAATAACTCAAAAAACACAAATAATAAAAAATGAAAACCAATTGCAAATTTTCTCAGAATATCACTCTGTACATCATACTACAAGTTAACGTAAAGGTGAACTACCCATTAAAAGGAACAGTACAACGAAAAAAGTTTTAAATTGATGAAAATATAATGTACTGTTGCCCTGTACTAGTAAAACTGATCTGTTTGCTTAAGAAACACTACTATAGTTCATATAAACAAGCTGCTGTGTAGCAATGGCAGAAATTGAAACAGGTTAAACAATTGTAAACAGAGAACATCATGATGTTCTACAGAGCTTATCTGCTGTGTAATTGAGCATTTTCTCCTTTGAATCGCTGCCCCCATTGCTACACAGCAGCTTATTTAAATAAACTATAGTAGTGTTTCTGATGCAAACACAGAGGTTTTACCAATGCAGAGCAACACTGCATTATATTTTATTACTTTAAGGTCCCTTACTCACAGGCGTTTGAAGCTGCGCTCCCCTGCATTCCTGTGCTGAACGCAGGGAAAATGCAACATGTTGCGTCCCAACCTGCATTCGTCGCTTACATGCGTCTGTGTGAGTACAGCCGCATTGAAAAGAATTCAGAGTGTCTACTCCTGCGCTCCCCTGCGGCTGAACGCATAAAACTGGAACGCAGGGGAGCGCAACTTCAAATGCCCGTGAGTAAGGGCCCTTAAACACTTTTATTTTTTGATGTTACTGTTCCTTTAAATAAGTAACTTAAGAGACAAGCATAAAGGCTGTCAGACATGTTCAGTATAAGAGCTACATAATTTGTAATAGTTAAGACAGAGGAAGAGATACTGTCCAACATTATTCCTGAATTGGATTGATTATCCACCACATCAACTATTCCGGGTGCCAGAATATAATAAAACCATGATACTATCCTGAGAGCATTCCTCCTCCTTGGGAAACCATGTTACCAACACATCACAACTAACCAAAGTTCAAAACAGAACAGGCCATTTGAAGGCAATAAAGCACCGCAACCAGATGGAATACTTCCCTAGCACTTATACTGAGCAGTCGACACAGAGCAGTCTTTTTAATCTACAGGTTTGGAATATGGCCAAGATATTGACTTATTATATGTTTAAACACTAATGAAAAGCTACACTCTTTCTCAGCTGGTGAACTATTGCCCTGTGTGATTGACAGTTATAGTGTCAGAAATAATTAGGGATAGCTTAGATTATATATTTAGTGGTACAGTTTGGTTTAAGGTGCAAACATGTGTACGTCTAATGTTTTAGAAGAAGGTTAAAGTGAATGGATATGATTTTATATGCTAATAAAGCATATGGAACATATGAAGAAATGCTGGCCAGATTTGGACTTGTTTACATTAGATAAAAACCTTTAGTGCCAGAGTAGCATCCATGATCTGTAGCACCTCTGGGTCAGGGAGTGGTTCTGTTCTCCACCAATATGAATTACCTCATATAAGCATATTTTAGTAGTATTACAATCATAACCTCTACTGATATATCTTCCCTTTATAAACATGTAGGGACCTTGAGGCTTAAGTTTCCCTTTTCATTTGGAGCCTCGTGGTGGATACAGGGTCTCCTATCCTTCCAGGGGCAGAGCTCTTGGATTGGTGCAGCATGGCTGATCCCAAAAGCAGCCACAAGGTGTCGCTGTGCCCTATAAAAGGAGATTGCCATGTGCTCAGTCAGCCATTACTGATGGAGGATTTCTGCTGATTGTACTTCACTAAGGAGTAGTGAGTTCAGCTGCCACTATGTAGGCAGGAAGGCCTCTGAAGCTGGGGTGGTGACCCCATGCCTGGGCGCTCGATCAAGATGTTCGGAAGCTCCGTATTTTCCCAACTGAATGTGAAATGTCCCGATATATACAGTGCTGGGAGCTACAGTTCAGCTATGGATTCAGAAACAGTGTGCTCGCGCTATAGACCGTGATGGGAGCTATGTCTGAAGGATAGTACAAGCTGCATATGTTTATGGAATGGATTCATTGCTGTGGATGCCTGCTCCAGCTCTAGGTGAGCCTGCCAGCTCTGTGTGAGCCATGGGTGAGTGATGCCAGGGGAGGGTGGAAAAGAGAGGATCCAGCATATTTCCATTTGTGACACTGGCTCTGTTTATGCCTGCCATACCTAACCGGAGGGAAAGGTATTTTTGGGCTGCTAATGCTGCCTGGGTTCAAGTGTGCTCATTGGGGATAAGGGACTGAGACTTTGATCTGCCAATGAATAGTGCGGGACTTTGCCTGGCATAAAGGGCCAGTAAATGGACTGGCACAGGATTCCCAGGACAGTGGGTAATGCTAGTTAAATGCACATTGTATGATGTAAATGTGTTTTACTTACCCTTTAAATTACACTTTCTTTATATAAAGTTGAGTATTGCATGTTATTCCTAATGGGGTGACCCACAGGTGTATTCCCGGATCCCATTAGGTGGAGGCACTGCCAGAGAAGAGAATTCCCAGTACCTTTCACCTTGCAAAGTGGAATCAGGACCTGTAAGTCGGTAATTATTGTGATGTACCACCTTGGCACCAGGGGGGTGGCCAAATATGGGTTACAAACATATGCCCAAATGACGCAATACAGAAGAGTAGGACAAAGTTGTTATCTTACAAAGCTAAGAAAAAAGTCAACAACTTCCTTTTGTGTCCACATTAAGAGCACAGAGTAAAACCAGGGCCCTCTCTATTACTTGTAAAGGTTATTGGTAGTGATGAGCAAAATTTTTCACTGCATAAATGATGCCCATAGACTCCAATGTGTGCAAAAAATTGTTGTGCAACAAAAAATGTTGACGTGCCACATTGCGCAACAAAGAAAATTTGATGCCCGTCGACTTCAATGCATTTTGGTCAATTTTAGTCGTTTCGCAAATTTTTGGCAAAATGGGTCAGATTTGGCCATGATTAGTGAATTGGTTGTATTTTGCATGTAGACCTGTATGTTCAGTGTATACACCTATTTATTGTACAACCCTGTGGAATACATGATAATGATAATAGTTGAGTTGGTCAGTTGTACAGACCAGTATAGAGTTTTAGAGAAAACAATGTTGAGTGCATTCCTGTGTCTAAACTGTGTGTGCTGTATATCAAGAGTAATACTGTATAGTACACATGAGAAGTTATGCCGCCAGTAATACATTTAACATTGTTTATTTTCTTTTTTTACTCTGCAGATTTTGATTTCTTGCCATTATTCATAATCTGTGAATTTCAGAAAACAGCAATGGGTAATGTATGAGCAAGCCTTCATCTTCTATTATTATGTTGGTCTCTTTGGGGCAAATTTATCAAAGAGTGAATTAGAGACCACCGCAGTCCACTAGTGGGAAATTCAGTCTCTCTCCATTCATTTGTTAGATTTTTAAAAGTATACGTATCAATGGGTGAAAGTGAAAGTTTACCCTTTGATAAATATGCCTTTAAAATGCTATAGAAATTAATGTACAGTGGTGAAATTTCACTCTAGTGGCCTGTGGTGATCTCTAACTTCACTCTGCACTTTTTATGCATATAGCATGACCCTAATTCCATATCTTGGACTATTTAAAATTATTTTGGTCTGTAAACCTATTGAGTTAATGGGATTTTATTATATCAATCAATGGGCCAGATTCTATTCAGTGAGAAAAAGTTGTCTCGTGGTTTATCACGTGAAAAGTTATACACGAGATTCAATTTGAGATGGTAAAACTTTTCTCCAAATTCAGTTCGTTTTTTTCCCCATTGTCTTCAACAGAGATTTTTCACATGATAAACTGTTTGATTGCATCTCAAATTGAATCTCGTCCATGATAAACCTTTTCTAACAGAATTGAATCTGGCCCAATATATGAAAATTATGTATACACTATGCCAATTTAATGGAATGAATTAACACACCACCTTTAAGTATTGTGGTTCACACTGTGTTTGGTTTACTCTTGTCAAAGAGGCTCTCTGGCTCAAAACATGGGATCCATTATCCAGAAAGCTTGTACTTGATCCTAAGTAATATGTAATTAATCATTACTGAAGGCAAAAAATCCTATTGTGTGTAATGTTTAATTGATTTCTTGGTAGGCTTAAGTTATGCAGATCCAAATTATGGAAAGAGCCCTTATCCAAAGTACCCAAGGTCCCAAGCGTTCTGTAACAGGTCGCATGCCTGAAAAAAAAACATTTTTTCCAGCTAGTCCTGTGCTATAGACTTTTCTTTTTTTTCTATATTTTGCTGCTTCGACCTTGTACTTGTTGCAGAGGGGTATACTTTAATTATCTCATAGTACAAGGTTAATTGGTCTGATTAGTGCTTTGCTTTGAAAGGGATTTTTTTAACCTTTCGGAGGCAAAATGGAGAAAACTTGAGATGGTGTTTTTAAGCAAAAGCTTTGTGTACCTGTGAGGGGTATGGGGTTACCTGTGCGGCGGGGTCGCCCAACGCACCGGCGCCATCTTGGATTCTAAGGCGCGCCTCTTAAAGACGCAGGCACGCTGGCGCATTTGCGCCAGCACGTTTTTGGCGCACGTTTGGCGCGAAATTTAAAACTATTTAAGGGCCATTCTGTGTTCAGCCCCTTGCCCGTGATAGAACTTTGTTTCTAAGTGGTTTCTGAGCCTAGTGCATCTGTTCCTGTTATTCTGTATCTGGATTACCTGTGTTTGACCCTGCCTGTATCCTGACTTCTCTGAACTCGATATCCTGACCTTTGCCTGCCTACGACAACTCTTCCTGCTTAACCCCTTGATTGACAACCCGGTTTGACCCTTGCCTGCCTGATGATTCTGATATCCGCCTGCCTCGACCCAGCCTGTCTGACCATCCTTCTGCCTAATCCTTTTGTACCATGACCTTCGGCCCAAAAAGATTTTGCTAACAGCCGTGCCCCTCCGCCAGCCAGAACATCTCGCCTTGCACCCCTCGTTAAGTCCAGGTGGCACCCAAGTAAGCTGAGGGCTGCTCCCGAAGCCCAACGGTGGTCACACTACTGGTGAAGCCGAGACCAGGGTGCTTGGCATTTGTTCTGGTATCGGGTGCCGGCCGTGACAGTACCACATATGATTTTATACAGGGCTATAACATATTTATGGGGCATACTAGTGGTGAATTAGTGATGAGCTAAATTTTTCGCCTCCAAAAAAAAAAGTCTCAAAAATTACGTCCATGGACTTCAATGGGAGAAAAAAATTGTTGCGTTGACGCCTTTAGACTGTAATGCATTTAGGTGAAATTTTGGAGAAGCAAAATGGGTCAGATTCGCCCATGACTAATGTGAACATTTTATCCTTGTCTAACCACCTAACGTTGCCTTACTTTGCCAGGTGTATTTTTACATCTCGTTTTTACTAAAAAAAAAAAGTACACTTTTGTAGATGTTTTGTCAAAATCAGTGTATTTTTCCCTATACAGCTGTAGTAGGGAAAACTCTCTTGAGAATTTTCACCATGAAGAAATGACTTTGTGGGAAATTAGCATGGATATGGATGAGGTGACGTAAATAATGAGAGGCAAAAGCTTATTAGAATAGCATTTCACCACCCTGAACTTGGAAAAATTTCACTTGGCGAAAATTTGTTCTTGTGCTCATAAACTGGTAAAGATTCACTGGAAAAAATTTGCCTGGCTAAAAGATGTACATTTTCACCAATCCGATGATAATTTGTCAAAGCTTTTTAATATTGGCGGTCACAGTGAATTATCATTCTTGCTAAAAGTGCACCAAAATGCAATATTTGCCCATGTCCCAAAGCATCTATACATTTTTAGAAAAATATTGGCACAGGTTCCGTACAGAATATTTTACTGCACATTTCTGTTTATTCGTGTGTTAGCCACCATTCCCGGCTCTGCAGAAAAAAAAATTATAAAACCTCAACAATAGATTATGTTCTCTAGAAGCCAAATAATAGCAATAAAATAGAGGAATTCTAGCTTAGCATTTACTTTATTTATTGAGCAGTAGCTTCTTTTTCATTTTTCAAGGAGAAGGAAATATCCTTATTTCAAAAGTCATGCTGAATATTTATTATTCTAAAGCAGTAGCTGAATTGTAAATGGTCCCTTTAAGAGATACAGACTTGAGGTCAACAGTTTGCCCTTGGGCACAAAACCAGCTGAAGAATGTGATTAATGGGCCTGTTGCTCTTAGTGGAGTGCTTTGTGGTACTGTCCTTGGGCCATTTCTTTTTATTCAATAATGACCATGGACATGACTTCAAAAGAATTGTCTCTGCTGTTGACACAATTATGCAAATAACATCCACATTTAGATGAATTGTGGTGCTGAAAAGCCACCATGTTTTTTAGACATTTATATAAAGATATACATTTGGGTAACAAACCATGAAAAATGTACACATATTCTGTACATGACAGAAAGAGATTATTTAATGTAGAAATATTTTGTGGGGTTATTGAAAATATGACCTTCACCAGTAGTGTCAATCTGTGTCAAGTCAAGAACAGTAATCTCATGTTTTAAATAGGCATAGCCTTAAGGTACAAAGCAATCTTTACCTTTTAATACTTATCATTATGGACACACCAGTCTGGCCACCAGATCGGAAGACAGATCTAACTTGACTGGAAAAATATGATCTAAGGAACACAATAACAGATGCATTTGCAGGGGGATATGGCAGCTCTAGTACATTGAGGATCAACAAAGAATTCATATTTATTGTAGTAGAGTAAAAATATGAACAAAATGACAAAGAACTGAATTACCAGTGCTACATTTTTGGAGCTCCTGCTAAAACTGAACACCCAAGATAAAAAATAAAAAAAAGACATATACAATTCTTGTTAATGCAAAAGAGAAAGTCACAGGTTTTTAAGTAACAGAATCTGAAAAGTAATAACGCATACATCTGGTAAATGGAAAAAGGAAGGGAAGACACACATGCTAAGATGCTGCCTGTCACAGAGAATGATGTTAAGTCATTCTTTATTTGGAATTCATGCCAAGTCATCCAGCAGCAAGTGTGTGGATTTTGATGCTCGAGGAAAAGACAATTACAGAATAAGAGCCTTGGGTGCTGCTGATTAACTGCTCTTTCTTCATCTGAAAAATTGAAGTTTGTTTTTTCTATTTTAGTTTTATAAATTAAGCAGTCTTGCTTGTGCATTAGAAAAAGTAGTTGAATGCTCATGGAAAAGCTACTACTCTTTCATAGGGAGGGAACGGGTTATAACATATTGGGTACAGTGTCAGACTGGGACACCAGGGGCCCACCCAAAAACCTTTGACCAGGGGCCCACCAATTTATCTTAGACCAGGGGCCCACTCTTAGTACTATTTTTTTCTTCCTCTCCTGACTGCACCTCTATTCTCCTAGTCTCTTTTCTTTACATACTATAATCTATTGTTTTCCATTTATTTCGCCTCTTTGTTCTCATAGCAATAGGGAATGGCCATGAAATAGGCCAAATGTTTAGCAGCATGAGGGCCCACTGACACCTGGGCCCACCGGGACTTTTCATGGTATCCCGTTGGGCCAGTCCAAAACTGATCGGGTATAACCCTTCAGAGAGGACAGGGTTTTAAATGAATTAAATTCGCAACCAAATGAATATTCAGTACAATAGATCAGGGTCATACTCCAGCAATGGAGTGGCATTAAATCATTGGCTTTCTTTACCAATAACCAAAAACAGAAGCCCTAGGCAACATAACTTAAGGTACACATACATGTAGAGATCCGCTCGTTTGGCGAAATGCAGATCTCTTCCAGATATGCCCACATTGAGGTGAGTGACCAGATGGGGCCATGATCCAACGGGATTGTTAACCCTGCCCGATCTACATTTGGCTGACTTTCGACCAGATATCGATCAGGGAAGCCCATCGGAGGGACCCACACACAGGCCAATAAGCTGCCTTTATTGGCCTGTGTATGGCCAGCTTTAAGGTGGCCATACATTAGCAGATTTTTGATGATTTGGGCCCTTTAGAATGATTCAGCAGTTCATCTGCCCATTTATGGGGACATCAAATAGCCCCATCCAACCAATATTTGGACAAAAACAGGTGTAAAGCTGGCCATAGATGTAAAGATTTTTAAAAGATCTTTTCATTATCGTTAGACCAAGCTTATCTTAAAACGATCATTTAAATGTACAATTTGTCCATCAACTAAAAAGACAGTTTCTAGCGATGTTGTCTAGTTGAAGCCAGGAAAACTTAGTGTCGCTGCCTGCTTGGCCCTGCAAACATATAGATTTCACTGTGACCGAAGAGAATTTTTTTAACCTGGCCGATCAATTTTTCGACAGATGTTGGACGAAAAATCGTTACATGCACTAACCTCACGATTATTTGACAGATTGTTTGGATTGCACTAAAATCGGTCGTTCACCAAAGAAAAATCTTTGCATCTATGGGGACCTTAAGATATGTGTGTCAAAAGGGCAGAATATTGTGTGTATTTCACCAGCATTAGGTTGGTGAAATGAAAACTCCTTGTAATGGTGTACTGGCTTTTTAAAAGTTGGATAGTGTGTTCCTGGAGTGAATGGAAGAGAGCAGGATGGGCTTCCATTCCTTGCTCCATGAAGGGTTTTGCAGCTGCCTAAGTGTTGGTAGCTAATTAATTATCTACAGGTGAGCTGGAGAAAATAGAGTGATTTCCCCTGTGTTAAAGAGAGTTGGTGAGGGCTCCACAAGGACTGGAGAGGGGAAAAGAGAAACCCCTCCCAGGAGCCAAGTGTGTCTTGAGTGAGCTTAGAGAGTCTGGGACTTGTGTACGTCCACGCAGTGAGGGCTGGAAAACGTGAGGGTGTTAAAGCGGGACTGTTAATGTGAAGCAAGAGTGTTGAACCTGATTGTTTTGGGCCAAATAATTTAAACATTAAGGTGGTGTCAGTCTCCCTTTTCTGTGCTAAAAACTGTGCCGCAGCTATGGGTTTCGCTCAGTGTCGGACTGGCCCACCGGGATACCAGGAAAACTCCCGGTGGGCCCAGGTGTCAGTGGGCCCTTATGCTGCTAAACATTTAGCCTATTCCATGGCCATTCCCTGTTTCTATGAGAACAAAGAGGCTAAATAGATGGAGTAATAGTTTATAGTATGTATAACTAAAAGAGACTAGGAGAATAGAGGTTGAACGAGGAGAGGAAGAATAATAGTACTGAGAGTGGGCCCCTGGGCTAAATTTTCTTGGTGGGCCCCTGGTCTAAGGTTTTTGGGTGGGCCCCTAGTGTCCCAGTCCGACACTGGTTTCGCTACCCGAAGCTCACACAAGGCAGATTTAATTTTCCCATCCGATCTGGGACCATATCGTGAGTTGCTCCCATACACGCAGTTGTAATCCAAAAGGGTCAACGATCGGATTAAACCTAATATGGTCCACCTTAAGCAGACATTTGGAGGAAAGATCCACTAGTTTGGCAATGTCGATAAAGGAGCAAATCTTATAGTGTTTGGCCACCTTTAGTGTATGTTTCTCAGCTTGCACTGTGAGTGTTGCCGGACTGCCTAATTGGCTGTACAGTTATTAAACATCAATGATATCCATGCAAGCTTGTTTTGTGCCTTTTTTGCCTTTCACTAGATATGTCATAGTATGCCAATCAAGGGCAGCACAGTGAAATAAGTGTGGTGTAAAACAGCTCAATTGATAAGTAGCCTGGCTCATTACTATAATGCAACTGGCAGAGGTGTTCGACTAGAGGCTATTCTGGTTGTTGGAGGAATGGGAATGTATGCCCTGCATAGGCGGAGGGTGATTTTTATTTTTGGGAAGGCTAAAGTTGGCCATACATGGGAAGCCTTCAAATAGTTGTTCACCTTTAAATTAACATTTAGTATCATGCAGATATTAATATTCCAAGTTATTTAGAGTTTTGCTCAACATCTCCCTAATTTGGTATTTCAGCAACAATCGTGTTGTTAAAGTCTTATTTGCAGCCACTAGTATAAGAGGGACTAAAAAGAAAGATATGTAATAAAAGTAACAATCGCACTAGGGCCATCCCTGGGCCCCCCAGCCACAAAACACCCTCTGCGCCCCATCCCAGCCGCAAACCGGGGTAAGCCCAGCTCTTTTGGGCCCCGACGACCCAGACCCGCTCCCTGCACTGCCGCTTACCTCCATGCATGCGTACCTTTTTCTACATATCGTTACCCAGGTCATGGAGGTAAGCGGCAGTACAGGGAGCGGGTCTGGCTGATGGGGCCCAAAAGAGCTGGGGCTTACAGGGTTTTTCCAGGTGTCCCACCAGCCCATTCCGACCCTAAATCTGAACCTCACAGAACAATAATTTTTAGATGCTGGGGTCATTGACCCCCATTCAAAAACTGGAAAGAGCAGGAAGAGGAAGGCATATCATTGAAAAAAACTAAATTATTAATGAAGACCAAATGCAAAGTTGCTATGAAAGGGACATTCTATAACATACTAAAAGTTAACTTTAAGGTGAACCAACCCCTTTAAATTTAATATCGGATGTAGCTGAAAAAATTAACACCCCCTCCTCCTGTTTCTCTTTCTGATTTCACAATGCAGAAGTGCAGGTACAACAGCTGTTCCACATCAAAATATTAAGGGTGTAAAAACACTCAAAACTGTGCATTGTTCAACATGAAAAGACATGATATTTATGTTTACAATGACCCAAAAAAAGACCGGGTAAAATTAAAACACAAAATATAGCAGAATAAATTGAATGCTAATTTTACATACAGTAGAGTCACCTCACACACCAGTTTCATGTACCTGGCACATAAATGGTCACTAATCTACAACTTAGGTATTTTTTCCAACAACAATGTTCACATATATTCCTCTTTCTTTTTTTGTTGTATTTTGACCCTACTCCCTTCACTTCCCTTTCCTTATAAGCCTCTTTGATTTAGAATTCTGTTATTCCTCCAATTCTGTCACTCTCCACTCTCATCTCATTCACTTCTTTCATGTTGTTCCCTTATAGCCTGCTTTTTCCTCTCACTCCACTTGTTTCTGCACTGTTTTTCCCCTTCAGCCCCATGTTAACACTTTTAGCTATATATGTTTCCCAGCCATAGTGTCATAAATGCTTTCCCTGAACACGTTCAGATTCAGGGAGATTAGTCGCCCAGCGCCAAATCTCCTCTTCTTCGGGGCAACTAATCTCCCCGAACTGCCTCCCCTGCCTTCCCGACGGCTAGAATGTACATCGCCGGTGAGATGGCACTCCGAGCATTTCATCTTCCGAAGTCGCCCAAAGTTTCCTCGTGAGGCAACTTCGGGCGACTTCGGAAAACGATGGCAGGGGATGGCAGTTTGTGGAGATTATTTTCCCCGCAGAAGAGGAGATTTGTCGCTGGGCAACTAATCTCCCCAAATCTGAGCGTGTGTCTCTGCCCTAAAGACAGTCCACAGCAGACATAGGATCAGGACAGCAGTCATATATTTAGTCAAAATTGCAAATATTGATAAAGACAAAAACAGCTAATGAAACACAGGGAGCCTGTCATTGAGATGTAGCACTGTATTACACAATGGGATAGAGTAACACCACTATCTTAGTACAGACTCAAAATGCTCTTATACAAGAACCTTCCAACTTATATCAAATAGCAATACACACTTTCACACTGACTAAAGGTGCTAACTACATTCTTAGCTTGAATTAATTCCATAAGGATAGCACTCTACATGTCCAATTCTACATTTGTTATGATAAATGCAATGTTACAGTGGTTTTCAATTACAGGTTTCTAAGGTTGAAGAACTATAGAAAGAAAATTAACATATAGGCCTCTGTATATCACTTCCTTCACTTTGATATAGTAATCAGCACCTTTATCTTTGGGTATTACATCAGAGGAGAAACATTTTATCAGAGATGTGGGAACATAGACTCTCAAACTAGAACTCTTGGCAATAAGTATAATGAGGGTTGCAAGGGACAATGTGCTTATATTAGACCCTGTTTCAACAGAAGTCATCATGGCTTAAAATTACTTGTATTTGCTCCATTAAACACCATGAAAGCCAGTTCAGGGTTAAGAAAGATTCACCAGTAGCAACACAAAACATTTCCTTACTTGCTAAACATCCTCATGTTGAGTAGTCTTTATCACTGCATCTGCCTTCTCTTCTACCGTTCCTTCAGTTCCTAATGTGTACACAGGCCCGCCCTCTTCTTTGTGCTGATTGGTCTATTTTGCAGTCTGTTCTGAGAGGTGTGCTCTGATTGGAGAAGTTTCAAGGGGAAAGCTCCAATCGGAGTGTAACTGATTTTCTACAGCAGGCACGCAGGGCAGGAGTTTTCCCCGTGTTTAAACAGTGGCATTCAGTAAGGGAGATTATTTTTTCCCTTTTCTTTGAGGTGTCAGCCAGGTTTGGGGAGGCTTAGCCTCCCCAAGCCTTAATGAAAATCCGCCCATGATGCCCTGCCCTGAATTCCTCATTTGGAGGTGGGATTTAATGAGATAGACAGTAAATCATATGCAACATAGTAATTGGCAGGCAGGGGTTAGTTGGCAGTAACCACAGACAAATAATGCTGCTCCATTATCTGCTCATAAAAGAGATTTATCGGTAACGGCAGAGAAGAAATAAGAGGCAGGAGGTGGGAAAAGGGCAGCAGAATGAGAATGAAGATCTGAATGAGAATACATCTCCTTCCTATTCCCCAATTCAAAACGGTCATGCCTTGTTTTATTCCATGCATCTTCCCTGTGGTACCGAACACATTTTAGAAGACACACCACTACCTCTGTGTCATAATTATGACCCTGCATGTACTGGGCTGTGCTAGGGGAACTGGAAAGAGTTGTCAGGGTGAAAGATTTACAAATGTAGACTATCGCTGGCAGGAAAGTCAAAGACAAATGTGTGCAATAAACTCAATATGGTACACGGCATAGTAAAAGTGCCAGAGGGTAAATCTCCCTTTGCCGGGAATGGTAACTGTAGTGCTTTTGTGCCAGGAACCCTGCCTATAATTGGTCTCTCCTATTGCTAGACATGACTGCTCACATAGGTGTAGCAGAAGAAATAGTGGTCCATCTAGAAAAAAAGCCTTAACATTAGAATGGAAACCGTTTATTGACCTATAAGTGTAAATCTCCTCTTTAACTCCATTTTGCCACCTCATAATCCAGTACCTGCTTCCCTGACACTCGATATAGTTCAATCCTTCACATGCAAACCAAATACAGAGATGCCAATATCAGACTGGCCATCCTAAGGGTTTCTTTTAAAATTGCTCCTCCCTATTTAGAACTGACATTATTTTATCAGTAAAAAAAACTATTTTGTCCATGGCTAAAACTTACACATATTATTACTTTCACATCTGCACACAATAAAAACCATTTAGCATGCACAAACTAAACCACAGCTAAATTTACATTTTAGAGTGTCCAGAATAATTTCAGTGTTCATTACTTTAAAGAAATTATTGGGAAAATGATTTCCTGTTTATTTTCTCTTAAACAAATAATGATCAGGGTCATGCGTTATTGTGCGTAGTGAACATTCCTTGTGCGCATTCATAAACATTATAATTAGGATGTCTTTTTCCCATTGTCATATCATATTTATGCACTGTTTTTAACCAGAAGAGTGGAAACACTTGTCCTTTATTGAGATACTGGCCATTAATCCCAGTTGGTTGATATAATTGGTTAGGGAAGATATGGGGGAAAAGGTGGATAAGAGAAAGAACAGCAATTGATAAAGGGGCTTGGCCCCGAAATGTTGCTGGGGTCTCACCTTAAATAAAGAAAACCTTGGATTTTTTACAAAAGCAATGAATGGAGTGTGCTTTTGTTTGTATTTTTGTGTGTAGGATAGGGCAAGCAGATTGGGGTAAAAGCAGGGAGGAAGGGAAGATGGTGAGCAGATTAGGGAAACAGCAGGTGGAGGGAGGAGGTAAAAATTTAAAAAGAGAGGATAAACGAAGAGGAAGGATTAAAGAGGGCAAGCAGATTGGAAAAGAATTTCCGAGATGGTAGAGGGAGCACAGACATGAGGCACAGAGATGAGGACCTTATCTTTTGCTTAAGGGTAATGTCAAACTGCGAAATTTGCATCATTACCCTAAAACACTTGTGCAAGAGGCAGTCAGGATGTTAAGTAAGGTAGAACTTAGATTGTAAGTTCTACTGAGCAGGGACTACACTTCACACTTATTGAATGTAACTGTATTTTGTTATTCGTTTTATTTTTCTGACCTTGTCTGTTTGATTAATGTATTGTTCTACACTGGGGTTTACGGTTTAAAGTCCTGTTGGTGGAGTCAGTATGTTGGAGCAAGACAGCATCAGCCTATGCAATAAAGAGCAGTTCCCTCACTGCTATAAATATTGAATAAAGTTTGGTGTTTCAGTATACCTGTAATACACAGAATAGGGGAAATTACAAGTGTTTGCAATAGTTGAAAGTATTTAAAGGGGTTGTGCACCTTTAAATTAACTTTTAGTATGATGTATAGCAGTGAACCCCAACCCCTTGGATGTTAATCTCAGTGTCCTCAAAGCAGGGGCTTTAATTTTGAATTCCCGGCTTGGAAACAAATTTTGGTTGCATAAAAAAACATGTATACTGCCAAATACAGCCTCCTCAAGGTTGACAGTTCACATAGAGGCTTCCAAATAGTCAATTACAGTCCATAATTGGCACCCTACCTTGTGTTGCTCACCAGTAAAAAAAGATTGGGGACCCTTGATGCAGAGAGTGATATTCTGAGACAATTTGCAATTGGTTTTAATTTATAATTTATTTGTGGTTTTCACATTATTTAGCTTTTTATTCAGCAGTCTGGTTGCTATGGTCCAAACTACCCTAGCAACAATGTATTGATTTGAGACTGGAATCTATGAAGCCAACTGTATGTTATATGTGCCAGATGAAGATCACAGGATCTACATTGTCCCTCTAACTGTGAACAATAAGTTATCCTTTGAGATGATCAGATACTAATATTTACTATACAGAAGGACTGGTTTAAAGTAGTTTGCTAATTAAGGAGATTCCTTGATTCCTAAGACAAAATATTTGGGCTTAATGCCCACTTAGGTAGAGTACCTTGATGGGCATATTAGGGTTCAAAGTGGCAAAAACTGGTGCAATGAGCAATGTTTTAAATGAGCAATGTTTTATCACAATTGCATACCATTCAAGTGATGCAGCATCCAGCACCTATGGGCATTACACATTACTCTAGAATTCTGTGATACTCTCTGATAACCAGGAAACCAGTACAAGTATCTTTGATGCAGAAAATAACAGTGTATATTTCAAGAGAATAGATAAAAAATGAGCGCATGTCTGAACAAACTTGATGAGTATAAAAATTTAGATTGGTTGGGTTAAAGAAAATATGTTCTCATGATTATTTCTACCCATTCCAGTCTCATAAGATCAACAGTGGACAGTACAGTATATTTTGTGCAAATCCTTTCTTCGAGTATGAATACCTTGTTCTTGCCCACTAATATCTAATTTAGAGGGGTGAATAAATTGACAGCTGTAGCTCTCACTGTGACTGTAGATATCCTTTTAAAGAGTAAGTATCACCATATTGTTACAAAAGACAAGAGGTGCAGGGAAAGAAAAGGCTGCAAGCTTTGAAAGCACTGATGCCACCATAGGGTTGCCATCTTTTCTGGTCGGGGAAACTGCGCAGGGGGCAGGATGGATGAAGTCACAGGGCAGGCAAGTGACACCGGGGGGTGGGGCTGAGGATGTCAGGTGGGACCAATTTCATTGTGATCAAAGATTGCCTGATCACATGTCATTAACTTCAATGTCCTGTCTGGATTTATTGATTTGGAAATCCAGACAGGCACTTTAAACTTGGAAAGCCCTTCCAAAAACCGGACTGTCTGGTTGAAATCCAGACATGTGGCAACCCTACTTACTGTAGATATGACACCTTGCTCCCTTTGCTTCCTCCCATGGTACTCTGAATCTGCTGTTTCTGTACTAGTACAGGTATGGGATCCGTTATCTGGAAACCCATTATCCAGAAAGCTCAGAATTGTATTTGATCCTAACTGAGATATAATTAATCCTTATTGGAAGCAAAACCAGCCTATAGGGTTTATTTAATGTTTACATGATTTTCTAGTAGAGTAAGTATGAAGATCCAAATTATAGAAAGATCCATTATCTGGAAACCCCCAGGTCCCAAGAATTCTGGATAATGGGTTCTATACCTGTATTAGCTTTCTGACTTGGACAAAATTCTGTTAACTCAATTCACATTGAAAATAGTACTCAGTTTAATCACACATAACCTTGCGATCATGACGTGGTACCCTGGTGCTGGATGCTTCATGGGTAAAAAAAAGCACTTCATGAGATTAATTTAAAGACTGGTAGAGGGGGAGGTTTAGGATTTAATCCTGAAAAGTGCTCAGAATTACAGATTATATTTACATTAAACATCATACTTCAAACTCAGATTACATTGGTGTTAGTTCTATTTTAAATGTCAGTTTATAATATCACCTGTAGCTGTTTCTTCCAGTACACCCTGGCTTTCATTGTGGAATTCTTTCCCAGTTTAGGCTCAGATTGGCTCAGAGATCAGCACTGGGGTCTTGAAATAGATTCCAAGCAGTGCTTTGTCTACAATTTACAAGATCTCCTGGATATTCTCACGGTGCCGCCATAGATTTTGTTCATGTATGTGTAGCTCTATAGTAAATCGAGTGGCACTGTCTCTACTATTTGTGCTCCAGATAAGACCTGTCTCTCAAGGTGTAAGCCCTCACAAACAGTGTGGAGGCAGGGTGTAGTGCAGCTGTAATAAAGTGCTATGCACAATAATTGGGCACCAGTGGTTCTTTATGGTTAACCAGAGAACTTAGTTTATTGAACAAAATAATACATTTAGGACTACATAGGAATCATCAAGAACATAGAGCACAAAGGATAGCATATACTCGCAAGCACCAAATGAACAGCTCAGTCCCTGCAGGCAAGGGAACATACACAGCAGCAATTAAAAGTACACCCAGCTTTCAGCCTTTTCCCTAAATGGAACCCAGGGCAATCTCTACATCCCTAAGTCTGTACACTTAGTCCCTACTTCTTGGCAATTAGTACACGGGATAATGGTGTACTGGTGTAATGGTGTTTTTTAAAGTAGTAATACGTACAGGTATCACTAATAATACTTTATATGTAGAATGAGATTTGTCTAGCCATTCTAATGATGTTTAACATTTTTACTTTTGAGCTGCATTAGAGGTTGCTAGACAGTACATCTAGGGGTAGCAAAGTCTGGCTAAAATAATTAATTGCTCCTGGTGATTGGTAAATTGAAAAGGTCCCTCCAACGGGGCTGATGAATGGGGACTGCATCAATGTGCCAATGGGGTCCTCGCCCAACAGGATTTTTAGAACTGCCCGATTTCTGGCCAGATGTTAAGCACCATTCATGGGCCGATAAGCTGCCGACTGGAGTGGCAAAGTCAGCAGCTTTTATCAGCTCATGTATGGCCAGCTTAAATCAATCAGGTTGCACCTTGAATGTTTATGTACTGTACTAGATTTTCACCATAGAGGGGCAATTCCTAAACCAATAATTATTTCTACAACTTTATGTACTGTAACCCTATCTTGGCCAAAAAATGCCTTTACCCGTGATAGTAGAATATGGGTCACAATGGACTTCTTTATCTAGATAGGCCCTTGCTAAGTGGAGGAAGAAGGGAGAGTGTGTTATTTAACTACAACTCTCTACTCCTGTGAGGAAGCAAAAACAGTTACACTAGAGGTTCCTGCACAATAGAACCTACAGGGTTTACTAATGGACCATTTGGGGTAGAACAGGTGTGCAACCAGATGCAATTAATATAGAGCTGAGCTGAAACACCACTGTGGAGACACTAGTTTTAAGACACACATTTAAGTTACCAGCTAGTGGTCCAGAGACTCTCCACACTGGAAACTGTTACGGAGCAATATGCTAAGCCTGAATCTCTTCAGCACTGTGGTCCCTTTTCTTAACGCTAGCCTAAGGGAGCTACCTCCAGCTATAATTCTTTGGTAGCCTAAGGGAGCTACCTCCAGCTATAATTCTTTGGTAGAGCACACGTTTGCTCTTTCTTGCAATGCCAAACTGCTTCATGTTCCTACAACATACTCTGAGAGTAACTAGTCCTGTATCTGACTAAAACTCGTTCACGGGGTCACTGTTACCCAACTTTCTTTAGAAGGGTTATCCCTCTAGGATAGAACTTTTTAATTTGGTCTTGTTGATAGCAGGCTCCAGATGGAGGCCAAATTGGAAGAACCACTCCTTTCACTAAAGTATGACATGAAGTGGTAATTATCTCTGTGGGTCAATAAC
Source organism: Xenopus laevis (assembly GCF_017654675.1). Classification (NCBI taxonomy): domain Eukaryota; kingdom Metazoa; phylum Chordata; class Amphibia; order Anura; family Pipidae; genus Xenopus; species Xenopus laevis. The sequence continues at coordinate 31,321,424 of NC_054385.1, forward strand.
ATAGATATGTAAATAAGATATAGAAGTAATTTTTTATGGGCACCTGGACAACTCCCATTGTAGGTCTGCCCCCCAGACATTTGTTTCTGTCCCAAAAATCTTGGTCTGCAGAGGTTCTGCTTTAAACTCTTCTTCAGTTTGACAGCCACTTATGACCCTGAAAAAGATGCTTAATCTCTATGTGCCCTAGCATACAGTACATATCATGTCGGCACAATGATGCCTGCTTTGATAGTCGTAAAGAGCTTTAAATATACATACAAGCAACCCCTCCAAGCCACCAAAAGCTGTTTTTATAACAAATATATATAGTGTACAGACATCAGGAATGCATTTGCCCAGAGTGACATGGAAGGCTAAATTGATACAGTAGATGTGTTTGATAGACGGCTCTTCTGGCTTATCTTGAACAAAGGGTTTTATTCCAGGAATTCCCACATTCTCAAGTACTTAGCAGCAGGAAAGATGTTAGTTCCTCTGAGAAGATTGTATAGTCTATATTACACCCAGCAGGATGCCCCCTAGTAATTAATATCAAGGCTAGCATGCTTAAAAGCCCATAACAAGTGGTGGCTATAATAAGATCCTTGTGTTTAAATGCCCTGTTTGCTTTCACATCTACCCGTTTAAGTTCAGTAACTGAATAAGCCCAGCACACATTTTATTTTCAATCTTATGGCAAACAATTAACTGAAGCACCCATAGTGTCTCTGAGTGTACAGGTTTTAAGCCTAGGGGGAAATCAACTCCTGGAAATGAAGAACTCCTTCCAAAGTATGTATGCAGGGTCCCTGACCCAGTTTTTCACATCTGACAGTGAGTGACTCTGTGACCTTTTAACAAAGACATGCTTCTCATCCCACCAGCAACCTGTGAATCACTTGTCACACTGAGCACATTTCCTACAAGTGACAGTAGACTGGGGACATACACCTGCCACACTCTCTGGTTCAAAGGTGACTGCACTTTTCTTAATCCATTGGGTATATATGTGTTTCAGATTGATGGCTTCACCGGTGTCCCCACCGTGCTCTCTCCAGCAACACATTGGATGAGTAAGTAAGAAACATTATTTGCAGGCAGCCCTAGAACTTTTGCACACCCATTGCTTTTCAGAAATGAAAGTTTCAGACACATATTTTGTTTAGGAAAGGTGTGAATTTGATGTCCCAAAAAGAAAACACTGGAAACAATGCTCATGTACTGTTTTGCTAAAATAACAAAAATGACTGAGCAAAGATAATTATATTAGTGGATGTCACTACTTAAATTACCATAATATAAAAGGAGAGATGCACGAGCTGCAGACTAATTATGTATGCACCATTGTGATTAAGTATGCTTCCTCAAGAGTGAGTGTTTAATATACGTCACAAATTGATCTCCTATTTGTAAAATGACTCCAATTGTGTACATTTGGGAAATTATATTAATTTTGGTACATATTCGGTACATACTTTTTGGTACATTTCTTAGTCCAATATGAACATGTGTTTGCATGTTTGACTAATAAACATCGCCATTTGTAATTAATTTCAACATTACCAATTTAGTATCTTATTATCTGGCTTTTGGGGGATGAAGTCCTATTATGTTTTATATCATGTACTGTTTTGCTATGTTTTTGTTTCTAACAAATAATTTCTCAAGCTAACATAATTTCTCACATTTAGCCTGCACTTGGGAGACCACAAACCTGTAGTTTCCCTTGACTGGCAGCATGCAAGATGTACAATGTCTGCAAGGAAGTAAATGTTTCACCTTATAATAAACAATTAATTTTTTAAGCCTACAACATTTTATGACACAATGATAAAATATTTGGCTGCAAACGTATGTACACACTTTGTAGTTTGCTTACATATTAAGCACATTTGTTAGATTTTCCATTTGCTTTCTTTACAACCCAGTCCCCTGACAATTACAGTAGCAATCTTTACACACAGATAATATTACAAATCCGTCATGTTCCTCTTCGCATATCTATATATACATAGTTCACTCCTGCCTGTTCTCAGCACCACCTCCCTCTGTTGCGGATCTCCCACGAACTCAAACTACAGACCCCACAACCTCTCAAATAGTTCCCTTTTATTTATTAGAACATAAAGCAGCCACTCATTGTTTATGACGCATGCTTTTTTCCCTTTGAAAAAAGCATGCGTCATAAACAAGTGTTGAAGTGTTGATTTTTTCCCCCCACTGGGTTGAATGTAAAGTTGCAAAAATCAGCCTTTTCTTTTAAAGGAATCATTTTATTTATATCCAATTGTTTGGAGTTCAACCATTTACATTACAACATTATATTATGGTAGTTAGGTAATTTTGAGAAACATCCCATATAAAAAAGAATTTCGCCGCTGGTGTTGATATGAGATATAGGTCACTTGGATACAAACATGTAATATTCAATTATAATACACAAGATACTAGGAGAATACTAGAAGTCATAACTTATAATATCCTTATTTGTATAAGTGGGGTACTTTATTCAGTATATACTGCAATACAGGTATTGAACCTAACAGGTTCCTAATCCTAATAAAGATTAATTATATCTTTAGTTTGGATCAAGTACAAGGTACTATTTTATTATTACAGGGAAGAAGGAAATCATTTTTAAAAATCTGAATTATCTGATTAAAATTGAGTCTATGGTAGCATATGGGAAAAACCCAAGACTAGATTTTGGAGACTCAATGAGTCCCTGTTGAGTTTCCCTGACGTGGTTACTTCGATACAAAAGTCCCTTACTGATTATTTTGCTGAAAATATAAATTCTGTCTCCTCCCCTATTTTGCTCTGGGAAGCTCATAAACCTGTTATTAGGGGATGTTTTATCCAGATTGGCTCTAGACGTAAGAGGGATAGAGACTCTAAAATTAAGGTTCTGACAAGGGAATTGGATAAATTAATAGCTTTACAGATAGCGTCCCCATGGGAGAATCACACACTACAGATTAGGCAGTTACAAAAAGATCTGGATTTATTAATGACTACTCATGCTGAAAAGAAATTACGATGGGCTAAACATAAGATGTACTGTTGTCTCGATAAACCGGGTAGGATGTTAGCACGCAAGTTGAATGAACGCAATGTTCCCCAAACGATCCATAAAATTCGGACGGCTTCTGGTCATTTGACCGGGAACCCATCTAAAATAGCTACTGAATTTGCCAACTTTTATCAGAAATTGTATTCTAAACCGGGTGATGTCCCTCTGGTTAATTATGATAAGTTTTTTCGGGATCTAGATCTCCCTAGATTAACAGAATACCAGTCTCAACGGATGGACGAGGACATTACCCTTGAGGAAGTTCAATTTGCGATTAGAGATTTGGGGTCGGGGAAAGCTGCTGGCCTAGATGGGCTCTCCAACATTTATTACAAAAAATTTCTCCCTGAGGTCGGCCCTTACTTGACCAAAATGTTCAATGCCCTGAAAGTGGGAGGGTCGTTTCAAGCTGAGACCTTGAAGGCTCAGATATCTGCGATTCCCAAGCCTGACTCCAATCTATCAGATTGTAAGAATTATCGGCCGATTTCAGTGTGAAATACAGATGTTAAACTGTTAGGGAAAATATTAGCTATTAGGATCAACTCCTTTCTACCTCAAATAATACACAGGGACCAAGTGGGGTTTGTTCCTGGACGTCACGCCGGGGATGCTATTAGACGTTTGATCCTATTGACTCTGCATGCTAAATCTTCAGGGGTTAAATCAATGCTGCTTAAGTTGGATATTCGCAAAGCCTTTGATTCTATTCACTGGGACTATCTGTATTTTTCTCTGAGCAAATGGGGATTTGGTGACAAATTTAAAACTTGGATTCACTCGCTTTATCATGGCCCCTCTGCCTTGGTTAATATAATGGGGTTTCTGTCTGAACCCTTTATGATTTGTAGGGGGACCCGTCAAGGGTGCCCTCTTTCTCCCATTTTATTCAATTTAGCTATAGAGCCCCTAGCGGCCGCTATTAGGTCTGATTTAAATATTAAGGGGATTGCGGTTGGCGGAGCTCATCATAAGGTCAGTCTCTTTGCTGACGATTTATCACTTGTAATTTCACATCCATTAACCTCCCTCCCTAATTTATTCAATCTATTGGAGACATTTAGTCGAATATCTGGCCTTCATATTAACCATAACAAAACTGAGGCCCTTAATATCAATCTATCCCCGGAAGCTGTAAAGTTGTTACAACTGAACTTTGAATTTGTTTGGCAGCCCCACTTTATCTCCATATTGGGGGTTAAGTTAACTCGGGATTATGACTCCCTGTATAAATATAATTATCCCCCGGTTTATAAGTCTCTGTACGATTTGTTGGATAGATGGCACTGTTATCACATCTCGTGGATAGGGAGGATCCATTCCATTAAGATGACTATTTTGCCTAAGATCTTATACCTTTTTAGAACGCTCCCAATTCCAATTCCTTTAGCTGATATTTCCCGGTTTAACACTAAAATCTTACAGTTTGTTTGGGCGAGGAAACACCCTAGAATACGCCATTCTGTATTAACTTATCCTAGGGATAAAGGAGGTCTTGGCTTACCTAATTGGCACTATTATTATAAGGCAGCTCAGATCTCCCAAATCTTAGCTTTACACTCTGTTCATGATTGCCCTCATTGGGTTGCCTTGGAGAGATCATATACCCTACCATATTCTCCCGCAGCATTGGTATGGTGTCCCCCTAAACAGCGACCATTAACGGGGAGTGTATGTCTGACTCACACCCTGAAAATTTGGGACTCGGTTAGTTTGAGAAATACTTTACTAACAGCTTGCACGCCAGCTATGCCCTTTCTAGGGAACCCCCTCTTTCGCCCAGGGTTACAGCCTTCAGCTTTTCAATGGTGGACCTCTACTAATATACGCTATTTGGGACAGTTATACACTGATACAGGACCATACTCCCTTCAACGCCTTATTGATATTGAATATCTCGTTCCTCCTTCAGAGTATTTCCGTATGCGACAACTATTACATTTTGCCCGGTCTCAATGGATCTCTGAAGGAGGGGTGAATACATCTCAGTCGTTTTTTGAACTATGGTGTTCCCGCAACCCTTTGAGTCGGAAAGTAATTTCCTTGCTGTATAGAAATTTTTATGACAAGGTTGTGCCAGATCAGTTGACCTACGTACAATCGTGGCATAGAGATTTGACCTGTCAATTAGATGGGGACGAATGGGAGTCGATTTGGAGCAATGTCATGCGATCCTCTAAAAATGTTTATTTGCTCGAGGCTAATTACAAAGTTTTATTCAGGTGGTACCTGGTTCCAGCCCGGATTGCTAAATTTGCCCCATCTGCTGACCCTAGATGTTTTCGTGAGTGTGGACAAGTGGGTTCTATGTTCCATATTTGGTGGGAATGCCCGAGTGTGCGTCGCTTCTGGATTAGAGTTTACACTATGACTCACTCTGTGTTCCAAGTTGTAATTCCTAGACATCCTAAAACGGCTTTATTGGGGCAAAAACCTGACCAACTCACTCGGTCCCAATTCCAACTTTTTACGGCCATTACTACTGCTGCTAAGAGCACTATTGCAAAAGCATGGAAGACAAAAGTATTGTCCATTGAGATCGCTAAGCATAAGATTGACTGGATCATGACTCAGGAAAAAATGACCAGTATCTTAAATGATTCCCATAGCAGATTTCTAAAAATTTGGGGTCCGTGGTTGGAATACAGGTACGGGCCTGGTTATCATCTGACATTGCTAGGTATTTGAATTCAATTTCCTATACCGGTTGATTGGTGCCCTTTGTGGGCCCATCTCTCTCTGGGTCCATTGGAGGATCTGTCATTTAGTTTGTTATTTGTTATTAAAATACATCTTGTGTTTTTACTATGCTTTATCGCGCAAGGTTGGTTATATTCTGTTAGCTACTGTGTTTGGTCTATTGGTACAGATGAGTTTTTTTATATCCTACTACATATTATTTGTCTGTACCATGTGCCTTTCACTGCAGTATTCTTGATTTCATATCTGTGTAATGGCCGTCATTTCCATTTTTTACTGCTGTATGCTACCTATGTGTCTTATGTTTTGTAAAACACAATAAAAATTATTGAAATAAAAAAAAAAATTGAGTCTATGGGCGATGGTCTTTCCACAATTCAGATGTGTTTGGATAATAACAGATCTTATACCTGTATTGTTATATTTCATCATTACTTCAACTGTATGGTTTGCTGACAGCTTCAAGCCAGGGTAGTCTATTTGTAAATGGAAAGAAGATCAATTATAACTTCTTCTGTACTGATAGGGACTGATTTATTAAATATTGCAAGTTGGGATCAGGGCAATAGTTGAAAAATAATGCAGTTCTGCTCTTCACCATAAATGTGGTTTTATTTTAACAAGGGTTTGTTTTTTCTTTGAGTAGGTTTTTAATTGTAAAAATTACCAAAATGTATATATTATACAGTTGTTAGAGAAAAAAAATTAATTGATTTAGAGAAACTTGATTGTGTTAAAGAACACAATAACAGGAGGTTCTTATCGGATCAGCAGGGTTTTGCAGACTTAATCATAAATTAAACATTAATACCATCAACTGAGAAAGCAATTGATAAACTAAAAAATGTTTTTTATAATAGTCTCAGAAAAGGACAGGAGGAAAAAGTCTGAAGTGTGTGCTTATGGGCTCAGCCAACACTAGAGACCAACCCTTGCTTACATTGCACTTATAAGTATTCCATGGCACCAGAAGGTTTTTGAATATGTGGTCCAGAGTGTACATTTCCACATGCACCAAGATCTCTGAAGTAGCCCTGATGCCCCATCAATACTAACAACACTTACCCTGCATCTTTCAAATCCCTTTAGTAGAGGTACTACACTTTAAAAATCATATTAATGAAAATGTAGAGAAGTTATTATTCTGAATATAACATTTATTTTCCAAATAGAATTGCAAATCTGACAGTCTGTCTTTGCAAACCGGCATCTACCTGTTATGCAATGTCCTAAACTCCCAAATACTTCATTTAAAATCATGGCTTTTCAAAGTATCTGCTTTTGATTTTACATTTCAAAAACACCACTTCCAGCTTATAACTGAAGATAGGACTCCCTCCCGTTTGTCTCTTAGTTGACAGGTCTGTGCTCTGCATTAAAGAACCGTAAGTGGATTTCTAGCAGTATTATTGAGCACCTGCAGCCCATGAATAGGGAACAAGGACAGGAATGAACAAATATGAAACAAATCCTTCTGTCATCATTATATCAATATTTATTTTCTTTGACTGAGAGCTACCATTGACAATCTGCATGCAATATCCAAAAAAAATCGAATATGTTATCGTTATGTCTTTTGCCTAAGGTTTTAATCACAAAAAAAAAAATCATTTTTTTTTTTTTTGTAGTTTCTTGAGCTAAATAGGACAAACATGGAAACAGAAGCTACTCCATGTATGGTTCATGTGAACTAGTTAATTAGATTACCAGTGCACAAATAATCTGCCTGCAAACTTGGCTCCTGCTTGTCTGTAAGAAAAAAAATATTCAAGGGGGAATGAAGTAATTGTTTTCTGATAATCAAATTATTTACCTCACAAGGACCAAACAAGGAGCAGGTTTAATTTAAACAAAACACTGGAATGTGCCCATGCAAATATATCCCGCTCATACAGTAACCATGGAGTGATTGATTGGATAACATGAGGATAGGCTTGTATATGACCATCTTTACACTGGATGCTTTGGGTGGTCGTCATTAGTTATATCTGGGTAGGCTCCATTTAACTTGTTCCTTACACAGTAACTAATCTCTTTGGATAATAAGGTTCTTAGGGAGGAATTCTAAGAACTTTGAGCTAGTTGGATCATTATGATCAGGAATGAAACGCTTTTTTATTTCCCCATATAGTGAAATAGAGTATTTCTGTAAATCTATCCATGCCTTTTACCAATTTTTTTATCTTATTGAATAGCAATTCCTAGACTGATTTTTTTTTCTGTTATTTTAAGTTCAAAGCAGAGAAGCTTAATTTTTATTTGCTTTATGCGATGTTAGGACCAGTAACATCAAAAATAAAAGTTACTTATTTGACCTGACATTCTATTTATTTCTATCGTGTTCATGTAATCTTTGTTTTGAAGCTTTTTTTTTTTTTTTTTTTTTTTTTTTTTTACATATTCTTTATTTGGTTTTCTGTTTTTCCAGATAAAACAAAAACAGTCTTTTGAAGCAGTTTTATTGCAGTGTGTTAGTCATCAGTTTGTGTAACTTTGTTTAGGCATCTTTTATCTGTTATCTAGCAAAAAGCAACCCCCTCCCCTCAGTCCATCATATTCACTGGAGCCAGGGGAAGTAAAGTCTAAAATAGAATAAGGCTAGAAATTTTCTATACTAAGCATAAACATGAACGTACTGCACAAGCCTAAACATGCTTTTAAAAATCCTTACAAATAATAAGCATAAGGATATTAGAAGTCACTGCAAAGCATTTTTGCTACTGATTTCTGTCTGCGCTTATTTACCAGTCAGTACTACTGCGGAACTGCTGCTGGATTAACTGGTTGCCAACAAGCACATACACTTCTCTTTTTTGTGTGCTTTGTATTTATATTTATGTCTCTGTTGATCAGGTCTGGACTGGGATTTAAAATTGGTCCTTCTATTTCAAGAACATAGAGGCCCAAGCAGCCCACCACCATCCCACAAAATAGTTACTGTCTAGTCTCTACGGATAGGGTTGCCACCTGGCCGGTATTTTACCAGCATGGCCAGTAAAAATTATGGCTGATCCCAAAGTTATTATTAGGAAGGCCGGTAGTTTTTTCCAGAAAAGGTGGCATCCCTATCTATGGCATCTTACAGCAGCCCCTCTGGCATTTGCCAGAATACACAGTTTGCCAGTCTGGGCCTGCTGTACATGAAATTTGAACCCAACGACCCTTTTCTACAATAGGTTCATGAAATTAAAATCCACAGAAATGCAGTATGCTGAAATGTATATAGTAAAAAATGATCTGCATCCTGCAAGAGGAATGCACTGTGGAGTCCAACAAGGTAAATAGATAATACAACAGGAATTGATGGATATACAGATTCTAAATTTAACCAGATGCAAACAATTCAAGGCAGAAGAGATAATCCTAAACAGTCAACTCCCTCTCCAGATGCAATTAGAGCTGGTGTGGTGTGTGTGTGGTCCTGAGCAGCTACAACTAGATCACAAAGATACAGACTGTAAGCTAGTGAACTGCCAGTATGGGAAGAATCAAAACATAACACATTAATAGAATCTTTGACAGTTTGTTGAAAATACTAGAATCCAGTTAACAAATTTAAAAGTTAGATTATTTAATGCTAAACTTCTCATCCATCTCTTTGATTTTGAGGTTTATGGCACAGGGCCCTATTTATAAAGTGTTGGAATAGGAATGACTATAACGCACTTTGCTGGTATTTACAGTAGCCATGCTGGACATGCCGATTCATACAGTTTAAAAAATGAGCAGATCGTTATATTTACTGTATTACCTGTATTATTGTAGTGGTAATTCCAGGGATCCCACATCAGTTTGCATCAACAGACTTGCACCAAAAGAATAACACAGGCCCCCAAGAGCCGGCCTCCTTCTTCACGCACCGCCCTCATCCCCGCGCAAGCAGGCACGCATGCGGCGGATCGATGGAGAGCTTAGGCTCCCTGATGCTTGCTACGATATGGCTGGGCGGCATGTTGCCTAGCAGGCCCGGACTGGCAATCTGTAGGTTCTGGCAAATGCCAGAGGGGCTGCTGTATGGTTCCATAGAAAGTTACCATATAGTGGGCTGGTAGGGGCCGTTTGGGCCTCTGTGTACTTGGAATGAAAGGGCCTATTTTGACTCCCAGTCCAGGCCTGCTGCCTAATCATAAATCTGGGCCTAATCTTGTTAAAAACACATCCACAATCTGAAAAGTTAGCTGCAATTTACCCATGATTTGCAAACATGCACAGTTAACAGCGTTCCTTTCTACCATGCATTCCTTTCTACCACATTTGGCACAACTGTGGCATGCAGCTTGACCGCAATGATACTAATGGGGAGAATGATACATCGTAGAGAAAATATACACTGCACTGCATTTTAATAAACTTCTGTTTTAAACGATGAAGTAAGAAAAACTACCCCAAACATCTTTGCTTCAAAGTACAAATATTTGTTAAGAATTTCCTGCTGCACATTGTGCCTGAGGTGGGCCTCATATACCCGCATTATTTATTGAAAGCAACAAGTTCCTTTAAGGGAGAAGGAAAGGCAACAATGACTGGGAGGTGTCAAAAGTTAGACACCTCCCAGTGATTGTATTCACCTGATTCACTGCTCCTTTCAGTAGAATCCGGAACTGGGGGAGCACTGGCCTGGGGTCTCAGATAAGTGATTACAATCACTTGGAGGTTTGGTATTCCTAAGTGATTGTGACTTTCCCTCTCCTTTAAAACATGTGACTGATTAAATCACAATATGAGGTTTATCTGTATATGTGATCTGATTCCTGAGTCTTAAAGACTGATAAACCAGTATACATTTAGTTAGACCGTGAAAAGTTTATTTTGAAAGATTTACTATAAACTGTAAAACTGTCAAAAAAAACCAGTTGTTTAATAGTTCAGACCTTGGGTGCTGCACAAATACCAACATTCAGAGATTATCTTTCTTAAGTAAAGATAAGTTAATCAGGAATTTAATGATTAAGACTGAGGCACCTGTTGCTGTTCTATGCTTCACTGGTGCACTGCCAAGCTGTCTGGTAATACCAAACTCCACCTCTAGCATTCAGACTCCTCTTTTAGTTTAGCTAACCCCAGAGACACAGAAAACACACCAATTTACACTTTAAAAAAAATATACATATGACATTAGCTCTCAACATGAGACAACATGAGACACCTAACATCCTCAGGAATGCTTGCCAACCTTTATCTCAGATTGGGCTACCTGCTGTGCCAGCTACCCTCTGCAGCTGTTTTGAATGGGCATGTATGGTAGGTACCCAGATCCGAAATCTCCCAGAATCCAAGCCCGCTGAGAAGAACATTAATCACACATGGCTAATAGACATATAAAGTCAAGCATAGGACAAAAGTATCCCCTACCCCTCAACCCACTCTTCGAGTGGGAGGGATGCTGCTCCCACGTGTGGGGCAAACGCATGTGAATATTCTTCATTCACTGACTTCCTTGGACCTCCCCACAATAATGACCTCCCTGCTTACTTAACCAGTCAAAGGATTATTTTTTGGTGGTGCACACCTAGTTTTAGGTAAAAGTTATGTTTGTCGCTCAATACAGGGGTCATCTGTAAGATTCCCAATATGATAATTAAATAATTATAGAATAACAGGGCATTTCAGTTTTGAAAAAAATTATTTAGCATAGAACCCCAATGCATTTTGACCCCCAAAAATGCATGGGGGGGTCAGGGCCGGCCATCTTCTGGGCTTTTATTTTAATAAATCAATTCTTTAAATCATTCCTTGCCCAGTCAAGGCTCTTTCCCCAACATACAGCTGCTAGATACGGAGCTCCAATACAGGCAAATATATCTCCTGGTCCTTAGTATTATGTTTCTATCCTTTGTGGTGTGCTTGTTGACTCTTCCTTGGTTGATGCAATAAATCCATGCATGGCCCTATGTTAACAGATGCAAATATACAAACATACATCTTTCAAGATGGCATCTCCCTAGAGCTTTTAGCTACATGCTAAAAGCATTGCCTTTTGACGTATTTAGGTAAATCTGTAAAGTGACCATTGAGTCCTCTGCTGCTTGGGAAATAGGGAAATTATTGCACTTGTTTGAGACTACCTATTATTTTTTTTGGGTCATCCTTGTTCCCTGCTGAATAACTACATTTTACAGTCAGGGGCCATCAAAGCAATTGGCATTCATTGAAAAAGACAGACACTGTGCTCCTGTGGAGCTACTGAATGAAGCTTACAAGAATAATGAAATTATTTTCATTATAGAGCACAATGAGCTAATAGGCAATAATGATTCTTTATTCAATGCAATTAAGTTATGATGGGCTCAAATATATATGCCGTAATTCCACTTGTTCATCAAGCTTTTGAACCAAATAAAACAGTCATCAAAGTAGATGTAAAGTCAGGTAAAGGCAATTACTGGAGGTGTACTCTCTAACTCAGAAGCAAAACCAGTGCCAGTGAGCACCTCAGTGGTTGCTATTAAAATGGGGTTTGCCTGGTTTCCTCAGTAGGCCAGAAAGCCGGATCAGTGCCAGGGGGATTCCCAGTAGTTCCAGGGCCTGCCAACCCCCACATAGGACCAGCATTGGTGCCACTTTCCACAGATTCTCAGTTTTAACACTGACTGATACTAATACTGGCTTGTTAATCCTAGAAAAAAAATTTAGGGACTATGGGAGAAAAATCACGTTAGTTAGAACCCTTGTTATCCTACTTCCACACCCAGATTTCCCACCTCTCTAGCAGCCTATTGCTTTCAAACACTAAACTCCCCAGCCTGGTTACACTTAGGGGCTGATTCACTAACTTCGAGTGAAGGATTCGAAGTAAAAAAACTTCAAATTTCGAAGTGTTTTTGGGCTACTTCGACCATCGAATAGGCTACTACGACCTTCGACTACGACTACGACTTCGAATCGAACTGTTCGAACTAAAAATCGTTCGACCATTCGATAGTCGAAGTACTGTCTCTTTAAGAAAAAACTTCGACCCCCTAGTTCACCATCTAAAAGCTACCGAACTCAATGTTAGCCTATGGGGAAGGTCCCCATAGGCTTTTCTAAGTTTTTTTGATCAAAGGATATTCCTTTGATCATTGGATTAAAATCCTTCGAATCGTTCGATTCGCAGGATTATATCGTTCGATCGAAGGAATAATCCTTCGATCGTTCGATCGCACTATTTGCGCTAAAATCCTTCGACTTCGATATTCGAAGTCGAAGGATTTTAATTCCCAGTCGAATATCGAGGGTTAATTAACCCTCGATATTCGACCCTTTGTGAATCGGCCCCTTACTGTTCCAGCAGTCAGCCCATTGTTTACAAATCCTGTTTTCCCAGTGGTCCATTGTTTTCAAAAAAACCCTCAGACTGATCTCATCGGTGCCGGATTTAAAATTGCTGTGCCCCTAGGCCGCCTCCCCGTTCACCCCCAATCCGTCGGCCGTGATCCAACAACCCCCGCTCGCATGTGATCTGACCCGCCATCTGCTCGCACACAATCTCTTCCCTGCTCACACCCACCCCTGCCACAATTGTCTTACATCTGATGCTGCAGCGCTTCCTTTGGGGACTGGGTGGGCGGAAGATTTAAACCTCTGTTTCAAATTCCCACCCAGTCCCCTGTGGAGTTGAGGCCAGCGGGCTGCATGCCGCCCCTCAATCTCTGCTGCCCTTTGCCCGGGTCTTTGTGGTCTGCCCACAAATCCGGGCCTGGGTCTCATCTGGCATATTACCACATGTAGTCCTTATGGGGCTTCTTTTGTATTCACTGCACTCAGCCTCATATAAACTGTTGCAACATGGCAGCTAAGATAGTAAACAAGGGCCAATGTCTTGTCTAAAAAGATTTTAAAGGAGAACTAAAGCCTAACCAAAGAAGTAGACTAGAAAAGTTGTACATTATGTTTTGGGCTTCTGTGCCAATCTACGGCAACCACGGCCCCTTAGCAGGGAAGATCTGTGCCCCTGAAGATGCCCAGTAGCTTCCCATCTTCTTTTCTGCTGATTTACTGCACATGCTCTGTGCTGCTGTCACTTACTGAGCTTAGGGACCCACTCACAATATACAGTACGCATAGAATAGAAATGTCACAATATTAGGCTGCTTAGTAATTAATATAGATAATTTCTACATGGCAGCACAGAAACCAGTGCAACAAGCATCAGGATCTAATAATCGCTCTGTAGCATTGGCTAATATTACAGGCCAACCTCATTTTCTGCTAGATAATTTGTTACGACCCCTAAGATTCAGGGCCAGATTTGGAGAGAGGCCACCAAGGCCCGGGCCTAGGGTGGCAGGATTTTAGGGGGCGGCATGGTGCCTTACCACACCCTCATTGGTTCAGAAAGACTGGGGAGGTGCAGTATATTATAAATTACATTTTTAGCCTTATTACTTTTTAGGGTTTATTTCTCCTTTAAACAAAGTTATAAGAAATTTATACGGTACAACAAAACAGCCATGAGCTATATATTTTGGTGTCACCACCTGAGATTTTGAGCACCTGATGTCTGCATTCTCCATGTGAATATAATATTTCATTATCTGTATTATATATATATATACTGTATAAATCTATTTCATCTATTTTGCTGTGAATATTGTGGATACTTTGACACATAAGGACCGTTATGTTGCTCTTAGCACATTGCTGGTAAATTTACAATACGTGTCCTGGCCTCAGCTGGTGTTAGTGACTGTTTGTGGCCAGATTTATATCTACAGGTTGACATCTCTAAGTTACAGCTGTCAGATTCCTTTAAGGATGCAGATCATGAAGCACTGTGGATGAGTACTAACCTTGCTAGATGTATGGGAAAGGAGTTGCCAGTTTTTAAAATGGAATAACATCTTATTGATTGTAACCCCAGTAAAGGGATCAGACCCCGACTGAGATTTAAAATAGGCCCTGGCATTTCCAGTATACAGAAACCCAAATAGCCCCCCACCAGCCCAATAAATATTTAATGTATATGGCATATTACAGACGCCCCTCTGCTTTTGCCAGAATCTGCAGATTTTCAGTCCTGGTCTGAAAGTGGTAATCTGATCATCATATTTTATGTATGTGAAGTGATAAAGGGATTATTTTCCAACACTATATTATGCCTGCAGATTAGGACACCATCACATCCCCTTAATCACATCATCTATAAAATAATCAGATGATGCATTTTCCATTGCTGCTTTGTTACAGGGTGCATTTTGAAATGTTACCACTTAAATAAATGAAAGTGACCGCTACATTTCTAGTATTAAAAGGATGCTGTGGTGCCTCTAATTGAAAACAAAATCCCCAAATTATAAGCAATTATTAATTGCTTCAAAAGTGCAGGAACATGGTTGTCAGACCTCATTATATTGTTGCAGTGTAATTTATTTGATGTGTAAAATGTCAGTGGGCTGAGATCCATATATGTAAATGAATCTACTATATCTCAATAGCATCCATTCCTCTAAATTCACTTTACAATACATAAATATGAGCAAGTCCCCAATGCTCCATTTAATGGCGACTTCTGCAACCAAACTTATTACACACAGGTGACATCATGTAAAGGACAAAGCCTTCCAGAACAATGGGAACAGAGGGTGATGTCCGGTATCTTAGAGGTGACTGTGTAATGTAGAAATTCTAGAAGGTTTGTGTAGGTACATCACAATCAAACAAATATTGAGTGCTTCTGTTGGCTTATTCTAATGCAGCAGCAGAGATTTTATGCACATTCCACACTGAACTAAAATCAACATTTTTATTTTGGGGTGAGGAAACTGTTTGGTTTATCATCCTGTAACCATTGGTAATGTCAAAACTTTTACCTGCTCAGTATTTCAATTTTATATGGAAACTCTTCTTTTACTGTTTTCTTACTACTGCCAGGAAATATACACTCTTGTACAGCCAAGAGCACAGAATCCCAGCTGTGATAACAGGACTTAAAACGCATTCTCTGCTTTGCTTCTGTAACATTGTTCAGGGCTCTATAAAAAAAAAAAAATCAACATTGGAAACAATAAAACAACACCAATTTAAAAACAAAAAACAAAAAAAAATTATTTAATTATTTGCCTTTTTCTTCTGACTTCAAATGGGGGTCACTGACCCCATCTAAAAAAACAAATGCTTTATAAGGCTGCATATTTATTGTTATTGCTACTTTTTATTATTATCTTTCTCTTCAGACCCTCTCCTATTCACATTCTAGTCTCTTATTCAAATCAATGCATGGTTGCTGTGGTCATTTGGACCCTAGCAACCAGATTGCTAAAATTGGAGAAAACTGGAGAGCTGCTAAATAAAAAGCTAAATAACTCAAAAACCACAAATAATGAAAACAAAATCACTCTCTACATCATACTAAAAGTTAATCTAAAGGTGAATCTCCCCTTTAATAAAAAAAATCGAGAAATGAGAGGTATTTTTTAAAAAAAAAAAAATAGGCCTATATGTGCTGTTTGATATACCTTATTAAGCAAGCTGCTGTACCTCTTGATGCATGTTAAATCTGGTGTTGTAATGACAAATAATTTCTTAATTGATAGCAATACTGCATTGTGGGGTCTAGAGATATTCAATTACACAAATAATCTCAGGAAAGGTAAAATAATGGAAATAGCGGGCAGCCCTGACTAATCCCCCTCTCTATCTGAATAGGACTAGAAGGTCTATTAGATTGTATAAAAGTCGAAGTCCATCCAAAAAGGCTCCAAAAATGTTTATTAGGTAAATCACTAAATAAATAGAGCCTCAAACACTTGAGATATAGAAGCATCAGTAATAATGTTAATTAGTCCTCTGGCTCCATGGGATTATTCCAGCCTGATCAGAATAAATTATTTTTGAGCATATGGGTCTAATGCTCAAACTGTTGGTAAATAGTTGTAAATCTACATTCAGGAAGAAAAATTGGGTGGTAATTTTAAACCTTAGTGGCATCAGTAGATGGTGTGGAGTTAAATGAGAGATGTGATTGGAGCATCTTGGAGGACCATTAAGTGTAGCAATTTCTGCTATCTGGTTGATATGGTCTGTATTACCTAGCAACCATGCACTGATTTAAATAAGAGAATGAGATATGAATAGGAAAGGGCCATAATAGTAAGTGGAGAAATAAAATGTAGCAATAACAATTCATGTGTAGCCTCACAGAGCATTTGTTTTTCTATGGGGTCAGTGACCCTCATTTTAAAGCTGGAAAGAGTAAAAGATGGCAAATAATAAACTATAAAATGTTAAAGTTGCTTAGATTTAGCCATTCATTAACAACTTAAAGGTGGACCACCTCTTTAAAGGAGAAGTAAACCCTTTATTTAAAAAAAAACCTACCCTACATAGATCTCCTCCCCCCAGCCTACCTGCTACCCCGGGCAAATGCCCCTAACTTTTTACTTACCCCTTGGTGCAGATTCACGGCATCAGAGTTCCCGGCAGCCATCTTCTTCTCTTCGGTCTTCGTCGGGAAGTAAGTTCCGTATTGGCATTTGCGCAGTTGGAGCAGTCTTCAGGTTTTTGTCAACTGCGCATGAGCCGAAAGTTGCCGAAGTGCCCGAAGAAGACCCGATGAAGACAGAAGAAGAAGATGGTGCCCATGAACTCCGATGCCGTGAATCTGCACCGAGGGGTAAGTAAAAAGTTAGGGGCATTTGCCCGGGTAGCAGCTAGGCTGGGGGGGGGAGGGTCTATGTAGGGTAGGTGGTAGGTATTTTTTTTTTAAATAAGGGGTTTACTTCTCCTTAAAGTCTACTTCTGATGAAGCTGAGGAATTCTGTGATCAGCATCAAGACAGAAAGGGTTAATATAACTTCCATATAAAAACTCCCATAAACTCAAGATATGAAAAAAAAAATGACCAATCAAAATTTTTTTTTTTCAAAAGTCCATCAAACGACTCCAAATTGATTGCCCTAACAGAGAATATAAACTGGTATAGGGCATCTGTAGACCCCCCCCCCCAAAAATACTTTACCTGAGTGCTCTTTTAAGCAATTTTGCATGTATTTAAATTTGAAGGCACTTATAGTTATTAACAGTTTTATACTGAACCAATATCTGCTGCGTTGGCAACTGGGGGATTCAATGAACATAAGCGCAGTTTCCAATGAGGTGGTGCTCTGCATTTTTCTCTTGGTTTCTTATTTCAGAACTATGCTGACAAACAGATGCCTCCTTTCTCATCGTTACAGGTTCCTAATTCCCCCCAAGCTGAACATTTGGGTCCTTTCATCAATTTGACCTAGATCATATGCTGTCCCTTGTTTATAGTGTGCACATAAGGTCTCAGCATTTCTCATTTACTAATTGATCCCCATGTGCCGTTTAGTGATTATATTTAGGGAGGGGCGAATTTGACCTGTTTAGTTTCGCCCAAAATTCGCCGCTGGTGAAATGTCGCAGATGCCCATTAAAGTCTATGGGCGTCCAAAAAATTTTGTCACGCGGCGAAATGTTTTTGACGCACGTCTTTTTTTTTTTTTGACGCACTCTGCCATACAAGTCTATGGGTGTCATTTTTTTGTCGAAACGAGGCGAAAAAATTCATCCATGCCTAATTTTATATTCAGGCATGTACCATTGACAAGGCATGGGGTTTCTGCTGTACAAGAAGGTACTGTTTTGTTTGTGGTTCTAACAAAGCCTATGAATAATGCTTTTGCCAAGGCAAACAATATAGCAGATCATATATATGTAGGGACCCATAGGGGTTAATCTGCCCCTATAGCTTTAAGGCCCTACCCTTTTCTTTAGTTACTAGGCAAAAGCCTATGTATCCATTTAAGTTTAAGCTCAGTGTTATTGGCCAAGAGGTGTAATGACAACTTCCTGCCACACTGCAGTATAGTGTGTGTAAGGAGTGGCCTCTCCCTCTTTGGCTGCTGGATGCTGATCCGGCTGGGTGTGCTCAGGTGAGCCTGGGTGCAGCAAGGCCCAGAAAGCCATGTGTTCTTGAGAGAAGTCGGGGACCAGGAAACCCTGTGAACGAGGTTTAGCAAGAACTGGGCAGACTTGTAATAGTCTCTCTAGGAGAGAAAGGTAGATAGGGTAAAGAGAGCAATTGAAGCTCCAACAAGGATTTGCAGCAGGGAGTAGCTTCCCAGAGGCTCTGTGTGTTGCCTCCAGTGCAGGGACCTCAGTAAAGAGGGTGTTAAGTTAGCTGTCAGCTTCCTGAACAGTGCACTGTATGGGAATGGGGTACTGAATACTGCCATTGCCTATGACCTGATGTGACTGTGTGTCATGTGCTAACACCTCATCTGTGTACGTGAGTAAACCTGGGGATATTGTCATTCGGACTAAAAAACAGTTTCTTGTTTGCATCGTAAGAACCTCCTGGGCCCCCCAATCCTTTTGTACGTTTTGTATGCACAGTAGCCTGAGTGTTGTAGTTGCACTACACCTTAGAGGTAATGCTTCCACTTAGCGAAGGCCCTGATCCTGAAGTGCGAGTCCAAATGTAACCATGCTCTGCTCACTAGCTGGAAAGTGACTTATCTGTGGATAGCCCAGATTAGTGTTACATATACATACATACATACTACCCCCTCAGACCTCAGACTTTTGAGATAAAACTGACTTATAAATTAGATATATTTGTTAATGCAGGATAATGCATCCCTTGATACAGAATCCCTTGATGTTTTATTCCACTGAAGATGCTTTTACATGCTCATGATTTATTGAATCCTGAGTATGCTGTGTGTTCATCCATGAATATAAGTGCTGGCCTACAATTCTGCCCAGTGTTGTGTATACTTGCCCGGGCATGTACATGTAGTGGTAGGCTACTTCTCTCCAGTAATTATAGAATCGTTTAATAATAACATGATTTTTTTTTGTATATTGTGTGAAAGGACTAGTAACTGCACAAAACAAACGGTATTTGTATGCCTTTATACAGGTATGGAACCGTTAGCCAGAATGCTAGGGGGGTTTCTGGATAAGGGATCTTTCTGTAATTAGGATCTTACTATCTTAAGTCCACTAGAAAATAATTTAAGCATTAAATAACCCCAACAGGCTGCGTTTGCTTTCAATAAGGATTAGATCAAGTACAAGCTACTATTTTATTATTACAGAAAAAAAGGAAATCATTTTTCAAAATTTCGATTATTGGATAAAACGGAGTCTATGGGAGATGGCCTTCCTTTAATTCTGAGCTTTCTGGATAACAGGTTTCTGGATAACGGATCCCCTGTACCTGTATTTCATCAATTGTTTCCTTGTACTGTCAAAAACTTACTCGGCTCATTAAAATGCTGGTGTGTAGCCACGGTGGCAGCTGTTCAGGCAGAAATTTGCCTAGAGGGCACATTTTTACATAATGCAGAGCCGGCACAGCACCGGCTGAGTGCATGCTCAAGCGCGCATGCGCCAAAGTGCCTTGAGCACATATGCGCAGAAGCGCATTATTACCAAAAAATATTCATGGCAGTCGGGGAGAGACGGGACCGGACAATGGGGTAGGCGTTAGAGCAGGTACGTGCCTGGGCCCCCCCCCAGCTTTGCGCCCTAGGCATGTGCCTACTCTGCCTACCCCTAGTTCCGGCCCTGACATAGTGGGAGTTTTAGTTATTGTACAGAAAGTTAAAAAGAAGTAAAATGTAATTCATGACACTCCATTCAACTACAGAATTGAAACCTTGCTCACAGCAAAATTGGGCACTGGATGTCGAGCAATATGTGTGTGTATATGTATATTGTATACAATTCTCATTCCACAGTGTATTTCAGCATGGAGATGGTGACCTGTTTTGTGCTGTATCTATGGGTTAAGATATTTATAAAGAGTCTGTGTTTAATCATTACTTTATTTCTACTTTAAAGGGGAATTAAAATGTAATATAAGTTGCATCATACTGAAATAAGAAACTTTCTAAAGATAATCAATTAATATTCTGCATAGTTTATCTTCACTATTCCTCTCTCTCAGCATCTGTTGGGTGTCAGATATTCATTGAGGTTTAGATCCAATATATCTTATGGTGGGGCTTCCTTTCCTAGCAGTTGTATTAAAGTTCACTCAAATAACTGATTCCAGTACAAACAAAATCTAACAAAATAACAGCTTTTTGCATAAATCCTGCATGTAGAAAGACATTATGTCTTGTGATTTTAATAGGGAGCTCTGATACATATTCTAACTATAATAATATAACTATAACATATATTGGATCTAACTGACACCCAACTGCTGCATGAAGAGAGAATGAAGAGAAACAGGTGCTGAGAAAGGGATAGTCAAGATAAACTTACCGTAATTATTTCAGAAATGGTGCAGAATTTTTAATTGATTGCATTTTGAAAACTTCTTATATTCATATTCTGAAGCTTATATTACATTTTCATCTTAGCGATAGTTCCCCTTTCAGGGTTTGTAGAGAACACCTTAGGAGTGTTGAGTTATAAGATGATTGTAGGAGTCCATGTTTAATTGCCATTTAATGCAGTGTGTGAGAATCTGTGAAGTATAGTGCAGTAAAGTTTGCCCTGGCTAGAAATTCACCTTGCACTTTAGTACCATCTGTGAGTATTGGGTGATACTCAAAGATTTGCCAAACACATAAGGCAGGTGTAGCAGGGAAATGCCCTGCACGTTTATTTAGTCATATGATGTAACGTTTAGGGGGCGTGTCCATTCTTGAGACATGAAAAAGGGGCACGCCCCCGAAACGTTATATCATATGACTAAATAAACATGCAGGGGATTTCCCCGCTACACCTGCCTTATGTGTTTGGCAAATCTTTTGAGTATTCGTATTGTTGGGAGAGGTCGCCGACCCCTCCAGCCAGCACAAGGCATTCGCAGATAGGAGGGGAATCGGGGGAAATAGGATCTTTTGGTTTGAGTATTGGGTGATAGCCAGAGGCTGCTGTTAAATATATATACACTGTGTATATATAGTGAATAAAGTACCCCCTCTTGTAAAATATAAGGATATTATAAGTAATTATAAGTATTCTTATATTTTATATAAGTATAAGATATAAGTATCAGTGGCGGAACTACCGGGGGAGCAGGGGGTGCGAACGGGCCAGGGCCCGCACCCCCTCAGGGCCCCCCTGCAGTTCACGCACCGCTAATTCCCGGGCAGTTCCGGGCATACGGAGGGGGGCGGGGGGCCCGGCTGCGCCTCCTGTGCCAGGGCCTGCCCCCCTCTAGTTACGTTTCTGATAAGTATAAGTATAAGATATTATAAGTAATCGAGGAGTTTAATGACCAAATAAAAACACGAGGGTGAAGGCCGAGTGTTTTTGTACGGGTCATGGAACTCCGAGGTAACATCTAATATCCTCATATTTTGCAACTGTGGGTACTTTATTCATTATAAAACATAAATTTCAGTGAGTCATGTGACAGAAATTACATCAGAACTCACCGTTTATAAGGATATTATTTACGAGATTTTGATAGCTTTTGTGTATTATATATATATATATATATATATATATATATATATATATATATATATATATATATATATATATATATATATATATATATATATATATATATATATATATATATATATATAAAATACAGAGACTTGTTACTACTGAGGAAGGAGAGTATGTGGATTTTCACTTTGGACACACTAGCCCCCAAGGGGGTTAAATGAGACCTTACCCTATGTCTCCCTTTTATTAACATCTAGGGATCCACGGCTAATATTCTTACTGTGTTATGTAGTTAAAAATAAGACCACTCCATAGAAGGAAATACAATGTATTCACACATAAATTGTTTTTTGAAAAAAAGAGTAACATGTTGCCAAAAGAGGACAATATGGTTAGCATATATCCATTAGACATGGTGTGCCTTAAGGATACTATTGCTTGACAAAATGTTGCAAATGTTTGGATGGGCTGTTAACATATGGTTGCTTTTGTTTTTATTTTCACAGAATTACACCACATTCTGCCTACAAGGGCCTATGTCACTGTGTGGATAGGCCCTGATTACCGGGAGAGACCGAATGAGGAGCATTTTTGACAGGTAGGCCTCTGACAGGGAAGATGCGATCCAGATACTGCACACCCAGAATAAACCCTCTACTAATCAATATATAGTGAATAAAGTACCCCCTCTTGTAAAATATAAGGATATTATAAGTTACCGAGGAGTTTCATGACCATATAAAAACACAAGGCCGAAGGCCGAGTGTTTTTATACAGGTCATGGAACTCCGAGGTTACTTCTAATATCCTCATATTTTACAACTGGGGGTACTTTATTTATTATAATACACAAATTTAAGTGAGTCATGTGACAGAAATGACATCAGAACTCACCGTTTATAACTGATGACATCAGAACTCACCGTTTATAAGGATATATTTTACAGGATATTCATGGCTTTTGTGTATTATATGTATATACAGGCGCTAGCTCTCTCCCCTACCTCCATTATATAGGAGCGGCCTTATAGGTGGAGCCATGGGGGCAGAAGTCTATTAGTTGGCATTTAAAACAGCGCAAATAGGTGCGAGTGGGGTGGGCCTTTTGGTCTCGCTCCTTCTCTGGCACCTGGGCGCTGGAAGTAGACATGGGTATACATTGACTAAGCACACCCTGTGGCTGCAGTACTCACGGGCCTGTGAGTGACACCTTTATCACTTGGAGGAGGAGCCTACTAAGGGCAGGAACGGGGAGACCGGCACACACCGGCAGTAAGCTTTGTATAAGTTGCGCACTGGAAGGATAGGCAAAGGGGTTGCAGCATCTCCTGATGGAACACGCCTCCTGTCTACAGAGGCGACATGACGAGCGCACCTCTCCATCTGCTCCTCGTGGTCCTCCTGGGTAAGTGGCGATTGATTTTAAAACAGCACCATTTTATGGGTCCCATCACAGCACGACTGTAGCACACACAGCACCCTCACTGCCGCATAGTATGTTGCACATACACTTGGGACACTCACCTGTATAGGAATAGCGGCTGCTTAGTGCTACTGATTTATGCACCACTAATTAGTGACGCACCCAGGCTCTGATGACATCACAAGTTGATGTTTGGCGCCATTTTATGTTTAAATAGATTGTTATTTGCACTGTGTATTTCAACTGAGGAAGGCTCTAGTATCAGAGCCGAAACGTCGCAATAAAATTGTTTTTTTCATTCATACAAGTCCTGTGTGTGCGGTTTTTCGAATACTTGTTTATACACATTTTTCTTAACCTGCACCCAGGCAGTTGGCCTCTGTTTGTATGAGTGCTCCAGTCCGAGGACGAATATATATAGATATATAGATAGATAGATAGATAGATATATATAGATAGATATATATAGATAGATATATATAGATAGATATATAGATAGATATATAGATAGATATATAGATAGATATATATATATATATATATATATATAGATATATATATAGATATATATAGATATATATATATATATATATATATATATATATATATATACATATATATACATATATATACATATATAGATATATATATACCTATATAGATATATATATACCTATATAGATATATATATATCTATATAGATATATATATATCTATATAGATATATATATATCTATATAGATATATATCTATATAGATATATATCTATATAGATATATATATATATATATAATACACAAAAGCCATGAATATCTTGTAAATTATATCCTTATAAACGGTGAGTTCTGATGTCATCAGTTATAAACGGTGAGTTCTGATGTCATTTCTGTCACATGACTCACTAAAATTTGTGTATTATAATAAATAAAGTACCCCCAGTTGCAAAATATGAGGATATTAGAAGTTACCTGGGAGTTCCATGACCTGTATAAAAACACTTGGCCTTCGGCCTTGTGTTTTTATATGGTCATGAAACTCCTCGGTAACTTATAATATCCTTATATTTTACAAGAGGGGGTACTTTATTCACTATATATATAGTAAACTGTGAAGGAGTCGGCACTCTCGTCATTAAGTACAGAAATGCCTGGGTGCAGTGTCCAAAATTTTTAGAATATCTATCTACAAAGAAGGTCCGCACTCTCAAGTCTTAAAAAATAAATAAAAATGTTTATTGACTAAAGGACTAACGTTTCGGCCTCTCCGAGGCCTTTCTCAAAGTCAAGAAAAGCACACAGAGGATGCATTAAATACAAGTGTTGGCGGGAAAAGTTAATTATCTGACATATCATCATCACCATGCGTCAAGTATTTAAATTTTACATAAACGAAACATATAGTAATATAAAACAAAAAAACATACGTAGTTGTCATTCAAAGTAGCCAAAACTGTATGCAACCCCCCCAAAGAGCACTAAATAAGGAATTAAAAAATTTAAAAAGTATACTAAGTAACAATTAATCATCTTAGCCTCTCCATATTTTATATAAAACAATCATTGATTGTAATACTTATGTTACAAAGTAAGAAACTTGAGTATAGTTGTAAGTTCTATATTAAAAGTCCCTCAATAGCGATAGCTGTGTTTAAAAACTATTGTTATACTAAAATATAATATATGTGATTCCCAGACCTGATCTGGTGTTCGTAGTGCAAGCTGACTAATAACGCTCCTTCTACTTCATCCGAAAACAGTCCCTTAACTATTGATGTTAACCCATGGGTCAACAGCCGGTGATATATCTAAACACAGCTATCGCTATTAAGGGACTTTTAATATAGACCTTACAACTATACTCAAGTTTCTTACTTTGTAACATAATATTACAATCAATGATTGTTTTATATAAAATATGGAGAGGCTAAGATGATTAATTGTTAGCATACTTTTTAAAATCTTGAATTCCTTATTTAGTGCTCTTTGGGGTGGTTGCATACAGTTTTGGCTACTTTGAATGACAACTATGTATGGTTTTTTGTTTTTTATATTACTATGTTTCGCTTATGTAAAATTTAAATACTTGACGCATGGTGATGATGATATGTCAGATAATTATTTTTTCCCGCCAACACTTGTATTTAATGCATCCTCTGTGTGCTTTTCTTGACTTTGAGAAAGGCCTCGGATGACCACTTGTGTGTCATCAGAAGGGCAATGGACAATGGTCCAGGTATTTTAAGTGCTCTATTCCACTATACCGCACACTTGCTCTTAAATGGTCTTAAAAAGCCAAATGACTGGATCATTATCTGCCTGATGATATGGTGTTCTTTGATGTCTCGGTATTCGTTGCTGCATTTAAGTATCCCTTGAAGTAATGCTTGCAAGCCCAATATTGCTTTCACTAATCGCCCATTATTTTCTGTGGTCTTCCGTTTCACTTTAGAAATTGTCATTTTCTTTATTCAAGGACACACTTGGGTCACTCTAAAAACACTGATATTCAGCTAAGCATCTGTAGATATTAACCTGGTAGCAAAGCTGGGCTTTTATCAATACTGCACAGCTACGTATAGCATCCCCAGGCAGGGGACATGTTGAAAAGGCACAAAGTCTGCGTGATACAAGAGGCAGATCTCTTCATAGATACTTTCATTTTTACTTTCAGAGATCAGTATGATTAGCCCACCAGGCTCTTAAAAATATTTATCTAATCGTATAAATGACTCTTCTTTTTATTATTAGAGGTTGTTTGTCTTATAGAAAAAGCCAATCATCTATGTTCCAGAAGAGGGAGATTAAGGGTATGCAGGACTTTTTATAGACCTTTCAAGCTCTTCAAATGTTCTCTCCTGCTATGGTTATTAGGCTGTAACATTCACTTTCAAATGCTGGACTGTAAAATAATTTGTCGTTGGAGGACCTTGATCCCCAATTGTTATTGCTATTTCACTCCCAGGCTGGGAAATGGTAATCAGAAACGTCATATAACCTTGTAAAGGATTATGACCTGCTGAGGGATAGCCACTAAATACATATGACTTCATTTCTGATCTTATTATGCTCTTGGGCAAGGATGGAGTAAGGTATCTTTAGCTTCTTGATTGTAAGTTTAGTGCTTTTAGATCAAAACAAGAATGATAAAGGCTGTCAAGTTGGTTCAGAGGTAGTCACTTAATGACATATTTCTGTAAATCCCAGGTGCAAGCTCTGGACTGATAAGGGGCCCCAAATAGTAAACCTTTGGGTCCAGACAGTATATAGAAAGCCTGGTTGTACCCACTTGATGTGCAATGTTGCTATTGATGGTTGCAGCTTTCGTTTCTGGTTTCAGTATCACTTTAAAGAAAACCATTATAATCTGTCTGTGCATGTCATGCAACCTTGTTCTATTTTGAAGCAAAACTAAAACTGAATGAATTTGTCATAAAGGGGGCTATATTCTGCCTTTAACGCTTGCTTTTGGCAGGGGGTAATTCCAGGGTGCCTTTGTGCTATGGGATCTCCTGTCTATATCTTACCCTTTAATGTTTTAAAAAGACCAACACATTCTTGAGCATTTATTCACCACATACCAAGACTGTCCCTTTTGCAATCTAAGGTAAAAGTAACAGAAAAATTAAAGTATGCTTAAATTAAAGTTATGCTATGCCAGAATGTGCAACTTATATTTATTAAATTGTGATGGTTGCTTTAATGTGTTGCAAATAGTCTAGATATGGCTTTATCACTATTGCACAGCTGCCCATACATCTACCAGTCTGAGACTTTTCTTACACCTCACATGTGTTTGTCATTGCCTAAAATAGTTAAGAAGGTCTGATACTTCCAAGTACAAACCTCCGGATACTGTAAGCAGTGTACAAATGTATGGAACCTGTTAAGCAGAATGCTCGGGGTTTTTTCCTGGTCTTTCAGTAATTTGGATCTCTATACTTTCTCTACTAAAAAAATAATTTAAACATTAAATAAACCCAATAGGATAGCCTGCAATAAGGATTAATTATTATATCTTAGTTGGGATCAAATACAAGGATCTGGATAACGGATCCCATACCTGTACTTGTATTTGTGAAAAATGAATACAGATGCACCAAGGTGTCAGTATAGAGAGTATATAATACAGCTGAAATAAAGCTTTCAACTTGCAAAGTTCATAATGGAACCAGACTGGGTCTGTAATAGTTATTCCTGTTTATCTGATTCTTGAGCTCTATCCCTGATCTTCTTTGTCAGAATGTTCAATTATTATTCCAGTTAATGTGTTAGTAGCTTGTAGGGCATGGATTCCAATCACAACAAAGGCCAAACCCAAACACTTTAAAAGGAACTGATTAACGGCAGGACACTTGCGATTCAGTTATGTTACAGGTAGTGAGATGTAGGGTACAGGTACATTTACCTGCAGCTCTGGAAGAGTATTGTGCTATACAGCTATATCATATCATAAATTTAGCACTACCAATCCCTTCTTCAACATATCATCTTTGTATCATGCTCCCTTAGGTGACTTTAGTCATTACAGTAAGTAGCAGTTTGAGCTTCTAGTTACAGGTTAAAAGTGGGTTATGGATAAGAGCAGGCTGATATGAAGATACAGGTTAAGTACTACACCTCAAAATAAGACCCACGCAGGTTTAGCATTGTGTGCGTTATATCAAGCACTTATCTAAATATTTCTGTTATTGCTTTGTTGCTGATTTTATTAGGGATGCACTGAACCCAAATCCTTCATGAAAGATTCAGCTGAATACTGAACCGAATCCTAATTTGCAAATGCAAATTAGGGGTGAGGGATAGGAAAAATTGGGAAAAAATATTTTGCTTCCTTGTTTTGTGATGAAAAGTCATGTGATTTCCCTTCCCACCCCTAATTTAAGCATCCTGCTTAAAATGGCTGCATTTTGGATTTGGTGCATCCCCAATCTTTATCTATCTTGCTGTTCATCTTAGAGGCTTTATTATTGTTGCTCTCATCCAGGAATCCAATCCACCAGTTTACAATTCTTGCCAAGCTCTTTGTGTTTCCTTGTCTGCAATTTGTTGAAGGCTGAAATATTTTCCTTTAGCTGCAGAGCAGACTTGTTATAGTAGCTATTCTCTGCATTCCATCACCACCACGTTTTCTGGCAGGGAAGGAGGGACTAAAACACTGATATTACAAATTGTAACAACTTCTCCATAGCTTACAGACAGCATGCAGGAACTACATAACCCACAATGCATTGCACTGTGATGTTCTGTTCCTTGTTGAAATCATGTGTGCGGGGAATTGTGGGGTTTGAAAGATGCAGGCTAAGGACAGATGGCTGTTGATACAAGGTAACAGCATACCTCCCAACTGTCCCGAATTACGCGGGACAGTCCTGCTTTTATTTGCCTGTCCCGCGGTCCCGGATAGCAAGGAGAGATGTCCCGCGGCGGTAATGTCCTCCCCCGCTTTCTCTTTGTGGAGTCCGCCCCAGTCCCAACTTACTGTGATGGTCACTTTGTGTTTCTTCAGCCTGGACTTTAAACTCTTCATGATTCCCATTAATGTCTGCCATTTACTTATGTCCCTCTTAAGGACCCGTTGCCTCCCAGACATCTTTTACTGAATGAGGTGAGGGCGCGCCGGCTGGATCACGTGGGAGCGGTCCCGGAAGCTGCAGTCTAGTGATGTGAGTAATTTCGCTGTGTCCCAATGTTTTCTGTTATTAACCCCAGTAACGTAACAGGTCTGTGTCACCTGCTTCTGGAACGAGAACTTTGCTAGAAGTTTGCCACATCTGCGCCCAAATATCTGACCCCCTCCTCAAATAAATGTCTGGTCTGTCTGTGCCCCACTATCTGTCAGAGGCCGCAAATAAATCATGGTCTTTGCCTCCATATTATCTGTCTGACCAGTCTGACCAGGGGCGGAACTACCGGGGGAGCAGGGGGTGCGCGCAAAATATAGAAATATAGAAACAACACTTTCAATGCCCATAGTTTTTTCAGATAGTTTTATTGTTGCATAGGCCTTATATGTAACACCAATCACTGGTATGTTCCTTACAATAGTTCCTTGGGTTTAATTTAAGCGCATTGTACAGCTCTTTTAGCTATTCTAATGCACAGGAATGAGAAACATGCTTCTAAGTAAGAAAAATACAGTGTTTACATTGAAATGAAGGGTGCAGCTATAGCCGTGTCATTTCTTTGTAATCATTCTTAATTTATTAAATAAAATGCTCACATTTCTATTTGACCATCTGTTTTATATCACCCTCCCTTCTGTTTCATCTGTAACTCTGTGTGCGCTGGAAATCTCCGAGTAAATATCTGTGGGATAATATTTATGAATCAATATTGGTCTATTACCGAACGACTCCCAAAGATCAATGTTAAGTTAAAACATGAACAACTCATGACAGTATATTTACATTTCCCTGCCTTTAGACTTTCCATGGAATTGTGCATGATCTGTCTGCTGTTTTTACATGAGTTTTAAGGTCATACCTGGTTTTGTAGTTTGCCTAATTTTAATCATACTGCTTAACTTTCTGGCCTCTTATGGCACCCTCGGGGAGAAAAATGTTTTGGAAGAGAACCATATGATCCTGTTGAGTAGCAATCAGACTGTAAAAACAAACTTTTATCTGCGTGTTAATATTGAACAAATGGAGCAGCGCAAATCACGCAATATCTGACCTTTCAGACTTTGGGCCCATTGCTCAGAAAAATGACAGCTTGGCTATTGTATGGTAATGTCATGTGAAGCGCTAAAGCAAGTGCTTCCTTCTGTTCCTACAAAGTAGTAATGGAAATGTTCAGATAAGTAAAATATGAGTAAAATATCCTACCAAAGAATTTACAGTAGAACCACAATTTTACATTTCCCAGAACCGCTTTTTCACAGTCCCATACAAGCAAGCAGTGTCTTTTTTTTTTTATTTTATCCAGTAAGTTTCAAGGAATTTAGGGAGCTGCTGAATAAAAAGCTAAGCAACTCAAAATCCACAAATAATAATAAATGAAAACCAAATGCAAATTGCCTCAGAATATTCACTGTCTTCGTCATAATAAAAGTTAACTCAAAGGTGAACAACCCATTTATCAATCAATTTATTTAAAATTTGTTGTATCATGCTTCAAAATTGTTTACATTCTCCCGCCCCCTTATATCTGTTTTTTCTGTTATTTTTCAAGAGGGCGACAAAATGCCCAAAATCATCCTCCTATGTCAATTAGCAAACAAGTGCAAGCTCTTGCTTGCTCAACAGTAAATACTTTCAGGTTATTCTAATATTTCTAGTAGAGTGTTTTGGTCCAGCTTGTTTGACTTTTATATAATAATTAAGGATTTTGAGGATTTAAAAGGGTTTATTTTATTTAGAAATCCCTGCAGAACACTTCAAACCTATGCAATAGCAATTTATATTATATTATATTATAATCTATATCTTGTTAAGAAAAATTCTTACTTGCAGTTGGCCATATAAAATGATGCCTTTATTGCGGCTTGGTTTAGCCACTTAGGATGCACATATGGGCCTATTGGTTAAGAAATGATTTTCTACAAATGACCCCAGTAGATGCAGTTGCGCTTCATGACCAGATGAATCTTCTGAACTTCTCTCAGCTGTTTAGGATCAGGACTGTGAGGATGTAATTGGATTTGGGTTCCACGGTTTGACTAGAAACCACTTCATGCTGCTCTGCAGTAATTATTTAATTTGTGTGCAAGCTCCGAGGGGAGGCGATAAGAGTATGTTTTTCAAAATGTGGTTTTATTCAAAGGCCTGCTGCGATTAATTACTTTATAAAATGAAATAACCCTTTTACTGCTGGACAAAAATGGCCCAGTGTTTTGTACATCCAGTCCTTCCTCTAGAAAAGTTAATTTAATATCTGAAGGCAATAATCTATGTATGTGGCTTTTATGAAGCTGCATTTAGGAAACCAATACCTCACTGTAAAATGTCCCTACAGAGATCATTTTGTATATCCAGAAAAAAGACAAGAAGATGTGATTTTTTTTTTTAGTTTGAAATTTGGTGGAAAAAAACTGTAGGTGGCCCTTTGGGACTTCCACGAAGTTAGTTGAAAAATAATGTTGGAATGTTAAAACCATTTATACGCAAAAAGTATATCTTCATTTGTATGTGTAGTCTAATGTAAATGAGGTTATGCACAAAAGCACATTACTTATCCAAAATGAAGCTTACGTGATTTAAAAGTGACATTATGTATTTATATAAATTACATTCATTCCGTTTATACCTCAGCATTAATGTTTTGTATTTAGTGCAATAAAAGGGTGGGAACCGTTCTCTAGAAACCCGTTTTCCAGAAAGTTCCGAATTACGAATGTCAGTCTCCCATAGACTCCATTTTATCCAAATAATCCAAACTTTTAAAAATATTTTGTCTTTTCTCTGTAATAATTCAATTGTACCTTGTACCTGATCCAAACTAAGATATTATTAATCCTTATTGTGAGCAAAACCAGCCTATTAGGGTTATCTAATGTTTACATGGTTTTCTAGTAGATAGGGCTCTTACTGACGAGTGGTTGTAGCTGCGCTCCCCTGCGTTCCATTTTTCTGCGTTCAATTTTTCTGCGTTCAGCCGCAGGGTAGCGCAGGAATAGACGAATTAAGCTTTTTTCAATGCGGCTGTACTCACACAGGCGCGTGTAGGCGCTGAATGCAGGTTGAGACGCAACATGCTGCATTTTTCCTGCATTCGGCGCCTACACGCGCCTCTGAGTACAGCCCCATTGAAAAAAGCTTAATGCGTCTATTCCTGCGCTTCCCTGCAGCTGAACGCAGAAAACGGAACGCAGGGGAGCGCAGCTCCAACCGCTCGTCGGTAAGAGCCCTTAAGGTGTGAAGATCCAAATTATGGAAAGATCCCTTATCCGGAAAGCGCCAGGTCCCGAGCATTCCGGATAACTGGTCCAATACCTGTATTAAAATGTATCCATTATTTTCTTTTTCGGGATTGCTTCTTTAGTCACCGTAAGGGCTCTTACAGATGAGCGTTTGAAGCTGCGATCCCATGCGTTCCGTTTTTATGCGTTCAGCCGCAGGGGAGCGCAGGAGTAGACGCTTTCAATGCATTTCAATGGGGCTGTACTCACACAGGCGCATGTAGGCGCCGAACGCAGGAAAAATGCAGCATGTTGCGTCTTAACCTGCGTTCGGCGCCTACATGCACCTGTGTGATTACAACCCCTGCGCTCCCATGTGGCTGAACGCCTTAAAAACTGAATGCAGGGGATCGCAGCTTCAAACGCTTGTCTGTAAGAGCCCTAAAAGGGCAGAAAACCTGCTTATTAGACATGAATGCAATGAATAGGCCTTGAACATACTTTTTGCAAATTGGTTAATAACCAAAAATACATGGGTTTTGTTAGCTCTTCATGTAAACAGGGAAATTTAAATGACTCAATGTTTGGTCCTCTTGAGGTAGATATTAGATTATGCCATCCCTTCACCCTCTGTTGTGACTGTTGAGTTAGCAGGAGTTCATTATGCAGGTGGTTTTTCAGTGATCTAGTTGTAATTACAGAAAATTGAGACAAAAAATACTAAGGTAACAGTGCTTTTTTTTGTTTTTTTAGTTTAGTGCACATAACAACAAAAATAAATGTTTGTTTTATTTAAAACAAAAGGCAAAAAGTATGTGCAGCAGAAACCGTACTGACTTTTTAAATGGTTTGTTCACCTTCAAAGTAAATTTTAATATGGTGTAGACAAAAGAAGCCTAAGACCATAAACCATTAGTTTTCAATTTTAATCTTTTCTTGAGGCTTTTAAATTATTTACGTTTGTGTTGTACAACTATCATGCTTAGAATATAAATTATTTTCTAGTTGCTAGGGAGCAGTTTTGAAATAAAAATAGTATAGTATAGTAACAGGGAAAATAAATTAGTGATATTAAAGCTACTCATTAATTCTGTTCAGCCTGCCAAATGAAGTTACATAGTTACATAGTTACATCGGGTTGAAAAAAGACAAAGTCCATCAAGTTCACCCCCTCCAAATGAAAACCCAGCATCCATACACACACACCTCCCTACTTTCATATAAATTCTATATACCCATATCTATACTAACTATAGAGTTTAGTATCACAATAGCTTTTGATATTATGTCTGTCCAAAAAATCATCCAAGCCACTCTTAGGGCTAATACACATGAGCGTTTTTACCTGCGCTCCTCTGCGCTCCGTTTTTCGGCGTTCAGCCGCAGGGGAGCGCAGGAATAGACGCATTTAATTATTTCAAATGGGGCTGCACTCACACAGGCGCATGTAGGCGCCAAACGCAGGTTGAGACGCAACATGCTGCATTTTTCCTGCGTTCGGCGCCTACATGCGCCTGTGTGAGTAAAGCCCCATTTGAAATAATTAAATGCGTCTATTCCTGCGCTCCCCTGCGGCTGAACGCCGAAAAAACGGAACGCAGGGGAGCGCAGGTAAAAACGCTCATGTGTAAGAGCCCTTAAAGGCATTAACTGAATCAGCCATCACAACATCACCCAGCAGTGCATTCCACAACCTCACTGTCCTGACTGTGAAGAACCCCCTGCGTTGCTTCAAATGAGAGTTCTTTTCTTCTAGTCTAAAGGGGTGACCTCTGGTACGGTGATCCTCTTTATGGGTAAAAAAAAGTTATTGTTGGATTAGTGATACTGGAGTTTTTTTTTTTTGTTTTTTTTTTAAATGCCCTTAAAATTGACTGCCAGCTGGAGAAACTCCCCATGAGGCCAAGAGATAAACAGAAGCGGCATCTATAACTCTTGCTCTAAGAAGGCATAACCTAGGTTTGCGTGGCTTTCTTCTGACTACCTAAAAAAATCTTCAAAATTATACAGGCAGGTGATCTGGTTCCCTATGAAATGAACCTGTTGTGTGAATATAGTTGGGAATTAGGGCTGTATAGGATAAATGTCTGTAAATAAGTAACTTTATCAGCGCAATAAAAATAAGGGTGATCATGCTAATGATGATAAACCCACCCAAAAAAGTGTCCCTTGTCCTTTTTTGAGAAATGATTAAATTTAAAACAAACAATCAGGGAGTATGGGATCCATTATACTGAAACCCATTATCCAGAATACTCTGAATTATGGAAACCAGCCTATTGTGTTTATTTAATATTTACATGATTTCTAGTAGAGTTAAGGTATGGAGATCCAAATTACAGAAAGATCCGTTATTCGGAAAACCCAAGGTCGTGAGCATTCTGGATAATAGGTCCCATACCTGTATATGTGTGTGTATATATATATATATATATATATATATATATATATATATAATATATATATATATATATATATATATATATATATATATATATATATATATATATATATATATTGAAAAGAGGGTCAGCACACTCTATGATTTAAGGTGAAAAAAGTAGATTTATTCACACATCATCCGACGTTTCGGTCCCACATGGGGACCTTTCTCAAGGATACAGTGCAATAACAAAGATACAATTAAATACCCACCCCCCAGTGAATTTTGGGCGCCAAAAATGATGTCACCAGTCCATATAAGGCGACATCATTTTTGGCGCCCAAAATTCACTGGGGGGTGGGTATTTAATTGTATCTTTGTTATTGCACTGTATCCTTGAGAAAGGTCCCCATGTGGGACCGAAACGTCGGATGATGTGTGAATAAATCAACACTTTTTTCACCTTAAATCATACAGAGTGTGCTGACCCTCTTTTCAATATTGCTACAAACTTGGTCGTGCACCTCTGGCTTCGTCTATGAACGAGTGCAGGCACTGTCTGACATATATATATATCTCTATATGTAGCCGCCATAAAGCGTATATCAGCTAGTCTTTATTTGTGCATGGTGTATCAACGCGTTTCGGCTCTCCAGGTGAGCCGAAACGCCTTAATACACCATGCACAAATAAAGACTAGCTGATATACACTTTATGGCGGCTGCTGTGAGTGCTTTCATGGACTGTTATAACAATATTTTGGTTAGCACCCGGCAAATTGCTAAATGATTGGTGAGTGCCGATGAATTATATATATATATATTCAAGACCAATCCCAGCTGAAGTTATTAGACTCCCTAGCAGTCCATCAGGTCAATGTAGATAGATATGTAACTCCAGCACCAAAGGCTATGGGATATAAGCAACATAATATTAATAAAGTGTAGAATCTTTTCCAATTTGTATACACCTACGTGCACAGTGCCACACTACCACTTAATAAACTAGTGCTAAGTACAAAGAGAACAGTATTGCCAGTATTCAGAGGAAGTATAACTCCAATAATTGCACCCTTTTTCAACATAAAATGAAGGGAAGGGTTGCTCTTGCTGGACTACAACTCCCTAGTTTAAGTGTGGGTGGGTACTCTCAGACCCTCT